>NC_136801.1:17733085-18135585 GCF_951216825.1 Electrona antarctica | reverse complement strand
AATGCAATCTGTTCTCTCTCTCTCTCTCTCTCTCTCTCTCTCTCTCTCATATACCACTGTCTTCTGCAGAGCTGTTTTGGAGCTGTCTAACCCACCACCTGTACAGTCCTTGGAGAGTGCTGACTAAATGCCTGATGTCTGTGTGTCTGTGTGTCTACTATGGGTGTGTGTGTGTGTGTGTGTGTGTGAGCGTGTGTACGTGTGTGTGTGTGTGTGTGTGTGTGTGTGTGCGCGTGCGTGCATGTGTGCATGCGTGCGTGCCCACATGATACAGAGGGAAGAGCTGATCTATCTTAGCCATTTGCCATATGCCCAACAAATATGTATGCCAGCTGTAAGCATAGGTCATGAGTTGATCAGTTGTACGTTTTCTATCTTTCTATGTAACATTCAGTAACAGCCTCTGAATATTAAGTGCAGACCCTTGAGCCCTCTAACCAAACATAAGCTTACATTTTCACTGCAGTGGTGTGGCTTTGGCAATGATCTACAGTATACTCAGAGTTGAGTGTATCAACTCAGACACGACAGATGCACGTTTTATACTGCAACACACCGATAAGGTTCCCCATATGGATATATAAGGGTCCATTTGGTTACCAACTCTCCATCATTTACCCGAGGACCACCTGGAACCGCTTCAAAGGACCACTGGTGGTCCCGGACCACTGGTTGAAAACCCCTGCAATATAGCATTTCTGCTGTCAGACAGAGTCTTGGCAGATGCTTCAGTAGCACGGTGCAAGAAGATAGGCTAGCGGTTTGTATGGGAAGTTCACTGACATAGTAGCTAAATCTGGCATTAAAATATGATGAATTTCTATTGAATTCTATTGACAGTTGACATTGCGTTAGTTTTAAGTTTGAGAAAGTTCATTGTCTGGCACACATCCATCTCAATGTTCTGGACTCTGGACTGGCAGTTGTCTCCATCAGACCAGTGTTGATTTAGAGATTTTAGACCGCAATTCGTGTTATTTAAATATTTATCCCACAATTTTGCAAACCATTTTTTCACCCAGTGTCAATTAACTAATGTAATCCTTGGGCGCTACACTTCTTCTGCCAACCTGGGGGGGCAGTGGACTGAACTCATGCTTCCTTCTGAGGAGTCCAAGCTGCTTAATTATTTTCCACTGACAGGGGAGAGTTTCCCCGGCCAGACGTAGCGCATGGAAGGAACACGTTATTCCGACCAGTTCCTTTCCCCTCCATCAGGCGCCACGGCTGGCCAGGGGTATGTAGTTTAGAGACCAGGATTGCTGCATATGTTTTGTGAGGGTACCTACCCTAGACAGCAAATTTCTATTTAGTTTTAGTCATAGTCTTTTGACTATGAGCTTTTTGAGCTTGTAGATCGGCTATTTTCAGAGCGAGCGCAACCAATCATGAAATGAATGAAAATTCTAGTTTAGAAAATTTGAAATTGTCAATATACGTATTTAGTTTTTTATTTCGAAAAAACGTAGTTGACGACCATTTTTTTCCATAGTTCTAGCCAACAAATTCAACACTGCATGATCACATCAGAGCCCATGTATTTTCAGGAGACAACACTCTCAAAAAGGTTGTAATTTTGAGAGTGAATTGTCTCACAATATATGAATACATTTTGATGTGTTTTATATTGATGGTAACATTTGTATAGGCTATATTCGAAATACACTAGAGGATGTGCTTTGCCATGATTAGTGCCACTACAGTGAATCTTGTGGAACTCTGCTCCGGCCGTTGCTGACCGCATATTCGTCATATACCAACAATCACACAGCCTCTGGTGAAATACTACTTAAGTAAAGCTTGTGCAAGATTATCAAAGATTCAAACCACCTTGAACTGTTTAAGTTACTACCGTATGGTGAGCTACAGTATACAGTGGCTTTGAGGTCTGGATCAGCAGGCTCCAAGATAGCTTGGAACTACCATGCTTATAAACAATGGACAATAACAATCTGCATGCTTCCTACAGACATGCGTACACACTCAAGAGACAGCTGTGCATGCAGGCGAATAACTATACATTATTTGCTGGAACACCACGCTGTTCTGGTTCTCTGCTAGCTGGACACAAGGTTATCAAGTACATGCACTGCCAATCTGATGTGAATTTAACTCAGAGGGTGTATGCAAAAGGCAGAGATCTTTTTGTGCACAGCTGCATTCTGGGACCTTGTCACCTTATCATTAGCTTTAGAAACGGGTAGATTAATTGGTACTCCTGAGGAGGACAGAGTGTGTTTAGTGTGTGATTTGAAAGAAATTGAAAATTAAATTCATTTTCAAACATCTGTGTTAACTTTTTCTGGTTAGAGGACTACGAAAAACTATTATTATTATGATTATTATTATTTATGCAAAGCGTGGGGAAAAAAGGCAGAATGTTTTGTTTGTGTAAAAATAAATAAAAAAATGTTTTCATTTCATTGTACACTTTGCAATATTGAAGCAATGATTTGTATGGTGTGTCTTATAAGTCCATGTGGGCTGGGCACCTCGGGTGCATGACACATAAATAAAGAATCTATCTATCTATCTATCTATCTATCTATCTAGCTCTGGTCCATAGCCAATGCTTCTATGATTCTGCCCTGCATTGGCTATGCTACTTTCGCTTTTAAATCTCACATGGAACTCTGTAACGGTACTTTTTGGCCAGAAAGGGAGAAAGGAAAAATATTCTCTATGAGGCAGTTCTCTGGGCAATATCGGTAGAGGGCGCATTGGAGTAACTAAAAGTATTTTTTTTCCCGGTGGAAACAAAATCGCTTTTTGGCCAAAAAGTACCGTTTATACGTGTGGTGGGGGGCTCAGAGTGCGTCCACTAAGGAAAGTAGGCTTTCTAATGACACAACCCGCCTTTGTTTTGGTGAGTAGCAAAAACGTTATTTTTATTTACGCTAAAGAGGAGAGGCTGGTCTGAGTTCCATCATGTGCATCACGTGCATGACAGTTAAAAGCGAAAGTAGCATAGCCAATGCAGGGCAGAATCATAGAAGCATTGGCTATGGACCAGAGCTATCTATCTATCTATCTATCTATCTATCTATGTACAAAACTGACCCTCGGAGTGTGAACCTATTTGCACTTCAGATAGAACATTAGCAACTGCAGAACACTTCCAGCAGGCCTCCATGTCCTTTTAGTTTGAATATTCTCTCTCCACCACCGTCTGCCATTGAGCCTCTTGATTCTGCACACTGCTTTGTGACTGGTGGTGATCACACTCTCACGCTCAATCCACCTGTGATTAATTAGTCATTGAAACCTGGGGGCATCTCCCTGCACACGTCAATGTCACCCATGCAGCATGTGTGTGTGTGTGTGTGTGTGTGTGTGTGTGTGTGTGTGTGGGAGGTGGGTAGCTAGGCAGTATGTGCTGCAACATTAGGAGGCATGCAGGTGTGATGTGATCACGCACACACACACGCATGCGCATACACACGCACACATGCACGCACACACACACACAGGCAGCCATCTGCGTCGACTTGCAAGCCAGTCTAAACAACAAGAACAAGCCTTGTATAAAGACTACATGTCACAATCAATTACTGGTGTGTGAGTGGCTGCATGCGTGCGTGCATGTGTGTGTGTGTGTGTGTGTGTGTGTGTGTGTGTGTGTGTGTGTGTGTGTGTGTGTGTGTGTGTGTGTGTGTGTGTGTGTGTGTGTGTGTGTGTGTGTGTGTGTGCGTGCGTGCGTGCGTGCGTGCGTGCGTGCGTGCGTGCGTGCGTGCGTGCGTGGGAGGGCGTGTGTGCGTGGGAGGGTGGGGGGGGTTCTGTTCCTGTACATCCAAGTTAATTACATCAGTGTGTAGTGTGAAGAGCAAAGAGGGGGCGGCCTATCCATCTCACTTTACCTCACCTGGTGGTATAGCCGCAGACAAACCAGTGGTCGGGAGACGGCTCCGGTAACAGTCCCTCGTATAGTAATGAACAGCCCGGTTCATTTGCATGCAAGGGGGGCGCTTGCTGCCGGAGGGGTTTATCAGAGCAAATTGTTCGATCCGAAGTAAACGTGACCCCTGGTAGCCGGCGACTGGGTTTTGTAAATAAGCCATTATCAATCTGAAACATAATTAACATCGCTAATGCCGGGCCCGCTGTGGCCCCCGGCCAGACGTCTACCTGCCGTCTAATTGATAAACTTGCCACGCCTCAGCATTTTTCGGCGGTATTGAGATGGAAGGGCTGCTGCTCAGCTTTGCACTCAGGTCATTATGCTGAGGCAGAGTACACAAGTGTGTACATGTGTTTGTGCTTTCAGGAGTTGGATGTGTGCATGCATGTTTCTGAGGGCATATGCTAGTGCTGCTGGCTGTGTGTGTGTGTGTGTGTGTGTGTGTGTGTGTGTGTGTGTGTGTGTGTGTGTGTGTGTGTGTGTGTGTGTGTGTGTGTGTGTGTGTGTGTGTGTGTGTGTGTGTGTGTGTGTGTGTGTGTGCGCGTGCGTGTGTGTTTGCGTGCGTGTGTGTTTGCGTGCGTGTGCGTGCGCGTATGTGCGCATGTGCGTGTGTGTGTGTTATGAGTCTACTCTATAGTATACACCAGTAAAGAAACGGATACATTTTCCTCAGCGGCGTTACTGAACAAGCAGAAGTGACACATACACATATACAAATGAAAAAATGTCTGTCTTGCAAGGCAGTTCGTAATTCCCCACCCCCATCCAACACCTCTGGCCTCCTGGGCCAGGGTGAAGCACAGCAAGGCTGTGCTCACTGTGTGCATCTAGTTAACATTTTTTCTTGTTCTAAGCAGTGCTCAGGTATTCTGCCACTGTGTATTCTCTGTTTAGTGTTGCTTTTTTTCAATGTGTCAAATAGCTTTCCTGTCTTATTTGTTTTAGTCCAGTGGATTTTCTATGGCTCTTGCAGAGTTCCAGGTAGTGTTGTAGTCGAGACCACCTAAAGCGAGACCAAGACAAGACCAAGACCTAGCAGGTCGAGACCGATACCGAGACCAAGACCGCTGCGAGCCTAGGGGGCCGAGACCAAGACCAAGACCAAGACCTAGCAGGTCGAGACCGATACCGAGACCAAGACCGCTGCGAGCCTAGGGGGCCGAGACCAAGACCAAGACCAAGACCTAGCAGGTCGAGACCGAGACCAAGACCGCTGCGAGCCTAGGGGGCCGAGACCAAGACCAAGACCAAGACCTAGCAGGTCGAGACCGAGACCGAGACCAAGACCATTTTTCCCTCTTATTTGATAGGCACAGAAAACAATCTTGATCTGAAACACTGCAGTGCAAATAGATTTTACAAAATTAGGTATAGGCCTACTACAGCATGATTCATTCAAATATTTATTTTAAATATCAATTAATGAATAACAATGAGGCATGCACATCAGAGCCGCCTGGGAGAAACATTTTTGTGTTAATTAATGAATCAATATCCAAAACTATACAAAATCTATAAGGCCAAACCTTATTAGAAAAAAATATTAATATATGAAAGCCTTTTCAAATGTCCTATTGGAATTGCAGGTGCTGCCAAATAAGTAATTACCCTCATGCCAGTCAGTTGCGCAAATATATAGGTCAGATCAATTAGCAGAGCGGACCAGCTTCTCACTGACTGCAGCACAATGACCAGCGCTTCTTAAAGTTTACTTACTTTAATAATATGACATAGCGTTGGATCTCCAGACAAACAAACCTTGGATTATATAATTATTGGATTATAAAATTCTTCAAATGACTAGCATGAGCCACAAGGTAAGAAACTAGAATGATTCACTGTTCACAGTCAAACCCTGCAGCGGTTGTTCTTCAACCCGTCGCATTCCCATCAAAGTAGCCTGCTGATACCCACACTAACTTTGTGATCAACCTTAATTTGCTTATTTTATTTGTAAAAAGCAACACTGTATTAAGACATGGTAGTATAATATTGGTGCAAAATGGAAATATGTAATTAAATAGTTAATAGAGAGAGAGAGAGAGAGAGAGAGAGAGAGAGAGAGAGAGAGAGAGAGAGGCAGACGGAGAGAGAGGCAGACGGAGAGAGAGAGAGAGAGAGAGAGAGAGAGAGAGACAGACAGACACACAGACGGAGAGACTTTTGACTTTTTATAAAACCTTTTTATTTACAAACTAAAAAAGAACAGCAAACGCTTTACTTGTTTTCAGTCAAACATTCGTGTACCAATGGCATTTTGCATAAAACGGAAACAAAAAACAAAAAACAAAAAACAAAAACTCCATTATTCATAATCAAAAACCATTGCTGCAACAAACCAATGCAGAGGGTTCAGCCAGTGACATGCTGCTGTCGCCCCTGAACCCCCCCTATACGCCGAGTCCTCCTCCACACCCAGCCCGTCTCTGGACACAACACAACAGTACAGTGCAAGTCCACTTTCCTCTCCCCTCCTGTTATTCTCATGTTCAGTATCTTTCATAGACAGTTTTCCGATGCACAGTTCTGGGAAACAACCCACACGGCAAGATGATATCAGCCCCAGCAGATCAGCTATTGCTCCTTCATCCACCAAGCTTTGACCAGCTACATCCAACAGTTCCACCATGACCACTGTCACACAGGCTGTGAGTGAGCCTCGATGTTGGACTGTGACGAAGGTCCATCCTGGCCCTTCCAACCAGAGGTCCGTCTGAGAATCAGAGTCTACACGTAGCACTCGTAGCGGGCTACAGCCGCTCCACCATTGTCCAGTCAACCAAAGCCAACCCACCTCACAAGTGGCTGGTTGTATCATTGTCCAGTTCGTCTTCATGTCCATTAAAGACAAAACCAAGTGCAAAAGAGGACCCAGCGCACAGAGGGAACCCAGCGGCACCACCACCATCACCATTCTAAATCCGCATCAACCCTCTGCACCAGTTTCTTCACTCTGAAAATCTCTTGCCTGGTAAAACATACTCCTTCTGTTAACTTCATGTTTTGCCTGGCAGCCTTCACAAAACCCTTACTATCTGGGAAGTACTTTTCAACATCGATCAGTCTCTTGTTTTTTGTTTTCTGCAAAAAACGTTTCATTTCTGACACCCCATAGACATTTTTCTTTTTTACACATGTTTCATCATCGCTCACCCAACCACAAGTACTATCGTCTGAATTGAGTTCTCTTTCCCCCTCGGTCACTTTTTTTGCTTTTGTCCCATTTGAACCTTTTGCCTTTCTTTTCTGCCCCACCACCTTCACCCCTTCCTCCTCAGCCCCCATCTCCATGTCAGCTACTTTAGCCCCTCCCTCCTCCACTTGACTGACAGGAGGACTACTGTCCTCTTGGGAACTTGTGTCAGCCACAGGTTCAGCATTAACCATTTCTCCCTCACCTCCACTGTTTTCCTGCTGGCTATTTTCTTTTTCCCCTTCATCTTCACCTGTTTGCTCAGTTCCCCCCCCATCTTTATTGACATTCTCTGCCAACAACTCAGGTTCAGCATTTACTCCTTCATCTTCACCCACCTGCCCACTCCCAGTACCATCCCCATTAACGTTTCCCATCTCCTTTTCAACATTTTTTCCCCAGGGATTACTCCCCCTCCCCCCCCTGGTAGCATTGCTTGTCCCCTCGCCAGAGTCAACAACCCTCTCTGGACAGGACCTTATCAAGTGCCCTTCCACCCCACAGCCAAAGCACTTCATATTCTCGGTTGTAGCAAATAAAGTGTATTCAAAACTGTCGACTTTGATCTTAAAGCCTGTAATCAGCTCTTTACTCCTGTTTCTCAAAATCATGAACAGCATTCTCCTGTGAGAAACAACATGTCGCAACTCAGGTGATTTACACCCTGACGGGAGCTTTTTAATCGGCGACACCACCTTCCCAAACTTGGTCAACTCTCTCACTATCAGTTCATCATCAATGAATGGGGGGACGTTTGACAGAAAAACTTTACTCGATGGCATTGCGAGTGGCGTTACTTTCACAAGCGTGCCCTTTATCTCAACGCCCCTCTCGATCACAGCGTTTGCTTTATTCATCCCATCGACAAAGATCACAACGCCACCATTCATTCTGGCAGCAGATTTAACGCTAGCGGGTCCGACTACTTTTGCGACCGCTAAACTGCAGTCCTCTACAGAACACGGGAAAGCTGGCGAGATCTTAAAACCATGCTTCCTTGTGAGAGTTGTGAAAGCCATGGCGACGCCGACAGCGCGCAGCAAACACAAAACCACCAACAGCAGTTTAAAACACTAGACCAGTGCAAAAACCGCAAAACCCAACACTAGCGAGATAGAAGAGTTAGCATAGACAGAGTATAGATAGACCAAACACTCACTCCGTAACCTCACTCCGCACCACGCTCCTCGCTCACACACATCCGCACGAGAGAGAGAGAGAGAGAGAGAGAGAGAGAGAGAGAGAGAGAGAGAGACACAGACGGAGAGAGAGAGAGAGAGAGAGAGAGACACAGACAGGCAGAGAGAGAGAGAGAGAGAGAGAGAGAGACACAGACAGACAGACACACAGACGGGGGGAGAGAGAGAGAGAGAGAGAGCTAGCCCCGTTCCCATTTCAAAGAATAAAAAAAAGCTGTCTAGCGCGAGGCCTCGCAAGCCGCACCGACGCCGTTCGCACTATACCAAAAAAGTCAGGCTGTGGCGCTGTGTAACTCTCCGCCACCCGGCCGACACTTTATTTATGCCAGCCTGATATCATTTCATACAATCAGAACATGTTCTAACCCAATTTCAATAGATTTAAGATTACGTGTGCTCTAATTCAGCGCTGCGCTGCGCTCCTACAGCTGTCTTTAATGTTAATATGAATGGGATCAGTCCTTGCGATCGGGTTGATAGAACGTTTTGCATTGTCTCGTCTCGAGTGGTCTCGGTGGGGGAAGAGACCCGAGACAATTGGTCCGAGACCGAGACGAGACCAAGACAAATGAAGGGCGAGACCAAGACGAGACCGCAAGACAAAAAAGGTGTGAAGCGCGAGACCGAGACAAGACCAAGACAAATGAGGGGCGAGACCAAGACGAGACCGCAAGACAAAAAAGGCGAGAGGCGCGAGACCGAGACAAGACCGAGACAACGAAAATGTGGTCTCGAGACGAGAGACCATGTCTCGAGAACTACAACACTAGTTCCAGGGCCAGCTGGCTGAGGGGGCATCTCTCTAGAGTTTTGCTGTGTGTGAGTGCCTTGTTTTGGAGTGCATCTGGGTCACTTTCTTTTAGGGGGTTGTAAAATTAATAATCCTGCCCTGCATGCCTTATTGTCTTAGTGTCTTCCGCTGGACCCGGAGAATGGATTTGCAGAATTCTGTGTGTAGGGTCTCCGGTTGGTGTTTTTGTGTTTATCCCATTTTTCAAGGTCTTGGTTTGCTAATGGCCTCCAGATCTCACAACCATAAGTCTGCTCGTCATGTTTCAGGTGAACTAGATACCATTATTTTCAATCAACTCTCAATTATACCAATCGATCAACTCCAAACAAAGCAAACCTAGTGAAAAAACAAAACAAACCCAAAAAAGCAACGAGTTTCACTCACCACTTGAGCCCTATTAGGCTACATCAGCTATTTTCAAAAAGGAATGGTGAAAGAAAGCCCAAATCAGCAACCAAGCCTCAGAAACAAGCCCAATATGGCAACACGCAACCATGACTATTTAAGCTATTTTACAGGGGAAACTAGCACAAATTCGCTTATAATAAGCAGAACTGGCATCACTGCAAACCAGCACTACAGGCTACTTTGCATAGGCAAAAATAATGTTTCATTGGTCGACTGGTTTGTGCTGATTAAAAATGCTAGTCGGTTGCAATCTGACAGTTTTTAGTAGTCTTTGACTAGTCGTAACAACATACACCTGTAGGTTACTGTGACTACAATTACATTTTCCATACGATGTTCAGAAGTGATAGAAGTGATAGTGAAGTGAGAAAATAAATTCCGCAGCTAGAGGGTGGGATGTGTCACAGACAGACAAGGCGATACGACAGCAGTGAGTCAAACCAATACTAACATTATGTTCACCCAAGGTGCTGCTGCTTTCTGGCGAATCCTACGGCACCGCAGGCGTGCATGAATTGCTTAATTCAGCTAGTTCTCTTGTCCGCTGTCTGTCACACAGTTTGTGTGAAGAAAAAAAATCACACGTGTGTATGTGGCAGCTCCGCCCACAGAGGTTGTCGTATTTAAAAAAAGATATAATGAGGAGGAGGTGCGTGTGTGTGTTTATTTCATTGGCCCGTTTGACTGTCAAGGGTTCAGCCTCCAGGAAGAAACCCTAAATACAAAGTTATTACACCATTGCACATACAAACGACTCCAGGGTGTCTAATGAAGTACTGTCACCTCATAAACACATGACAAACTGGAAAAATACCAAAATTGTGGCACTCCATCTTTAATGTATTTGCCTCAAATTGACTGTATAGCTTCTGCCAACCCTTCTGATTCGAACAAAATGAGGAGGAGATAAGTAGGGAGTTCCAGTAATAACGGACCATAGGATGTTCTGAATGTGTTAGTGTTCAGCAAACCCATGTTAAATGTATCTTATAGAAACCTAATCGTTAGTACAAATAACAGACACCTGCTGATAATCCCCGTAATACAAATCTATGATCTCCGTCTGCCTTTTCTGAGCCAACAATGTGCTTGATGTTTACACAGCCCCCGGTCCGTGTGCCTACCCCAGCTGGCAACTATTTCATGCTAGACATGATATACACTTGTGGAACAACCTGGCGATGCTGCCAGATGTTGTTGTGAGGTGGTAGTATAGTAGGACATCAAACGGAGAGAAGGGAGTTGGGGGGTAATATCATGCATGCTCATCTGCCTTATTGTGTGGTATAAATAGACTGGGTGATGATATGATAATGCCTCTCACTTGTGTTTAATGTCAGCGCTGGCATTGTGGCAAAATGCTAATGAGACGGTGCATCCAGGGGGAGTACGGTATGAAATACGAATGAGCCTTTCTCATCCCCTGGGGGAGAGCAGTGAACGGTGCATGAGTGGTCTTCTGGTTTTCTGGTGTGTGTATGTGTGTGTGTGTATGTGCGTGCGTGCGCGCGTGCGTGCGTGCGTGCGTGCGTGCGTGCGTGCGTGCGTGCGTGCGTTTTCCCCAGCTGTCCTGCTGTGACAGGCATGGACGGGAAGCATTCTGAAGTAGCCGACCTGGGGTAATTAGATGCGTGATTAAGCACGTTAGTAAGAGTATACACACACATGCCCAAACACCTCCATGTATGTTCTCGTGTGATTCCAACAGCAACATAATGCTGGCTCCGCTAAATCCAGGGATTAAGTGCACTCCTGCGTGTTGCCGCAGTGTAGATTAAATAATATTAGGGCATATAATACATTTTTAATCAAATAATTAAATAGGTTTTTTTCCTTTTTTGACGTAATCTCACGTCTTTCACGGATGTATTTATGCCTGAGATATTAGGCATGTCATACGGTCTGTTCTTATAACACTCATATTGAGCCTGGAGTAAGCTGTAAGTAGAAGTAGCAATACTGAAATATAGAAATACTCTGTTACACGTGAAAGTCCGGAATTCAACATATACTTGAGTAAAAGTAGAGTCGTGACCATTTGATTATATGAAGATAGGTTGAAAATAGGTAAGACTAGTCCTTTAAAACAGTTTAAGTGCCAGGGACGTTAAGACGAGCTGCATATCACTATGTACTGATATCGTTAAGACGATATTCTTTTTTTTTTGGAATCCATGTTTTTGAAAATTCCTCTAATCTGGTGTACAGTTGATGACATGCACATTACATGCACACTATAATTACATTTTCTTTCTTTTATTTATAATGGGAAAAGTGGCACCCAGGACCAAAACTGGTGTCCACCCACTGGCACTTAAAGAGTTTTAAGCAAAAAAATCAACTCCAGGGCCTAGGGCCTTTCATATAGGCTATATTAGTAGCTTGTTTTAGACGGCAGCATAAATTCTAGCCTACTTTGTGTGTCCAGTCAGCCTACCAATATTCATCATGCCATCTTGTACGAGTTCCTTTCCCAGTCCTTTCCCGTCCTAATGTTATCACTGCTTTCTCCCAAACAGCAACAACGTTTGGCCGATGATTTCATTCCACATTGAGCTCCTTCTGCAGCTACTGTAGTATGTCGTAACCAGATGGTCATGAGGTTGATGCAACAGTGGACTAGACGAAAATACATGCTGCTGTGCTGACAGGTCCTTAAAGGGCCACTTCACCCCTGACACAACCTGATCTTATTTTAATGATGTTTAGGACACTAGAAACACGTTGACTGTTTTTTTTGTCTGTAATCTGTTTTTAGATATCTTGGTCAGGAATTCATGTTCTCTACGTCATGATGATCAGTGTCACGTGCCTTCCGGACTACATGGTTGTCTCTTCAGACTGCAGTCAGACCAGCCCCAAAACACAGTCGTCACCTATAACCTTCGTTGACCACACCCCCACCGCTGCATTCATTTGTTTACTTTGTATCATGACGTCTGGGCGTCAGAGTGTGAGCAGTGATTCCCAAGCACTGCAGGGTTATTTAATTGAACAAAAGTTATAAAAGACAGAACAGCATATCTCCGGTGCAGATGAAACGAGCACACATCATGTCGTGTAAACATTATGCAAACTTGTCATAATTATCTAGCAATTGATTGCTGAGAGTACTCTACAGTCTACACCGTGACAAAACACGGGTATATTATACCAAATGTAAAACATTCCAAAAGAAATTTAAGTACAGTGATACGTGATGTTAAAGTTCCCCCCCCCCCCCCCTCCCTGATACGTTTCTGCATGCTCTACAAAGAGATGAAGACAATATTAATTACTATTATAAGCCCCTGTAATTAATAATTTATCAAATGCAGTCAGTGCTCTTTTATGTTGAGAACATAAGTGCTTAGATAGAGAAAGGCGATATAGTGGACATCACATGGCTGATGGGTGCTTAGATAGAGAAAGGCCATATAGTGGACATCACATGGCTGATAAGAGTGTGCTCTGTTCTGTTTCACCCTGAGAATTTCCATTTTTAAATGATCACTCAGGATTTTGCAGTGGGGAGAGAGGGCGGCGGGGGGGGGGGGGGTGGGGGGGGGTTCTCCCCTCTCTCTTCAACCATAATTAAATCAGATAGTAATTAGTGTGGAACAGAGTCGTCATCTTTCAATATGTAATAGTTCGCTATACGCTGGACATAATAATGAAATGTGACTCCTGATATTACATATAGTCCGGGAGCCGTGGGGGTGAACGTGGTTTCGTCAGATACAGTTTTTTTCTCAACTGATTCTTGTAGCTTGGGGTCACATCTTAACGGTATATTCAGTGATTTCACTTAATTCAAATATCACTTCTTTTTTTGTTTTGTTGTGATAATCCTCCCTACTATAGAGTGTGCATAAGAAGTTCCTCCCTGTCCCCAGTTAACCCCTGGGGGTCAAAAAACCTTAGGTTTTGTTTTTGGCTAGGTGGCAAAGCCTTCATCCAATCAGGATAGAGAGAGCCTTCCGCCAATCATGATCGAGCGGGGCCTTGGTGTGTGTGCTGTTGGTCTGTCGCGTGTCCCCTCCACTGTAGTACGTGCATGTGCACATCTTGTTACCGGGGCGGACCGGGGTTTTTTCCAAATCACCCAAATCACTGAATGCTCCTTTAAGAATTCAAGAGGGTGCCCAGTGATATCCCTTGAGCATTTTTAATTATTAACCCCTTAATGTCCGAAACACAAACAAATCCCAGAAAATAGCCCCTCCAGCTTTTCGTCACGTGTCACATTTGCCATTGACAATGAAAGGAGAATTTACGTCATATGTGGACTAGAAAATATACTTTTCTAAACACAGTGCAACTGTTTTAATTCAACTCGGGGCTTGATAAGACGATGATAAGAGCACCCCTCACTTCAAACGGGTGTATTTTTTGCTTGTAAAATGTGTATAATAATGCAGATATGTAGACTTGCATATGTTGAGCAATTTTCATAATTAGCATAATTATCTTTAATTACCATAATCGCCTATATGGACAATATTACACCAATAGTCCCGGGCCTTTATACCAATATTTCCACGCCAATCAATATTAAAGACAGGGTACAATGGCTTTTTGGGGCATTTTAGAGTAGTTCTGTAGTCAACATAGCTGTGTTTGGAGGAACTTGCAGCAATGGGAATCATGTATGATCGTGTATGAGATCAAGATTCATTTTTATTCATGCTGGCCTCGGCGCATCATCACCTTTTCGTTCAAAGGAAGTAATTAAAATTGTCTTTTCATGGACTTTTGATACATACAATACACAAAAATATTAGGCCATATGATGACCACGGATATGCTCTAAAAGTGTGAAAAACATATTTTTAATTTCCCTATGTCTTCAAGGTTTGTGCAGACCTTACCCTTTTCCTTCTAACCGTGGTGGATCTGAATTCTGAACACTTGGAAAGCAATACGCTGAGTGACACTGAATAGGTTCAAGTATTGTAATTATGTATCCATTTTTTGCCAAAAATCTGCCTTCGGCTCCCGGACTAACACACACACACACACACACGCGCACGCGCACGCGCACGCACACGCACACGCACATGCACACACACACACACACACACACACACATATATATATATCGCTGGGGATGGGATGCAGTTCTCATTATTGCTCAGTTTGACTGTTAACGGCAACCGTGAAGATTTGTTTTACTTTTTCTTCCTGCTGTAATGAGATCTCATGTCATATCAATGTGGTGTTCACACCATGAACCTACATGCGCCTGGTTCACTAGGTCTATTCATGATTCCCAAATGGGAACAGCTGCAATATGACATCCTATACTGTATTACACGTGGCACATGCTCACAGTCAGCTCCACACACACGCACACGCACACGCACACGCACACGCACACACACACACACACACACACACACACACACACACACACACACACACACACACACACACACACACCTTCCCTTTTCAAAACACAGATGTCTTTTCACAGAACAAAATTGTGTTTTTCCAATATAGAATTATGATCTGAAAAGGTATGTTATATTCCATCTATTCTATTAAAAATCACAAGGTTGATGATTGAGGCAATTACGGACTCTGCTCAATGAGCACATAATATGAGCATGACATTTCTGACCATGAACCTCTCCATTACATGTAGATGTATGACCTTCTGTATGAGACAGAGTGGGGGGCGGTCATGGTCTCCATAATGAATGCCAAACATGTAGCTGCATTTGGCTACACTGGTTTCCTGCAGCAGTTTGACAGTGCACACAATGCAGTCCTAGCGGGTGCTAATTATGGAGTCATATTTTGTCCATTATGAATAGCACATTTTAACCCATTTTGGGGCGGGAACCCCTTTTGGTGTTAGCATTATGTTATGCTTTAGCTATTGAAAAATAGCAGATCTACAAGCTCATAGCGCGCCACCGAGTGGCGCGCTACGAGCTTGTAGGTCTGCTATTTTTGAAAAATCAAAGAACCACTGACATAGAAACAGCTTTTTCAGAAAACTGTCAGGATGTAGAAGACATTTTTAGAATCTGATCTCAGGTCAAAATGGGTTAATCTAGCTCAGGGGTTCTCAAATGATTTTGACCCAGGGACCAACACCCTGACTAAAAACAACCACTATTGTGTTGGGTGGGTCCAGCATAGATCCAGATCTATTGTGTTGGGTGGGTCCATCATAGATCCAGATCTATTGTGTCGGGTGGGTCCAGCATAGATCCAGATCTATTGTGTTGGGTGGGTCCATCATAGATCCAGATCTATTGTGTTGGGTGGGTCCAGCATAGATCCAGATCTATTGTGTTGGGTGGGTCCATCATAGATCCAGATCTATTGTGTTGGGTGGGTCCATCATAGATCCAGATCTATTGTGTTGGGTGGGTCCATCATAGATCCAGATCTATTGTGTTGGGTGGGTCCATCATAGATCCAGATCTATTGTGTTGGGTGGGTCCAGCATAGATCCAGATCTATTGTGTTGGGTGGGTCCAGCATAGATCCAGATCTATTGTGTTGGGTGGGTCCAGCATAGATCCAGCTTACACAATAGTGGTTGGGGTTCATGCTCCATTCCATGGGTTAAAGATTCTGTGCCATGATTTTTGTACTTTTTCTGTTTTGTACGTGTCTATGGAGTTAACATTACTCTAATAGACCCCCAGGTGTGGTTATAATATGTCTTCCCTGTATATTTTTGGTTTCTTCCTGAAAACTGAAAGCCTTTGAGTCAAAAGGCCCAATTGAAAATAAAATACACCACTTTAGTGACATCATAACCCTAACCCCTCCCCTAACCCTTCCCCCATTATCATACAACAACAGATGATTCAATTGAAAGAAAGAAGAGCTGACCAAGAGCCACATACTGTCTATACACTACCCTGTCACAACTCACTAGCACTTCTCACTACAGTCTAGTTGCGACCATAGGTTGCAGATTACTATGAAAACCTGAAAAACCTGTCAGTCAGTCCGTCCGTCCGTCACGCCTCGTGGCACGCTCCATATATGGCCATCAGTCCGTCACGCCTCGTGACACGCTCCATATATGGCCATCAGTCCGTCACGCCTCGTGACACGCTCCATCTTACTGCGTCTTACTGGTAGTATGCATACAGTACATATAGCATATTATATCCTGTCACAACACAGCTGAGTACACGTACAGTAGGTGTATAGTAATGTTAGTTTTATATTGGATAAATAATACATTTTAGGAAGGAAGCTGTGGGGACTTTGGACATGCTTGTACTAGGGTATGCCTTGAAATAAATTGAGACAGAAATCTAGATGTGCAATTCACGTTGTAAGACTCGTTCAATATCACTTTCAATTAAACCATCATTGGTAAACAGTTAAGAATGAAGTTTCATGCAAGGATTTGGTGCTGTGACACCCCAAACAAAACATTGTGTGTCTACCCATGCACAGAGCACTTCAAGCAGCTTTGTTTGTTCATTTCATCCTCCCATCCGCTCACTCTCACACGCATGCACGCTGTTCCGCCGAGTATGGTGCTCGGCGTTTGGTTCCTATTAACACAGCCGACGCGAATCGCGTATCAATACGTTATCAATTAATCAAACGTCGGGTGCGAATCACGTATCAATACGTTTCAATCACTTTTTTATAGCATACTTTCATTCATCTTTTTACCCACCCGGACAATGAAGAACCATCGCCCTATCATTGCTGCTTAGTCCCGCTCACGTGATCAGAAAAAAAAAAAAAAAAAAAAAAAAAAACCCTCCTGAAAACAGGAGGGCGGGCCGCTTTACGTGTAGAAGCCAGTGTAATGGATGCGCCCATGCCGATCTAGTCTGTGTGTGAAAAGAATCAAATTTCACCTAACCTCGCCTCACCAGGCTTTCCTCCACCTATTGGCTTTTATACTCGATTCCCCCCTCCCCTCCTGTTTCTCCTGCAGGAGGAGGGCCTTGCGAGATGGGGGCTCATGTCTCGGAAAAAAACATGAACGGAACGCTGTTACGCTGCCTAACACATGATCTGCAGATTCTGCACCAGATCGGCATTGCTGCAACACACATGGACAGATGCATGTTTACTTCTTCATACTGTAGCGACCAAACGATCCCCGAGCCTACAATACTACGAACTAACAAACGAACTACAGTATCGAGAGGGGCCGCCATGACAACAGACAGTCTACCGTTGGTGGATCACGTATCGCCATGCAGAGCCGTCATAATCGGAGATCGCTCAGACGTGTGATTGTGCAGTTGCACCGCTCACTTCACAGGGGTGTGATTTTTATTATTACAGTAGAAGTTTACAGACCAAACTGTAAATAAAAGGTTTACATGACTTTCTGCCTCAGTCCGTATATAGCGAGCTGTATTGAATAAGCAGAGAACAGAATATGGGACAGAGTTGCACCACTCACTTCACATGGGTGTGATTTTTATTATTACTACAGTAGAAGTTTTTTTCTTATGAAAGCAGAGAGTCTTCTGTTTCATACGGTATATAGTATTTATATGTCGCTATAGGCCTTATTTTGTGAATATTGAGGAGTTCACGTCCATGTCTTCTCTGAAGTTATCTGGTGGGCACAAGCTGCATTCAATAACCAATTACTGTCTAACTGTACATGGGATCAATGTTTACTCTTTTCCTCGTAAAAGTACACATTCAGGGCTTTCATTCGGTGTATAGGATGTATAGGATATTTATTGGGTTCAATTTTATATCTGCCTGTCAATGTCTCTGACTTTAAACCATCCATAACTCTGCTCGCTGTTCAAGATAACCACTTCCAGGCAAATGCAGGTGTTGCAAAAAGGTCAATATCTCCAGAATGGAACATGGTAAAATCTAAATGTATTTTTTAAATTGAAGTGGACAAGTTCAGCTTTCTTTTGATGTATGCGTGTGATTCTCGCTATAAGAGAACATTTTGCTGTGGGCCCCCGAACAAGGCCTTTGTGCAATGTTAAACGGTAGCAACATCCAAATAGGCCTGTCGAGATCTTGTAGCAATCAAAGTGTTAATGATTGTGCACTGCATAAGATAACTCACCTGCAGAATAAAAATAAATGACCAAGCAGTTTGTTATGCAGATGAATTAACTTGATCTTTCACATGTCACACTTGTCCAAAACTCTCTCAACCTCAGATCAAATGCTTGCTTGTCGTGCCCCCAATCAAATCTGAGGCTGGGAAAAAAAGCCTTGCTTTTTTTGGACCCTGGTCTTGGAATGACCTACAGACCAGAGTCAGACTCAAACTGGCTTCTGTGATTCCCTTAGTGAGCTTTAAAAGGATTGCCATGGGCACACTTCCCAAACATTGCTCCTGCTTTGACATATTGCAAATGTTGGTTCTCTTGCTTTTTAGTTAACTAGACCTTTACGTGCCCGTCGGCTACCGGCCTACTTGAGAGCGATGCAACTTGGGAACCTAATAATTCCTGTTGTCAACTTGTCATAGCACCCGTTTTAACTATCTGTCTGTGTCCCACATGGAGATCTCTGTATCTGCCTGTCTGCCTGTGTGTGAAGAGTGCAAACTGACTGTGAAAAGTGGAGTGGTTAAGTAATCAATTTGCAGGTGTGGGGTTGCAATGGCAATCAATTGGCTGAGGCAGAGTCTGGAAATTGCACAGGTGAGAGGAGTTGGCGTCATTAGGCCCACTGACCAGAGCCGTTTGTGGTGGTTCTGGAGAACCGTGGGTCCGACCGACTCGATACCGAGCAATGCACTCCCTGCGGGGGTGTGGAACGCATGTGTTGAATGTGAAGTCGGTGGGGCAAACGGTTCTCGAGTTACGCGCATTACAACCGTGCACACACACACGCAAGCAGACACACACACAGAGACGTGGCACATTTATAGTAGGATTAGCACATTTCGTTGCTTAGTTTTTATATTTTAGCCTTTGTTGGTTGCGTTATTAGATGTTCCTGTTCTCCGAGCTTCTTTGGTAGTGGGTACTGTATTTATGAGCGTTGCATCTTGTACTGTTATTGTCTTGTATTCATTGTTACTGGCAGAGCTGTGTTACTTATTTAGCCTCTTCTCTTGGCCAGTTCACACTTGTAAAAGAGACTTCAGTCTCGATGTGTTTTTTACTGGTTAAATAAAGGTTAAATAAAAATTCAACAACCCAGACTACTCCACTCAACTTCAATGAGGTATAAAGTTACAGTATAAGCTGTTTATTTCACTCTTTACTAAGGAGCTCATGTGGATGTGCGCCCAGACAGTAGCGCCAAGAAGCAGAAAGATGCAGCTTAGAGCTGGCGCTCCCTTCCTGGTTTTTAAACAGCTGGTGGATGGACGGGCGCGGCCTAATCAGCCTAAATCCCCTCACCTGTGCAATTTCCAGCCTCTGCCTCAGCCAATTGATTGCCATGGCAACCCCACACCTGACAATTGATTACTTAACCCGTCACGTATGCACGGCCGTTTCATGAAAATCCACCTAAAAAATGGTGCGATCGTTTGTCGTTGTCTTGAAAAATAATCCAAACTGCAGATCAACCACACAGAACGAAAGAGGAACGCTTGCATAGCCCGCCGCCATAGCCATTAGAATGCATTGGGCCTCAGTTTCCCAGAAGCCCTAGCGAGCCAGTGTTTTTCCGGTTACATCATCTGAGTCGGATGGAAACCCATTAAAACATATTAAAAAAGGCCAATTAAACAATGAAAACAAATGTCGGGAATGTCGTGATCCGCAGGGAAGATGTTAAGATTGAGGTAAAAAAGTCATTCGAATGTGCCTCTGAGGTCGACCTGTTTACTGTCCATCAGCCCGCCTCTTCCGGTGGTGCTCCTTTGTTTTCATTCCTAACAACAACAACCCATACACATTGTAATGGGGGTTGTCGCCAGACACAGCTGTGGAGCTCTGACTCTGTCTTGAGAGATTAGCTGCATGTAGCAACTAATATGTGTATGTGTATGAGCACTGAGCACTGAGGAGGCCTGTGAAGGAATGGTTGTCAAAGAGGGACGAGACACATGCCGTGTGCAGCACAGCAGGTGTGCACACGCTTCATGCACACTCACCACAACAATGAACTCGCTTTGATATTAAAGAAATCTTATCAAGACACCACCCCCCCCCCGTTTCGCTTGGTTCCAATTGTGTGAAAGTCATGTGGGTAAGCATCGTGGGGACAGGGGTGGGATGAAAGCCACAGAAGCAAATAACAAGTAATCTGCCTCCACGCTGTCACTAATAGCCTCTGTCTGTTGCTTAGATTGCAATGGGTTGTAATGATTGCATCTGGAAATTATTTCACTGCACTTAATCACCTTCTTCAGTAATTAAGACATACTTAGAAAGAAATTTTAGTAAAAATTTGATGTTTGTTGTGAGACAGACTATCAAAGGCTGATGATGATCTATGAATTTTTGACTTGATTTATTTGACGTTTAGAAAGAAAACACATGGCAGACATGCTTCGCAAAAAGAATGAACATCAAGGACAAAAAGTAAAAAAAAAACACAAAGTCAAATACTTATTTCCACTGTAGCCATTGGTACCGGTCGGACAAATTAAACTGTTTGATTGATTTCTGTTGTGATGATTCACCATCAATCAGACCAAGGCCTGAGCGCTAAGGTGGACCTGCTGTCTGAACCCTATGACTCTGCTTTTTAGCACCAAAGGCAAAAAAGAGTACTGTGCATCTTGAGCCCCCTCACAGGAAATTGGAAAAGACACAATGAAGAAAGCCTTCACTAAGGTCACCTCCAATAGACTCTGCAGCTGCCTTTCTGGAAGCCAATAGCACTGTGTGGCCGCTGTAAAAAGGCTGAAAAGACAACGCTTCAATTAAGAGGCCGTAGGCGTAGCTACAACTGCGTGCACATACGCGTGTGCATTATTGACGGCCGATCGCGGCCACGTCACTAAAATAATAATAAAAAATAAAAAATAATAAATAAAATAATTCATGTAAAATAATAGGTAAAATAATTCATGCCTCGGGTGGTCTGCGACCCTCCCGCAATAACATTGGTTATCCATGAGCTAACATCCAGTTAAGCCCCGGGGTATTTCTCTTTTTTTTGGAAAAAGGCTCATAAGGCTCTAATACCCTCGGCACGTGAATGGATAGAGACGTGGTGAAAATGTGTTAACAGTTTAGAGGCCCCAGACGGAGATCACCGTCAAGTTCAAGTTCATGGTCAGGTGCCCCAGACGGAGATTGATAAACGGGACGGAGATTAATGATATCAAAACCGATCGCATCGCTCCACAGCCTAGGAGCGCTTGTTGCCCAATCCTCGGTGTTGCACAACAGTGACACGTCATCGAAAATGTTCCCTGTCTGTTTAGCGGACGAAAACGAAAATCTTAAAACGTTCATAACTCGCGATCTAAATCATCCCGTCTAATTCTGAAAAAATATCCTGTGTTGGACGGCGCTCCGCTGTCCAGTCGCTAGTCGCGATAGATTTATTCTTACCTCCCGTTGTTGTCGATCGACTCTAGAGTGGTGTGGCTATTGTTAGCTGCTACACAGACATTCACAACAACTTCCAGTGCCCCGGTAAAAGTGGTCCGGGCGCTATAAATAATGGGCACATTTTATTAATGGATTAAATAGGTCCGGGCCATCAAGGTGTTAACATCCACGTGTTTAGGATACCGTATATGAAGTTAAGTTAATTAAGTCAGCGGTCATGTCCAGAAAAAAACACCCAGCCACACACACACACACGCACGATCTCGCACATGCACACACTCACGTGCAGCCACATGAGGCATGGTACAGGACTACAGGCCTTTACAGACAAGCACATATACCGTATGGATCATGCATCCATGTAATACACACACACACACACACACACACACACACACACACACACACACACACACACACACACACACACACACACACACACACACACACACACACACAGGCAGTGGCTAATGAAGCTGTGGTGCAGATCCAGAGTCAAGAACCACAGCGGCTAACAGGAAGCCTCTCGAGCCCAAGGAAATCAGCGGCCCATGATTGTTTGAACTCATCCCTCCCTCTGATGATGGCAGAGTTATGGGCCTTCAAACGGCTGACCCTCCTTCTGCTGTCACAGCGAGGAGGGTTTGCCGGGAGCAATGGCTGCTCAAAGAGTCATTATATCCAATCAAAGAGGCCTCTGCACATATAGCGGGGTCAATTGTTTTACTTTTTGGCCACTGTCGGGTGGAAACCTTGTATGTCCCAAACTGTGACTTTTCAGGAATGGATTCAATGTAGTTATGATCTACAAGCACGTGTTAATATTTTTCTTTTTTGTTAAATGTTCATCTTTAAAAAAGCACAGACAAGCACAGAACAATCTTATACGACAAAATATAGGGAGTTAGTTTTTGTTTTAAGAAAAAAATAAGGTAAAGTATGGAGATATGAGGTCTCTGCCTGATTGCAACATCTATAGCTTCTTCTTGTTAAGCACATTCTCTACCCAGTTGAAATGGTCCCACTCTGCCACTTAAATTGCATGCCTTGCAGCTGCTGAACTGGATAAGGCTGCTTTTATTCTGTTGTTGTGCTCTGGTGGTGAGCAGTGGGCTTAACCCACCATGGGGGTTAGGCTATTGCCTAACCTGTGAGCAGGAGCATATCAAATGTCTGCCTGTTTTTACCAAATGGTAACCTATTTTCATTGAATGTTCACAGATTTTTCGTGGGGCGAGGGGGGGAGGGGGGGTATCCGGTGGTAGGCACTATAGTCTGATAAACTGGCTACAGATTATAGCCTGCTCAGAGGGTTGATTTGATTTAGTTGGCACAATTAAAGGGCAATAAAAAATAATAAAATACCAATAAAACAATGAAAGTGCAAGGATGAAGCAAGAAACCCCATAAGGACTCACACACACACACACACACACACACACACACACACACACACACACACACACACACACACACACACACACACACACACACACATCAAAAGGAATAAGGATAATTGAACAGAGAGAGAGAGAGGGGGGGGGGGGGGAATTTCTCCATTACAAATAATGATCTCCTCCACAATGCTCAGTCCATGCTCACAAATTGGACGGGCAGTCGGCTTGTGTGAATTTAATGTAAGTTCACTTGTAACTTTTCTTTTCCTTCATCAAATAAAGTACCAAATGAGCAAAAGGGGCTACTGAATCACAGGCTGCAGTGTGCTAACTGCTTACGGCTGTCATTACATCGTGCTCAAGTGATATACAAAGGTTATTAAAGCTGATACGGGTGTCAGCCATCATAATCAACCAATTAAGCCTGTCTGAATAACTAACGAGTGCTGTTTTCTTTAGCTTTGGTTAATTCCCCCTGCATGCATTAATGAGCATTAAGTCTTTCATGCGAGCTAATGCGTGCCCTCACCGTGCATGAACGGATCTCCTTCGGGGAGGCAGCAGTACAGGCTTCACTTGTCCGAGGCAATCTGATGCGGATGCTATGTCAAGATTAATCCATCCATCAGAGGGATCAGTCCCATGGCATGTGTATTTTGACAGGCTTTGAAGGGAGTGGGGTGCAGGGGTTTGGTGTGAAGGGATAAGAATCGTATGCAACAAGCTGATGCAAACAAGAGGTCAGGTCGTTCAATGCAACATAACAGTGTGCCATATACAGTATGATGGACGCCTGCTACCGGTAATGGACAAGGAGTAATGTTTTGTACGTGACGTTTTGCCAATGGAGTATATGCTGACAACTATGTACAATACAATAGGCACGCACGCACGCACACACACGCACACACAGACACAGACACAGACACAGACACACACACACACACACACACACACACACACACACACACACACACACACACACACACACACACACACACACACACACACACACACAATCATGTATTTATGTCCACATAAGATATACTAATTATTCATATTTTCACTTGAAACCTGTGAGTTATTTATTTCCCCATGGGTAGCTAAAAGGATTGCCATATATAATATATTATTTTTATCAGCAGTGTGCCTGACAGACACTGATAAGTGCACAATTTAAAAAGAGATCAAGTGAGATTTAAAGTGTTCAACTGTTAAGCCTAATTAGGCATGTGAAAATTGTGCAATCAGCAGAACGGATGAACTCAGGAGCAATTAAAAATGAACTAGTGAAGTTGTGTTGTGTTGTGTAGTTGTGTTGATGTGTGACGTGTCGATGCTGGGCACAGTGGGCAGTCGTTTTGATGGTGTGTCACAATAGGTAGATAATTTGTCACACGTGTGATCAGCAGCAATAAAATACATAACTAGAAAAGCTAAGCTTTTCCAGATAGAGCAATGTGATGCCTCTAGATAATTGGCACACACCCTCTGGTCCCCTTCCTTAATACTTTCAGCGTCATTGCCATTGATTAATTTTGATACTAACGCTTAACGCCATTGCCGTTGATTAATGGCAATTGCGCTTTTATAGTGCATTCGATCGATCGAGCCATAATGCTACTTACGTTACCCGGTTAGCTACTGTAGCTATGTTGTTAGCACAGCACTGGATCGTCCTTCTTAGATCGTCGTCGCCATAATAATCCATTCTTTCCATTTCTTTCAATCACCTGTATCTCCTATTCCTGGTCCCAGATGGCATTTTGGTCAAAACAGCGTTTCTTTGACGGCACAGAGCCGGCGATGTGGAGCTCTCCAGAGCCCCGGTTTGGATTCACATTGTAAACAAGGCCTGTCTCGGCTCAGTTGAGCGTCCTAGGATAATCTACTTCTGGTAGACTGGAACTGTGGCTTTTCAAAATAAGAGCTCGACTGGAAAAAATGCTGGCGTGAATTAGATCCTAATTTTTCAATAAATGCTAGTGCTGAAACGGTTAATTAAGGAGTAGCACCACCACCCCAGTCTGACACTATTTCGGTACTGTCCCAGACTACCCAGACAATGTTGAAAAGACGTCTCAACCAAAACAGCCACAAGACAGATAGGGACAAAATCTGTAGGAGTAATATTATTATTTACTTTCTCCTGGTGGCACTTTAACAGGCCGATGTGATTATCTGTCCACAGACAGACAGAATGATGGACAGCCACACACAGACAGTGGCAATTATTCAACCCCAATATATTCAAATAAATATTCTCACATTTTTCACGGTGGCCTATTGCTTTCCCTCACACAAGATATCATCACTGACTGTGAATCTTTTCAACTTTGACTATCTTTTAAATCACACTTGCTTAGCTTATACTGAATAGAAAGTCAGAGTGACAGTAATTGTTTGTATCTTGTGCTTTTATCTACATTCCTGTCCTTTGTTCCGACCTGTCTTTTTGTACTAAAATAGCTAAACAATTATTAGGGATTTCTTGTCAATTGACTTGCACAGCAAAAAGTAAGGATGCATCAATGGGATAACATCATTAAGTGACACAGCCAAACACCTGAGAATGAACCACAAAGTGTATGTTCCTTAGTGCAGTAGGCTACTTTGGCACATACTGCATCCCAAACAAAACACTGGCTTGAGTTGTGGATTGATACATTGTGAATTATAATGTCTCCTACTTTAGAGTGGCTGTTTCCAATTCCAGCACTGGCACTTTTCAACACTTCAGCTGGTGTTCCAAGTTGAAAATAGCCCCCTGATGTGATGAATAGAATGAAAAGAAGCAACTCTGAAGAATATTTGTCTTCTTGTGGATAGGTAGATTACACACACACAAGCAAGGTATTCTAACCTTGGATCTGATGCGTTATTGGTTATTGCCTGCTCCTTACACACTAGCTGCGGATGCGGGCTACGATTAGTACGCACATCTGCAATGCGACCTCCTATCATAACTTGCTAATTAAAAAATGGCATGCACAATTAGAGCTAAAAAATTCATGATCCAATAAAGTCAGTGCGTCAAGCATGATATTATCTCCTGCTAAAGTAAAAGGGCAAAGGACACATATATTATACTCGGCAGAATAATTATGATGATGAGAACAGGCCGGCATTTTAATACAGTGTCCGTGCTAGAGCATTACTATTACAAATGATACACTGAAGGAGACTCTGCACTTCCTCCTCATTTATTTAACATGTCTTGTATGTTTTTACATATTGTCATACTACGGGTGTGCACTGCGATTTATGTTGTCTTAAGTGCCTCTCTCGAAGAGAGTCATATGGGTCCGAGCCACTTGGTGGCGCTGGAGCACAGAACAAAACATAAACTCACGAGCTAATTTATTGGTTCGTGGAGCTGTCACTCAGAGCGGTGTCGCCGGTCCCAACCCTCAGGTATAAAACCGGTGGGCGTGACCGCTCGAGTCATTCCAACATTTTTCTGCGCTTGGATGCACACAGCATAGCGAGTACACCAAAGTCTCACACACCGGCTGTTGAAATATATTTTCCCGAAAGACGGACGAGTCTAGAACTGACTTGCACCGCGGGGATTCGCAGCCGCAAGACGGTGTTCTTTCCACGAGCTAACTCATCCCAAGATAAGTAATATTAAGACTGATAACACAAGTGAGCCCGCCCGGCGACTTGTTGTTTTGTCTGCTCTCTACGTTCCCGCTCCTCTCGTTGCTGCTTGTTGTAGCTAGCGTTTGTTAGCTTGTAGCTAGCGTTTGTTGGCTTCTCATTAGCTCAGCTTCAGCGTTGCTGCCGCTTTTCTTCTCCTCCGCTAGCCTCTTGTTAGTCACTGACTAGACTCCTGCTAGCCGCAGCCCGCAGCCTCGCTTGTTGTAGCTACAACCCTCGGTAACAGCGGGCCAACGTCAACCGATCCTCCGTCGCCTCGTTATCTAACATCTACCGCAGGCCGGACGGACCGCCTTCTCCACAACGTGGACAACAAACAGGCCTCCCTCCTCTACACTACGGTAGGCCAACACGTGGTGCAGCCTTCAGCCATCGTGCTGTAAGCTGACCATTGTGAGCTTCACTCATCACCTTTACTCTCTGTAGTGCGGCAGATAAGTGGAACATTATTTTTATTTAGCAACGGAGCCAAATAAAATAATAATAATATCCTTTTTAGTTTTTATATTAAAAAAAAAAAAAAAAAAAAAAAAAGGTTTGAGGACAGGGGAAGAAGTAGGCCATCTCCACCATGGCTGCAAGAGATGACCACGATGACACTGGACCCCTTCCAAAGCTCTGTTTCAACAGGGTTTGTAACAACCTCCTGTCTCCTGATGATGGCCACTCCATGTGTATGCACTGTCTGGGTTTAACACATGCGAGGAATGCCTTTGAGATCGTGGGCCTCTGCCCATGCTGCCTTGGGCTATCAGACAGAGAGAAGGGGCGCAGGCTGTCTAGAGTCAAGGCCCGTCTGGAGGGACGGGCCCCCCTCCCCCCCACCCAGCCTGGGAGGCAGCTCCTAGCTCCCCGCGATGCGTCTATAGGTACCAGGCCTCCCGCAATGGCAGCACAGCGGCACATGGACGACTCTGGATGCCCCTCCCCTGTCAGGAAGGCCCCCAGGGCCAACGCGAGCTACGCCACGACCGCTTACGAAGCAGCAGCGCTAGACGGTTCACGCCGCCAACCCGCTGCTTCCTTCTCCTTCTCCTCCTTTAGGACAGAGAGGAGCTTCGGTTCCCGCTTTCGCTCCAGAGACGACCTGGATCGCTACCATGACGACTTCGACGACACTTCCGAAGCCTACAGGCGACCCGGCCCAGACTACGAACCCCTCCCTCACCCCTACCAGCTGCCAGATGGTATGCCATGGTCAGACTTCATGGAAGGGCAGGAACCCCTGGACGACCCGCGCTCCTTCCAGGAACCTCCTGGAGAGTACAGGGTCGTAGACCAGGTGGGTTATGAGGACGACGGAGACCTGGATGCCGACGCACCAGCTCCCTACGATGACGGTGACGACGACGACGACTCATCATCTCACCGTGACCATGTCCTGGGAGAGGAGGCTCCTCCCCAGGACAATGGACCCCCTGAGGCCCCTGAGGGGGCCCCAGTTGCCCCACGCCCGCCCGTCGAGGAATGGGACCTCACCGAACTCCTACACCAGGCCGCCATCAGGTGCGAACGGGATTGGCCGGACGTGGCACCTCCCCCAAACCCGGAGGACACTTGGCCTGGGGCGGAAAGCAGGGCCCCCACGCGGAGAGCTATCCTCCCGCTGGCCCAAGGCTTCCAGTCCACCTTCACGGCGAACTGGGGAGAACCCAGCCTGACTCCCCCAACACTTCGCCACACCAAGGTGCCAATGGACACGATTGACATGCCGTCAGCAGGTCTTGGGGCGATGCCAACCATCGGCTCGACAGTAGGAGCCTACCTGCTCGACCCCACCGCCCCACGCATCACACCTTTGGCCAAGGAACCCTCCCTGCCCACCAAGAGGGACAAGGACGCCAGCCTTGCTAGCGGTAAGCTCTTCTCCCTCATCGCCGCAGCTGGCAAGCACCACAACACCCTTGCTCTGCTGCAGGGCTCCCTCACGGTCATACTCGGGGGTCTGGGGAATGTCCCCACCCCTGACGAGATGGCCGAAATCAAGAGGCTCCATCAGGAGATGATTAAGTTCCTCTGCAGCTCCACAGCACTGGTCGGCAGGATGGGAACTGCAGTGATCATGTCCGAAAGGATCAGGTGGCTCGACGTCAGCCCCAAGCTCGACGCCGCGGCCAGGAAGGACCTGCTGGACGGCCCCATTCAACCTGGTGGCCTCTTCAAGGGGGCCCTAGAAAGAATGGCGCTCGCAGTGGCGCAACAGAAGCCTGGCTGCGAGGCCCTCGCTGCTCTCACCCCTCGCCCAGTCCTCCTGCAACAGCATGGGCAGGCCCCACGCACGGACCACCGCCAACGGCAGTGGCCCCAGCGGCGAGTAGACTACCGCGATACGGGGCGCCAGGCCCCGCACCGTCCTCGCCAACCCAGAGCAGATCCACCGGCGCTCCCACCGGGTGATCAGCCAGCTGAAGGCAGGGGCAGACGACAGCACCGTGACCAACGTCGCCGACCCCCCGCCGCCTCGACCGGGCCTAGGAGAGGAGTCCCCAGGGCCGGCGGTTCCAAGCAGCGGAAGTGACCCCTCGACCTCGTCTCCAGGGGAAGCGAGCTCGGACGCTTCCCCACTACCCCACCGCCTTGGGCCTCGGCCAGAGTGTAGCAGCCCTTGGCTGCACACCGGGACCGCCCCCAAAAAGGCTAAAGCTCGTGGCACAGATCCCCACCACGGGTGGGTCTGTCGCCGAGCCGCACAGGGTTTGCACAAGTGCACAGTGTCATGTTTTTTCTGTATTAAAGGCTTTGCCCAAAAGAACAAAAAAACAACAAAAATCACACTGTCGGGGGACCATGAACCCTCTGTTAGGGACAGCCAAAGTGCTGCCCGAAACAGAGCGGTGGGATATGAGGCCTGTGGCGGGCTTAAACGCCACCAGGGAGACGGGTCATGGCGAAATTTTCCTTGGTCATCCAGTGGGTACCACCACCAAACGAGGACCACCTCGTCTGGAGGGGATAAGTCCCTTGACCGAGCGCGTAGCCCAGTGGGAACGCTACAATGCGTCCCCCTGGGTCCTACGCACCTTAGCAAAGGGGTACAGACTCCAATTTGCAGTGAGACCCCCCGCGTTCAGTGGAGTCCTCTTCACCGACTCGCGGGGTCAAGCGGGTCAAGTTCTCCAACAAGAGATAGCTTCTCTGCTGGAGAAAAGAGCCGTCAGAGAGGTGCCCCAGAGCCAATGTCGCAGCGGGTTCTACTCCCGCTACTTCTTGGTCAAGAAAAAGGGGGGGGGCCTACGCCCCATTCTGGACCTCCGGGTACTCAACGGACACCTCAAGAAGTTTGCGTTCAAAATGCTGACGGCCAAGTCTCTAGTACGTACCATACGCCCAGGCGACTGGTTCACGTCCATAGACTTAAAAGACGCATATTTCCACATCCCCATCTACCCACCTCACAGGAAGTTCCTGCGGTTCGGGTTCCAGGGGAGAGTATACGAGTACACGGTCCTTCCCTTCGGGATGTCCCTGAGCCCCAGGGTGTTTGTGCGCTGCACAGAGACCGCCCTCGCGCCCATGCGTCAACAGGGCATTCGGGTGGCGAGCTATATCGACGACTGGCTCCTGATGGCCAGCTCGAGGGAAGAGGTAACGAGGGCCACAACCAGAGTGTTGACCCACGTGGCCTCCCTAGGGTTCGTTGTGAACCACGCCAAGAGCATGCTGGTGCCTACGCAGTCAACAGACTTCATAGGCATCAGGCTGGACTCAGTTGCGTATACGGCGAGACTGTCGGCAGACAGACTCGACGACCTACTGAAGTGTGTGTCACTGTTCACACCGGGACGCACTCTTCAATTACACACGTGCCTACGGATAGCAGGCATTATGGCGTCGGCGATCTCATTGGTACGTCTGGGGAGACTGCACATGAGACCCTTCCAGCGATGGCTTGGTTCCCTGCACATTCCCACCAAGTACGTGCACCGCCGTGTGATAGTGTCCCCGGCTTGCACGCTGGCACTGAGGTGGTGGTCGGACAGACACAGACTGATGGAAGGGGTGCCCTTGGGCCTTCCCCTGTCCAGGAAGGTCGTCACCACGGACGCCAGCCTCTCGGGGTGGGGTGCCACACACGAGGGCAGGTCGGCCAGGGGTTTGTGGGACACATACCTGAAAAGGACCTCCCACATCAATTACTTGGAATTAATGGCGGTCTTCCTCGCTCTGAGGGAGTTCGAACCATTTCTTCAGGGACACCACGTCCTGGTCCGCACGGACAACACGACGACGATGTCCTACATCAACAGACAGGGAGGTCTCACCTCCAGACGTCTGTGCACACTGGCACACAGGCTGCTGGTGTGGTGCGACGGTCGTCTCCTTTCCCTCACGGCATGTCACGTACCTGGCCTGCTGAACACAGCGGCGGACCTCCTCTCGAGGGGGCCACTCCGCTACGGCGACTGGTCTCTCCACCCTCAGGTGGCGAACCAGATATGGCACAACTTCGGGTTTCCGGAGGTGGATCTGTTCGCCACAAGAGAGGACGCGAAACGCCCTCTCTTCTTCTCACTGAAGGGCGAACCACCTCTGGGCCTGGACGCACTGGCGCACCAGTGGCCACAGGGTCTGCTCTATGCGTTTCCGCCACTGGAACTAATCCCGCATGTGTTGGCCAGAGTGAGATTGCAGGACGTCCAACTCCTGCTGGTAGCTCCGGCCTGGGGATCATGGAGGCAGGACGTTGTCCCCCTCCTTTACCACGAACCGTGGCAACTTCCCCTGAGGCGGGACTTGCTGACGCAGGCCGGCGGAGAAATATTCCACCCGCGCCCCCAGGACCTGGACCTGTGGGTCTGGCCCATGAGGGGGCCCCTCTTGGAATAGCCGGCTTGCCACAGAACGTCATCGAGACCATTCTGAGCGCTAGGGCCGCGTCTACCAGACGGCGTTACAACACAGCATGGCAGCTGTTTGTGCGCTGGTGTTCGAATAGGCCAGGAGGGATCCTCCCGTTCCAAGCTCCGGTGGCTCTCATCTTGTCCTATCTGCAGGAGTTCCTGGACAGAGGTCTAGGTTTATCCTCTGTGAAGGTCAACCTGGCGGCTATTTCCGCCTACCACTTGGGCATAAACAACGGTCCGGTGAGCGAGCTCCCACTGGTCCGACAGTTCATGAAGGGTGTCATGCATCTCAGGCCGGTTACTAGATCCCTGGTTCCAGCTTGGGATCTGACGGTTGTACTAGACGCGCTCACAAAGGAACCTTTTGAGCCGTTGGACACAGTGGACCTGAAGTTCCTCTCTCTGAAGACCGCTTTGCTGGTCGCGTTGACGACGGCTAAGAGGTCGAGCGACATTCACGCGCTCTCGGTCAACGTGAGCTGCATGAGATTCAGTGGCGATGACACTAGGGTTACGGTCAGGCCGAACCTGTCGTTCCTCCCGAAGAATTTTCCTTCTGGCTGTGAGCCAGTGGAATTGGTGGCTTTCCATCCGCCGCCCTTTGCCTCGGAGGAGGACAGGCGGTTGAATAGCCTATGTCCAGTCAGGGCGCTGAAGCTGTACAAGGCCAGGACAGCCCCCTTCAGACAAGGGGATCAGCTTTTCGTTGCTTGGGCCCCTCAAGCACAGCGGAAGGGTAAACCCGTCACGAAAGTACGGATCTCACAATGGCTTGTGGAGGCCATACAACTGACTTACACTGCCAGTGGTGTGGATCTCCCCGAGGGACTGCGTGCTCACTCCACAAGGGGCATGTCAGCATCCTGGGCCTTAGCGAAAGGCGTTCCCATACTGGATGTGTGTGCGGCGGCGAGTTGGTCGACTCCGTCGACTTTTGCCACGTATTACAACCTCGATGTGGCTCCCCTGAACCTGGCCCATGCAGTCCTGGGAGCGGCCGCACGTTAGTCACGTAAGACATGAACCCTGCAGACTTGGGGGAGCACATAAGGCAGCATAGCTGTCGGCTCCTCTGAGGGATCCCTTGACCGCCAGGCGGAGCCTGGTGGAGGTTCCTGGGTGCGTCTGTAGGGGGGGGGGAACCTCCTGGGGAGCAGGGGACAGTGGCACTGTTGGCTCCCCGGGGTTTCCCCTCACCTCTATCAGTGTTTTAGTTTTGCCTGTTAGAGGGACTTTGGGCCACCGGGTAGTTGGCCCGGTCTTGGTGCCAGGTCAGTAACCTGGCTAACCCTCTCAGTCTCCCTTGCGAAGGGGACACACATTCACGTGATGGTGACGTCTCGTGTGTCTGTGTCTCTGGGAAAAAAAGGGGGACCGTGGAGCGGTCCTGTCAGCCGGGGTGATCATACGGGAGTTTTATGATGACCCATATGACTCTCTTCGAGAGAGGCACTTAAGACAACTTCGGGTTACTTCAGTAACCTCAGTTGTATAAGTGACTCGAAGAAGAGAGTCATCGAACTGCCCGTCTGCTTTGGCAGGCGGCAGAAAAATGGTTGATAGGAATGACTCGAGCGGTCACGCCCACCGGTTTTATACCTGAGGGTTGGGACCGGCGACACCGCTCTGAGTGACAGCTCCACGAACCAATAAATTAGCTCGTGAGTTTATGTTTTGTTCTGTGCTCCAGCGCCACCAAGTGGCTCGGACCCATATGACTCTCTTCTTCGAGTCACTTATACAACTGAGGTTACTGAAGTAACCCGAAGTTATGCGTGCAGAGAGGCCTGTTTGTTTTATATACTGTACTGTGTATCCTCGCACATAAGTTCAGGTTAAGATCAATCTATTTAGAGCACCACTCTACACTGCCCACTTGTGGTCAAGTTACAAAAAAGTAAAACTTTTCAGAAAGTTCAAGTAGCCTAGTGATGCTGCGAGAATTGTTCTCAAAAGGCCTACAACTCTACATGGTGCAGTGCGAGTTAAATGTTTTTTTGGCTGCAAGAGTCAATACTTTTCAAGCTGTTCTTCTGAACTTAATGCAAAGATTCATGTCTTGGATGAGTCTGTGATAGCATTGTCAGTATAAGTACCCATGTGCAGAGCTGCACGATGCTCCTCTAGCCTTAGGAGACGTTGGCTTAAAAGCCTGGTATTTATAACTGTCACAAATGCCCTGTCTATGCCAATATGCCATGTCCATGTGGACTGTTATTTACGTTTGTTGTATGTAATTGTTTTTTTCTATGAACCTTGAGTCCATAGAAAAGGTCTTATTATAGCTACACTTCATCAAGAGAGCACACACAAACATAATGTACATGTAAAATTGTAAATACATATTCACACAATGTAATTCAATTATGATAAATGTAAAGTAAACATATATTTATAAACGGCACTGTGCACACAAACGGTACAATGCAAGGGTATGGGAAGGGAAGTAGGAAACATACATACAACTTTAGGTACTTTATTAACTTTTTTCCCTTTTTACTATTGCTGCTATTCTTTATTATTTATTTGTGTAATGAGGAACCAAAACAAAAATTCGGATGTACTAGTATGAGATGTACCCATACAAATATGTAATATTGAATGTATGCTTTATGGCAAGGCAATCATGATTTCCCATTTGATACAACAAAGCCTTGTACAAAAATGTGTTAATTTGCCGTATTTTCATAATTAAAAAGAAATAACGGCTTTGTCGCGGACCTGGTGACGAGGCCGTCGCGTTATGATGACGAAACCGGAAATCAACCCATGCTCTGGGCTGCTAGGGCTTCTGGGAAAATGAGTTCAATGCAAGTGAACGAGGGTGTTGTTTGTACTACAACATGCTGTGGAGGCTGTTGCCGTTTCGCATTGTAATGGAGGTAGGTTTTTTTCTTCAACAACAAACCATCGGACCAAATACTTCGGTGTATGCTCCAAAGGTAATAAGACTATCTAGGCAGCGTAGAATATCGGATTAAATAGCGGGGAACACGGGTTACGCAGTAGAACTGTTAATTATGTATTTATCACATTTCCGGTAGGGAGGTGTATTTTCACTATGAATAGGTTACAGGTGTTACCGGTGTTACGTGCTCACTGGTGTGTCTTGGGCACAAACTATTTGAAAACCACAAGTGTGTACAATCTGCCAAAGTCAGCAGCAGTGTACAGGTTTTCCATTTCTTTTTTCTCAGTTTCAGAGAAACTAGATCAGCCTTTACAATACTTCCAATTGGGCATACAGGAACTATTCATCTAGAATAGATTTACTGCTGAAGAATTGGCAGCATGCAGGTCATCTCCCCAAAAATTGCATTGTTTTCATGGTGGATTTCCCTGTGGCTTCAACACCTTGGCCCAATGCTATAGAGATACGTAGTGTTTCTTTTGGCGCGGCAACGGAGAGACATTACATTTTCTTGTTCTGCAGCCGCAGAGAGAAACAAATACGACCCCTGGCATTCTGAAGGCAGAATGAAAGGCTGAGAGTTTCCTTGCATGTTCACTCTCGCAGAATGTCTGGAATGTTTACCATCACATGGGAAGAATTGCCATGACTGTCAAAAAAAGGGAACGTCAAAAGGCGAAATACTGGAGCACACAGATGTTATTATCAGTGCACTGACAACACAACTGTGGGAGCAATTAGAACTCTAACCTTTTGAAAAGGTTGGAGCGCAGTGACTATATGTTATCGCGATGGGCAGAATGTCTTCGCTTTCTACAGCGCACACAGAGAATTGATCGTTCAGCTGTAGGATGGGTCACTGGTGGTCATCATGCGAGTGCCTTTATCTGTACCTGTCAGCACGATGCGTATTAGGTCTGTGACTGGTGAGTTCACATGTCTCGTTACAGATGTACTGCAGCCACTATGGAAGTCGTCCTGTTTTCTTAGCATGCTTTGCTGCTCTGAGGGATTTCTTTGCTTTTCTCCTTGCTTCACACTAGCTGGTCGAGAGATATTGCAGTTTTGTCATACAAAATGCCGTTTCCTTCTACTACAACTTAAACTTACCGACCGTATACTAGATGCAGCTGGTTCCTAAAACATTAAACTATGCTCAAATACATGCTATGCAAACAAACAAACAGGAGAAGCTGGCATAATTATCTGGAACATTGTGTTGGAGGATGCAGAGGCCAACATGGAATACTGACCTATTTTATTCATATATTTCTATGTATAGGATATAGTGCAAGGCCAGGCTGTCAGATAAGAAAAATAATGATCATATTTTAACACTGACGATACTGCACCGATGCAGAGGTCTGCCACGAAAACATTTCCAAACCCCATAGCTTATGTATTTAATTATTTGTTTGCTTGTTTTTTGTTTTTCTGTTTTTGAGAAACTTGCCACCTTTGGCCCTGAAGCTTTGTCATTTTGACAGGGGCTAAAGCAACCGTATACAGTTATGATTAAACAATACACGTTTCAAACATGGAATGCTTTTTTTCTGTGCACACAGCAGGTGGCAAGAACGATTCAACCATACCTCAAAAGACCAAAGTACCATTGCACCCTCCCCTCCCACACTGAAGTCACTGAACTGCACATGGAATCACAGGGGTCAACTGACAACATGCTCACGTAGCTGGTGATGACCAGATCTCCGCTGTTGCAGGGATCAAACCTATGACCTTTCGGTTGCAAGAAAATACAACATTTGACCACCCTGCTACCAAATTACAACATTATTGTTTCAAGGATACCTCCTTGTCTGGCTGAGGCATATTTGGCTGAGAATGCTATGTTATCTTCTTTAAACATGTCAAACCTGGTGTTTTAGTCATGCTGCATTCACATGGGATCAGGCAAGCGGTAGACGGCAAACCAGAGGTCATTTTAGTGGAGGGGAGCAGGACGGTAAACGGAACAGGAAGGCGTAGCAGCCCGGCAGCCAGAACCGGCAACGGCAGACGACATCAATATTAAAATATTGAATATTTTTCCGTGCCGTCCAGCAGGTTTTGCCGTTTTTGCCGTCTACCGCTTGCCTGATTCCATGTGAATGCAGCATCATTGTAGCAGAATATTTTCCAAAAATGTCAAAGAATGTTTGTTTTAACTTTTTCAGATTTTTTTAAATTGCAAAAAATGCTCTACAGGCTCATCGTAAACCTGAACCAGTTGACATTATAGTATGTGAAATGTACACTGTACAGTGTACAGTATATCCTCTTGGTCGCTGGGACGATTTCTTCTTTCAGAGAGCCCCCTTCCGCTATAGTGGGTTTTTTTTCCCTTTCTTCATTTTTCTTCTTGTTTTGTGTAACTTACCCAGCAGGATAATTCAACGTTCATGACTTATTCATCACCTAAACAAACAGAATTCCAAACAACCTCTCGACAAACATTTCTCACTTGATTTCCCTTTGTAGCTCCATATTATATCCACTGTGCTCGCCTAATTGGCATTCCTTGCTCCACGTGTCATTATGGTCACGCTCAAAATTCAGATCAGCAATTAGCCTGTGACAGTGTGCAGTATACACGTCATGATATTATCATCAGCTCTTGTTGTTGTGAAACACGAAGAGAGATCTCTGCCAGCCAGGGCAGCCATTGCGGTCTCTGTGCGTGCGTGCGTGCGTGCGTGCGTGCGTGCGTGCGTGCGTGCGTGCGTGCGTGCGGGATCGGCAGATATGGGTTTTTCATGGCCGATACCGATTAGTAGTGATCAACAAGACCAATAGCCGATATTAAAAGGCGGGAACCCCTTTTGGTGTTCTAACCCTTCTGGATGGGAACCCCTCTTCAGGTTCTGTACAGTAGCTATTTACAGTATTAAAAAATTACAAAAAAATGATGCTGCTATATAAAGTTATTTGAAGTATTTCAGAAAACTTAGGTCAGGATTTAGAAGGCGTTTTTAGAATCGGCCTCAGTCCAAAATGACTTAATATGTATTAATTAATTAATTTATTTATTTATTGTCAGAATTTACAGTAACACAAAAGACAAAACTGCATGCGTTCTTTAAATGCATTTAGGAATATTTATCAACTCTGCAGGGAGCTCCTATTTAACAGCATTTCTTACAAATTGAACTGAAAATAAAACATGACAAAACAGTTCCCCAGTTTTTTTGTCCCTTCAAAAAAAAGGAAAATAAATAATAACAAACTAATCATGCTGATTCAATTCAGCAGCACCAATAACAGTATATGTCATGTCAGTGGACTACTCCCATTCAACAGCACCAGATGCAGAGAGGAGCACATACTCCTAATGTATGTCTCGTTGCATAGAGAGAGTAAATAATACAAATTGGCCCAAATCGTTTTTTGGCCCGATTTTCGATATTAATAACAATTATGATGATCAGTGCTGATATATCGGCCAAGCCAATAATCGGTTGATCCCTAGTGCGTGTGTGTCTGGCTAACCCTCACTTCTATCTGCTCAACCTCCCTCTAGCTCCCTTCTCTCTCTTTCTGTCTCTCTATGTCTTAATACAGCAAATGCCCAGTGGGAGAGATGGCATGGAATACTAACTTTCCAGCCCCTGTGCCTAGCTGGCATGAAAAAGGAGCCATAATTGTTTACTCTGTGCGCACAGTCGGGATTGCTAGCAGGGTTTATCCTTATTATGTAGCTTGGCCTGCAGCAGAGACAGAGAGAAAAGAGGAAGAGTGGGGGGGTCTGTTTGCCCCGTCTCCCCAGAGGGGAGCGCCATTCAATGGCAGCCCTGATGGATGCTCATGCCTTTTTGTCTTCCCTCCACCGGCTAGCTGCTAACTGCCTCTGCCATCTGTATTGCTGTGAGTCTGGCTGTGCTCATATTTTGTTCATTCTTTCAATGAAAGGAAGGCATACCTGGCAGAGTATTGAATTGTTTGTGAGTGGAACAGAGCATGGCAATTCAGTTGGCCTCTTTGTTTACTTTGTTTTGCTGATAATAGTCTGTTATGCTGAACTCAGTTTAGTCATATTCAGTGTGCCTAATATAATAGCTAGAAACTATTGCCAAATGCAAGTTTCCAATGTAGTTTTTCTTGACACTTGGTGATAGCAAACAATTCTGTTGTAGGATTCTGCTGTAGGATGACCAACAAAGAGCAGGAATATCCAGCGCAACATCCATTCAGTCTTCACATGACCTAATGACTCTTGAGTAAAAAAAACGAAATCATTCAGTCTCACAAGCCATGTCATGTGAATGGTCCATTCAACCAAAATGTGTATTCCTTCGCTGTATAGTCTCAAAGACTATAAAACAAAAAGAGACTGAAGGACCAACTGAAGATCACCCTAAAGAAGTGTGGAATCAAACACCCTTCCCTTGAGGATGCTGCAGTAGACCTCCTGTTCCTCCTGGCGTGGACTCTGTCAACATGGAGTCCAACTGGCAGAGGAAGAAAGAAGGAAACATCGCCTGGCAAAAAGTCAGAGAAGGAAGGTCGCCATGTCTGCACCTGCCCCATCGGGTCAGATTTTCACTTGCCCTGTCTGTGGCAGACAGTGTGCATCTCGCATCGGTCTTCTAGACAGTCATCCCACAAATAAGTAGCAGAAGTCATCATCGGACACGATGGACTACCTTAATCAAGTAAGTAAGTCTCAAAGAGCTAATCAGGCAAGGGAAATCTCCCAAGAACAAAAGCCTGGATGGGAAAAGAAAAGAAGGAAGCCTCAGGTAGGATGAGAAGAGTGGGTTCCCCCTTTCAAGATGGGCAGACTGTATCTGAACAGGTTTACAGGTGTAAAACATTGGGTGAAATTTGTTTTTGTGCAAGCTTCATTGTTTTTGTTTCCAAAAGATAAAGGGAAGAATGGGGACAAGGGGGAAGAGACAGAGAGCTAAATAAAAACACAACAAAACAAAGTATCTATAAACATACTCTTGGTTTTGGATATCTATCCGGTGAAGATAGGTACCTATAGGTACCTGAGATTTTTCAAAAATAGCAGATCTACAAGCTCATAGCGCGCCACCGAGTGGCGCGCTACGAGCTTGTAGGTCTGCTATTTTTTTTAAATCGTGAAAATATTTATTTCAGAAAACTGGAGGATTTAGAAGGATTTTTTAAAAATTTGAGCTCAGGCCTAAATGGGTCAAATGATAAGGGACAATATCGGTGGCACCCAACTGTATCAGCAGTACACTACTGTAGTGTACATACAATAAAATCACACTTGTGTGAAGTGCCCACTGTATTTATATCGGCCAAATTATGTCTTGCCTTACGTCGTCATTTAGTGCCTTAAACAAACATTAAAGTCCATAGACTTGGCTGGCAAACGATTTACAGCATAAGTGATCAAAACACATTAAAAATCCCTTGGTTGCCATATGACGTAAAGTAATCTTCAAAAGCCATGCATTGGGCCCTCAAAAATAGAAATACGTACAATTAAATTATGATTGACTGTTGGCTAAGTCACACGTGAATATGAACACTCTGGCAGCTTAACAAAGTTGTAAGCCATAGAGAAGGCTATATACTTTGTTGATGGAGTCCCCCGTTGATGGAGTCCCCCCCTCTGCATTAAATATCCTGGTCTAAAATATTCAATGTACAAGCTCACAACGTGGCATATTGTGGTACGAATGTGCCACGTTTTGAGCTTGTTGATGTGCTATTTGCACTGAATGTTCGCCCCAGAATGGATGGTTAGACAACATACATTTCTAATAGATAAACATGCCATACAGACACAGCATATATGCACTAAACATTATGATGAATCAAAGTCTTGCGGTTGAAATGACAAGATTCAGGAAAACATTTAATCTGGTCCAGCAAAGGTTTTGTGCTACGAGGCAGTGGCACTGGCGATATGAAAACATGACAGCTTGACGTTGACATTTATCAATGAATTCCCCCTTTTCCATCCTGCTTCAGATAATACAATTTGACCCCTAAATATTCAATTGAGCGTCAATTCAACGACAAAGGGATGACATCGGTCATGTGGTGAGGGAAAATTGTATGCGACAGCTGGTTACAAAGAGGAACATCATTACTTTCCTGTGACACATCAGAAACATTTGTCCACAGCATTAATAGACCCTGCTGTCATAAAGGCAACATCGCTGAACAGATGAGACGACAGCACATAGGCGGAATTAATAGACATGATGAGAATTGTGAGTGTGTGTGTGTGTGTGTGTGTGTGTGTGTGTGTGTGTGTGTGTGTGTGTGTGTGCGTGCGTGCGTGCGTGCGTGTACCCGTGATCTGTATCCTGAAGCACTTGTTGTAGAGTTTTCCAAGTTTGGGCATCCACTATTGTTTGTGTTCAAGAATTTCTGCTGATGCTTCTGTCACCACATGCAGGAATTGACACTGTTGGTGGACAGTGTGTGATATCACAGGTGGGAGCCCAGGGTGAGCTGTGACTTAGGGTGCTAAAAAGCTGTCAAGGCATTCAGTGTGTCTTCGTCTTTTCAGGCTACAGGAGGTGCAACATGCCTGGCATTGAAGACAGGATGAGAGCCAGCCGAGACACCTGGAAATAGCACATGTGAAACATGTTTTCACTGCTGCACCCATGAAGCTGCTGTGGGAAAACGGTATTCAAAACAAATACGAGTAATCCAGAGACACGAGATGACAGACGTACTTTAAAGTAAAGAGCTGCAATCTTCACCTAATGAGTTTTAACCCATTTAGACCAAAGGCAGATTCTAAAATTAATGTATTTTTAGAGTTACACAAATAATTACAGATAGTTACAAACATAATAACAGATAGCTCATAGTGTTGCACGAAGTGACAATTGGCAATCGATAAAGTATAAAATACATGCCACAGATACTTTCCTGTTTTTAATGTTTAAACAGAAGCACCCAATGCTTCGACCAAGGGGTCTCTGTCCGGACATGATGCTGAATGAAACGCAATGCAGCCCAGTTCAGCTGAGCCATCAAAGAACTCAAACTGTAAATAGTAAATCAACCAGAAATGGAAGGTATGGCACACAATCCTGTCCCAGGGTGCTGGGAAAGAAAATAAAAACAGTGAAAACTAACAACATCCGAGATCTAATGAACAACCAAGATGCGATCTCTTCCCACAGTAGAAATGTGTGGTTCCACTGGGCAGCTCCCGGGTATACTACAGTATCAGTGATGGTAATGCAGGAAGCATAATGTTGCTGAGCAAGAACATTATTTCTCAGTTGACCTTCCCTGGATAAAGAGAGCTTTAAAATAAAGTATGCTACGCCAACTATGCCTACTTTGCTAAGTTCACAGGTGCATTGCTTAAAAAAATAATACACAACAAGCTCAGCAAATCTTCCTGGGATGGGTTAGGTAAATAAAAATAAAAATAAACTGCAAAACCCATCAATCATGCGCAACCCATCAATCCCAGGGTGGTTAAGACTGTAGTAGACGTGAAAGCAATCTGGAGAGTAATCCCCATGCCAAAGACAATTGAGGGGGCATGGTGGTGTCATCGGTGGACATATCGCCAGCTTCGAGGCAGAGCGCACAGCCAGCAATTACAGGGCACAAGCCTCCTCTCTTCTCAGCATTAATGAGCTCTATCTTAGATCTCATTTGGTGCGAGACAAACGACAGCCTCTGCAACCTGTCGCACAGTCTGCCCACCGTAAAGCCCCGTCTTTCTGGTGGAGAGGAGCTCCAGGCGCCTGTCATGGACAAAGAAGCAGAGCAATGGCAGTAAATTACCTCCACTTGTCTTCATTGTCACTAAGTGTGGCTCTCTGGACTGGTGTTTTACATAATCAGACACAGGATCGCAGGAATGTTGTAGAGCCGGGGGCCCAGGGCCCAGTTAGGGTCACTCACAACTTCACGTCAACTCAGTGCCTCTGTGTTGTTCAGAGAGTGGGAAAGGGGCGTTTTCGTCTGTTCACAATCCACAAATGACTGTACTCTCACGTCAGGCCCGGATTGGACAGTCTGGCAATTCTGGCATATGCCAGAGGGGTTGGCCAGTTATGGGGCCGGGGCTGAGGCAACTGAGAAAAAGACATAGTAGCGTTGTTTGGCCGTCTTTGGGCCTGTGAAGACCACAAATGCCAGGGCCGAGGTGATTTCCTGTCCTGCCAGTCCATGCCTGTCTCACATGGATACTATCAGGATACAGTAATCATTGCTTGTTTTGATAACGTTGCTTAGTTAAGTAAATTGACCGTGAAACTGTCCCCCTGCAAACATTGTGATGTAAATGCATTGTCACAGCAAGGGACTAAGGTTGCTACAGGTCACTGTCATTTTTACCAAGACGAAGAGGTAGGGTGGCCAGTCCCCGCCCCTGGACCTGCACATTGTAACCTTGTCCATTGTATGTAAATGGACTTGGGTACACAGCAAGGAGAAACCACTTAACAGAACCCCCCACACGCACACCACACCACACCACACCACACCACACCACCACCTTCGGCACAACAACCTGAAGTTATTGCTGGCAGTGGGCACCCAATGCTTTGGAGTGGCATATCCTGAATCCTCTGTCTCACATTATCAGAAAGGCTTCGGTCATCAAATAGACAGGTGCAATTATGGTTTGACCCTAGAAAAATTGCAACAGAAGGTTTCTCAACTGTTTTGTGTAGTATTAGGTGTCCTTAATAACATACTAAAAGTTTACCAAAGTTTGACCATGCGAAAGGTGTCATTTTCAAGATGGCCGCCGCCAGTTCTTAAAAGACCATTACTCATCCATTATTCATCCTAGACAAGTAATTTTGGTGTCTAACCCTATGTTTTAGTTATGTAGGAATCCAATTAGCTTATATAAATTAGAGTTATGATTATAATAACTAGTGTATTTGAAAAAGTGGTTATAAGGTGGTTATAAGTGGTTTTAAAGGTTCAAAATGAACGCTTTCCACTATTTCATGGTGTCTGACCATGAGAGACTCAATGGAATACCTATTTTTATTATTGGGTGTGTCTGGACCCTTATTGTGCATATTTACAAGATGGTGGCTACCCGAAATAGTGCTTTACCATGATTTCTACCATGATTGTTGACTGTTTTGGCAAACACAAGCAATATTAATCCATTGGCTAAGATTCATGGCACAGAAGGAACATATTTTCTTGAGCTTGCATATTGTCAAAATGGCTGCAAACATGAAAAAGAAAAGAGACATTACATTTCCTGTCAGATCCTATTACCCAGGGGGGCAAACCACCCCTTTTTGGATACCTGCATTTGCCATAACATCAAAGGTTGACCACCAGAAATATCTATGACCCAATAGAATCACAACCTATATGGACACACCGGTCAATTTCTTTGCTGGAAATGCAATATGGCCACCACAATATTAGCCCCCATTAGCCTATAATGCGGGTGAATAGGGCAACGTTTTTAACTGAGGGATATTTCCATGAAACTTCACAGGTTGATCAATGATATGAATACCATAATGGTTTGTATTGGAAGTTTCCATGATATCCAATATGGCCACCACAATACTAGCACCCAGAAAATAGGTTTGGCTTCTGAACCAGATGAGCTATAAATACAAACTCATGGTTTCTAACCACGAAAGATATTATTGTTCTGGGGTGTTTCTTTGCAGAAAGACATCCCTCTGGCTGTATTTTGGTTTTGTTCTACTGTTTGTTGGAATTTCCTCTGTTTATGTTGACAATCATCCCTGGCAGGGACGTGCATCGCTGAGTATGGATGGTCTCTCAGTGACGGGAATGTAGTCCCCTGTCCATCTACAGAGCCAGCCTGGCCTATGTCAATGAACAAGACAATATCATGTAGCTGTATCAAAGGCTGCCAGAAAATCTGTTCATGTGCCAGGGACTGGAGACAAGATGCAGCAGGAGCTTCACTCCATTCCTGACTGGGAATGTCTCAGATGCATGCATCATTCTGTGTGCTCTTTATGGGCCCAAAACCACTGGCTCAACTCCAGTCCGCTCCTCTGACAAGTGTCCTGCTCACTGACAAGAGTGACATCCTAGCACACTGGGAAGAGCACTTCAGTGAGGTCTTAAACAGAGAGTCCTCAATTTCCGAAGAGGATATTGCCACGATACCCCAGCTGCCAATCAAAGCTGATCTGGCTGACCCCCCCCACCAGTGCAGAGACAGTGAAAGCACTCCAACAACCCACTTCTGGAAAGGCACCAGGAGGTGATGGGTTGCCTGCAGACATCTACAAGAATGGAGGCATGGCACCTGTACCAGGTAATCTGGATAGGGGGAAGTCCCTCCAGACTTCAAGGACGCATCCATAGTGCATGTTTACAAGAGGAAAGGGGACAGGGCATACTGCGATAACCATCATGGTATAGCCCTCCTGAGTCCTGAACATCACAGTAAAGATCTTAGCAAGAATCATCCTCAACCGGCTAATCAGCCATGCTGAGAATGTTGTCCCTGGATCCCAATGTGGTTTCCACGGAGGCAGAGGTACCTGTAACATGATCTTTTCCATTTGCCAGCTGCAAGAAAAGTGCAGAGAGCAGAAGGGTCTCTATATGGTGTTTGTCGACCTCACCAAGGCCTTTCACACAGTCAATCGTGAGGGCCTGTGGCAGATCCCTGGCAAGTTTGGCTGTCCAGGGACATTGATCTCTCTCATCGCGTCCTTTCATGACAGGATGCCAGCCAGAGTCCAAGATAATAGTGATGCATCCCCAGTCAGGAATGGAGTGAAGCTCCTGCTGCATCTTGTCTCCAGTCCCTGGCACATGAACAGATTTTCTGGCATAGGCCAGGCTGGCTCTAGATGGACAGGGGACCATCACTGAGAGACCATCCATACTCAGTGAAGGGATGTCCGGCTTGGCGATGCACGTCCCTGCCAGGGATGATTGTCAACATAAACAGAGGAAATGCCAACAGAAACAGTAGAACAAAACCAAAATACAGCCAGAGGGATGTCTTTCTGCAAAGAAACACCCCAGAACAATAATACTAGAGGGAAATTATGGCTAAAATATTTACAGTATATATCTCTCGTGGTTAGAAACCATGAGTTTGTATTTATAGCTCATCTGGTTCAGAATTTAGAGCCAAACCTATTTTCTGGGTGCTAGTATTGTGGTGGCCATATTGGATATCATGGAAACTTCCAATACAAACCATTATGGTATTCATATCATTGATCAACCTGTGAAGTTTCGTGGAAATATCCCTCAGTTAAAAATGTTGCCCTATTCACCCGCATTATAGGCTAAAGGGGGTTAATATTGTGGTGGCCATATTGGATTTCCAGCAAAGAAATTGACCGGTGTGTCCATATAGGTTGTGATTCTATTGGGTCATAGATATTTCTGGTGGACAACCTTTGATGTTATGGCAAAAAAGGGGTAGGTAGGTATCCAAAAAAGGGTGGTTTGCCCCCCTGGGTAATAGGATCTGACAGGAAATGTAATGTCTCTTTTCTTTTTCATGTTTGCAGCCATTTTGACAATATGCAAGCTCAAGAAAATATGTTCCTTCTGTGCCATGAATCTTAGCCAATGGATTAATATTGCTTGTGTTTGCCAAAACAGTCAACAATCATGGTAGAAATCATGGTAAAGCACTATTTCGGGTAGCCACCATCTTGTAAATAAGGGTCCAGACACACCCAATAATAAAAATAGGTATTCCATGGTCAGAAACCATGAAATAGTGGAAAGCGTTCATTTTGAACCTTTAAAACCACTTATAACCACCTTAAAATACACTAGTTATTATAATCATAACTCTAATTTATATAAGCTAATTGGATTCCTACATAACTAAAACATAGGGTTAGACACCAAAATTACTTGTCTAGGATGAATAATGGATGAGTAATGGTCTTTTAAGAACTGGCGGCGGCCATCTTGAAAATGACACCTTTCGCATGGTCAAACTTTGGTAAACTTTTAGTATGTTATTAAGGACACCTAATACTACACAAAAAAAAAACCTTCTGTTGCAATTTTTCTAGGGTAAGGTGCCTTTTTTTCATATATGCCCTCACCTAAAAGGAATAGGTACTGCTAAGTGCTACTTTTCCAGGAATAGAAAGCCTGCCATTTCTATTACAGTAGCTTGAATTCTCCATTGATGGTGTCGCTGGTATGCAGGTTTTCAAATATTCAATGTAAGAGTAAAATCACACCTGTGTGAAGTGAGTGGTGCAACTCCGTGTGGGGTTCCGGGGGGGGGGGGGGGGGGGGGGGGGGGTACAGTGACTGTACTGTACTGTCACTGTACTGTACTGTACTGGCACACCCGAAATCACCATATATACAGTTAATATGTGCGTGTGTGTTAGGTTGCGCACATGTGGTGAAAAACAACCATGCTGTTTTCGTGCTCAGACACACCCAGCCACCCAACCAGCCCCTCACCCGTGTGAAGTGAGGGGCACTAATATATTAAAGTCTAACTCATGTTGATTGGGTGATGTAATGGTGATGTAAAACAAACGGTGCCAACACAAACATTAAATGCCATTAACAATAAATAGACAATATGACGTAAACAACACATTATGATGTAAATATTCCCTTCATTGTCAATGCGTTTACTAAACAAACTTTGAACTAAAGACAAACATTAAACCTGTGTATAGGAGGGGCTAGCGCCCCTCAAAAATCACAGAGGTGTGAAGTGAGGGGCGTTCTATTTGCTCAGACACTATGACGTAAAACTGTCCATTCATTGTTAATGGGAATTTAATGTTTGTGTAGGACAAAGTTTGTGAACAAACTGAGCATACATTAAAAGCTGGATATATAGACCAATTATTTGTTTACAAACATTGGGACTGGGCGCACGGGTGACTGTTTCATGTAATCAATTCCCAACAGATCTCCAAACCTGTTGTTTTGGGGAGCGCTGGTTTCAGTCCATTCAACCTCCTCTTGTGTGTTGGCTAGTGAGATGCAGCCTAGGAGACATTATACTTATACAAAGCCCACACAGTATTGCTCACAGAGAACAGCTGATATACAAGCTCACATCGCATCGCAGATGCAACTGTTGCGTAGAGGTCTGCGTGCGCGACACCATCGCGGGACGAAGCATAAATTATACTAGATGGGTTGCAGGTGCGCGTGCAGTCGTGCACAAAGAGGCTCTGCTGCCGTGATCATGAACGCTCCCTGTGTTCTTAGGACAGCGACTGGAGGTGTGGTTTTGAGGACAGCGACTGGAGGTGTGGTTTTGAGGACAACTGATTTGAATTGCTATTATTGTTCAAACACAATAGAAACCAAGGATTATATATTTCAAGGGTGAGAGATCACAATAAAAATCCTAATCATTCTTCCTCCACACTGGGAGAAAAACAGCATCTGAAAGTTTGATGGTGCATTTTTTACACGTGAGTGCAGTTAGAACTTTTCCATTGCGTGTGCGTGTGCGTGTGCGTGTGTGTGTGTGTGTGTGCACGTGCGTGTGAGTGAGTGTGGCAGGCCACATTCTGAATGCGTGACCAGCTGCTCAGCCGATGCAAGAGCTCTCTGTCACCACCACAAGCAATGTGTTTCTATAAAAGGCACCAGTTATTTTACATGTACAATGATAGAATTATCACTTTACATGGCATGACGCCCATGAGATTCAGTGCTTGTGGGGAGTTGTTTTTATTCCCTAATTAGAGTGTGTGTGTGTGTGTGTGTGTGTGTGTGTGTGTGTGTGTGTGTGTGTGTGTGTGTGTGTGTGTGTGTGTGCGTGCGTGCGTGCGTATACGTGCGCGTGCATCAGACACAAGTCAAGTAGTATTTGCAGTTTGTACTGTTGTTTTACGGTTTGTTAGACTTAGCCAGTGGAGGGCTGGGGTTGTGTCACACAATTTACAGAGACAGTTCCACGTCTGTCTTATAGTCGCTGCAGGAAATAAACACTCACGCCGATTGTAATTGTGAATTATTTGGAAAAGCAAAGTGTTCATGCCAAATTAATCGAGTTTCAATGTTATTAGCTTTTCCTCGTTTTCACCAGCATTCGTTCTGCAGGACTCCAATGAATATTTCATATTGGTCCTCATCACCGAGGCTGATCAAGAATTTCTTGGTCCAATAACATACATATGAGCCAAGTCGTGTGTGCTAACTGCAAGGCACACCTGCGTTAATTGTTTCTTGCTTTAAGGCGCTTGACACACCTGAAAGACAGCTGTCTCCTTTGTCTTCTGTGTGTCGCATGGCTCGCAATGCATTTTCAATGGGAGTCACGTGGTTTGACGAGACAAGCTTGCTCCCTGGCTGTCTTCCGTCCTCCTCCCTCCATGGTCCAAGCAGGGAGCAAGCTTGTCTCGTCAAACCACGTGACTCCCATTGAAAATGCATTGCGAGCCGTGCGACACACAGAAGACACAGGAGACACAGAGGAGACAGCTGTCTCTTTCTTATATGTGTCAGGCGCCTAAGGCTGTAGTTGTACTGGAGCACAGAGCCTACTTTAATAGCATATGTATACTGTATGAGTTTGAATTCATATTCTGTACATGTTCTCATTCAACTTTCCTTGCATAGATACAGGATTAATAAAGGATATTTAGGTACAGGTTTGTTAGCGGCTATGATATGGATTAGTTAACATCTAGGGCCCTATTATGCGTGTCTTAAGTACCAGGTCTTATTACTTAATTTAAGACCTGGAGGCGTGATCAATGCCATTTGGCTATTCTGAGTGGCCAAACAGCATTGACCACGCCTCCAGGTCTTAAGTTAAGTCATAAGACCTGGTACTTAAGACACGCAAAATAGGGCCCCTAGGCTCTTAAAAATGTTACAGCTTGGACGGTTGGACTGAAAGAAGCAGTGGAGACCTATAGAAGGCAGGGCTCTACTATGCTGGTTGGTTTTATTGATGCGTCGAGAGCTTTTGACAGAATTCATCACTACAAGCTTTTTAATAAGCTCAAGATTAGGGGTGTGCCAAGCTGCTTAATACGCATTCTTGTTTACTGGTATGCTAACCAGAAAATGCAGGTAAAATGGGGGAGCACATCATCCATCCACATTTTATCCCCAGCCCTCTTCAATTTATATAAGGACGGCCTGTCAATGCAGCTGGGAGGGTGCAGAACTGGTTGTATGATTGGTGATAGCCTAATTAATCATTTTATGTACGCGGATGACCTTGCCATACTTTCCCCTAGTAGCAGTGGGTTCCAACAGCTACTCAATATATGTACAAATTATGGTTTTGACTTTGATATTCAGTATAATGCTAAGAAGAGCATGGTATACTATATGTAACTAAAGAAGATCTGGAACTTAAGTTTCCTGCCTTTCATCTGTCAAATTATGGGTGTGTCCAAGATTACATACAAGCCAACATGTTGGTCCGTAGATTTCACCATTGTACTACGGATGTTAAGGTAAACCTCTTTAGAGCATATTGCACCCCTCTCTATACAGCTCCACTGTGGGTGAAGTATAAGGAGAGCTTACGCAAGCTGCAAGTAGCCTATAATGACTGTCTTCGAATCCTGTTAAAAAAACCCAGGAGCACTAGAGCCAGTGGGCTTTTCTGTTCATTGGGTGTCACTACATTCATGGCTCTGTTGAGGAACCTGACATTCAAATTCATGAGCAGGCTGGATCGCTCACTGAATGGACTCATTGGACAGATGACAGACCCAGGCCGTAGTTCTGTAAGGTACACTTCTACCATCAGAGGACACTGGCATGAGTGCCTCGCCTAGAGTAGTAACCTGTGGGGCTGGGTAAATGTACTGTATTTTTTTTCTTCGTATATGTGATGTACTGTCTTACCTTGTGGGCCACGAGCCTGTAATAAAGTTTATATATATAAAGTTCAACACGCTATATGACAACTCGATTGCTTTACCAAATTTGAACCATTAACCAAAGCGTTACCTTAATGTTAATATCAACAATATATATCCTATGATATATAAATATAACTTCCCTGACGTGACGTCTTTTGTTGTCATTTTGTAAGAAGCGCCTATACTTCCTCACTAAAGTCACATGACCAGGGCACACACGCCACGCAGGCTCGCACTGCATGGCTTGAGGAGGAAAAAAGATAAGAGGGGTGATTGACAGCTGGGACAGCCAATCACCGGGTCCACTCGGGGTTTTAGTCATTACCCGAGCACCGAGACACACAGGATCCGCTCCGAACGTACCCGGGAGTGACTTCTAGTAAACGGAACCGGGATCGGCTACGGGTCGGTTCAGCCCCCGGGTATTTTCGGAGCTCGGGTAAGCCCGAAGACCTCTACTTCAGACCCACCCAGCCACCCAGCTGGAAAAAAATGAGTTGGAACAGCTTAAAACACAGAACTGGAGGGATGGTTTCAGTGAAAGACTAACATACTTCCACTGGGTCATTCAATACCTCCTATCATTTCCCCATAGCCCCCAGGCCTGCTCCAATTCAACCTCCTAAAGGAGAGCAGTCAGTACCACTAAGAAAACCTAATTTCACACTGAAATAGCATGGGTATTTTTCTCTCTCTCTCTCTTGCCCCCTCTCCCCTTTGTGAGTACTTTCTGCCTTTGTGGCGATATGCTCAAGAGTAGAAATCTGGGAACCCAATGTGTGATAGAAGGCTCGGCTTCTCACTCTCTGAGGCAATGTTGAAAAGCAGATTACTGATGAGACTGAAGCTATATTCCAGTATCTGCTGGGGTCACATTGTCTCATTAATTGCCTATGAGTTATCACTGTACACATGTGAAACAGCTGGGGGCCATTACGGTTTGGTTGAAAATAGCAGCCCAAAGAGCTCACCCTTGCAACAGGGGGTGCGTGTAGCCGTGAGTGAGTGCACGTGGGAGTGGATGGGTGCACTCAAAGACAAGTAAAGTGTGTCCCCTTTTCATAGTGTTCAAATGAATTAGACTATGGCAATTACAATTGCAAACGTTAATTGACATAGTGCCGCATGTGCTTGTGTGTGCAGTTGTGCATATATCTGTGGCCCCTTTTCCACCACGCAGGGTGGAACCGGCTCCGTTCTTTTTCCCCCGCCTAATTTTGAACCAGTTCAGAGTGTTTCTGCTGAAAATTAATTGGTTCAGAACCAAAAAAATACATTTCTTGCCCTGAACTGGGAACCAAAGTGGGCGTGTCACTATTCTAAGATGCAGATGTGATATAAACAATGGAAAAAGCAAGCGAAAAGTCAGCATTAAAACAAAGGAAAAGAAAAGTGAAACTGTAACTATACCATTGTCGACTGAATTTCCTCCGTTAACACACTGTCTCTTCACTTACAAACAGGATGCACGGTGTCTTTTATTTTGAAAACCCTGCAATTCACCCGAATGAACCGGAAGTAAAGATCGGCCGTTACTAATCTGCCGATCGATACTTTCACTTTCATCAGAAGTGTTAATATTGTAACCGCAATATAGCGTTGATTTTTTTAATGAGCTCCTAACATCAACGTTCTGTTCAATCACTTCAATCTGAGCCTCAATTCTGAGAAAAACGCTGCTAACGATCGCGGCCTTTACAGCAGTCTATGCAGCGGCCACCTTGCTACAAGCAAATACACCGAGCTGAGCGTTGCCTAGCGACCGGGAACGCTACTAATATGGTAAATATAAAAGAGGCTATTCTGGATTCATATACACCAAAAAAATATGCCAAAACGCCATTGTCAAAAAAGACGTCAAAGACGTCATAGACAGGGAAATGGACACTTCGACCGGTCATATTCTGGCCACGCCTGGAATCAAACCTGGGGCGACCGGGGACTCCTGCTCCTAATTACAATGGTGCTTTAAACTGGTGGAAACGCAGGCCGGTTTGTGGGCTGCCGGTTCCATGAAAGCACCAAGGTTCCAAGGATCTGGAACGGATCCAGTTCTATAGAACCAAAGTTCTTATGGTTGGTGGAAAAGGGTGTGTCCTACTCTCAGTGTGCATGTGTGTAGTGTCACATGCAGTTAGAGTATCACTACACCCTAAAATATGTGTGTTGATTTTACTGATATGAAAATGGAGCCACAAAAGTTAAATTAACAGCCTGGATTTGACTGTGTAGCTATTAGCTATCGAGAGGTGTTTTAGTGCAGCTATTGAGGTGTTTCTTTCCCAGCGTATGTGTGTGCGCACGTGCATGCTTGTGTGTCTTTGTGTGTGTGCGTGCGTGAGTGTGTGCGCGAGTATGGTTATCTGCTGTCGGCATTGGAGACATTTCTTTCAAACAAAAAGAAGACAAAACAAAAATCTGAATGCCTCTTTGGCTTGTACCTCTCTTCCGCCTCTTCTCTCTCTCTCTCTCTTGCTGTTATCACTAAGCACAACAACCCCAGTTGACTCATTGTAATTCCCCATGCAGTCGCCGTAGGATTAAGAGCTTTGCAAATAAAAAAAGTACCATAATCAAATGATTCAAATGGCCCTTACTTGGCTTCAACCTTCGAATTACCATCATCAGGCAACCGGTGCCCAAAACTGTTTAATATCAGACAAGGAGAGAGGGGGCGGGTGAAAGACGAGGGGAGTGAAGGGGAACAAGAGCCAAAGATATTGTAGACAAAAAAAAAAGGCCCAAAATAGAGTTAATTAAAATCACTCCCTCACCCGTGATGGGCAAAGCCAGGCCTCAAGCAAAAAACACATGTTCCTATTGCTTATTGACACCACATCCTGGCTTTGATGAATGCCCTCATTGTCACTCCCTTTTCTGTCCCCTTTCCACACCTTTGCTAGATTTGGACTGCAGCTTTAGCATCACACCACACTGTATCAAGATAAACCATTACAATAAAGTACCCCCTTGCAGTACAGCCCATAGCCTCCCCAGCTAGACGGAATCAATGCCCGCTTTGTAATTTAAGGACATTGGTGGAGGTCATTGCTTTTTGCCTAACAATGTAATGTAGATGAGTGTGGCCAACTGTTCTGTGTACAAATACAATCAAATCCCCTGTTGCTGAAGTACTCCTGTTAAGACTGAGTTGTGTTCTGAACTCAAATGCAACCACTCAAGAGACAGGAAGACAGCTAGGCACTTTTATGTCCAAATAAAGCAGGATAATGGCAATGTATATATATATATATATATATATATATATATATATATATATATATATATATAAATACATATAAATACATAAATACTCAGGATTGAGATGGCCTCCTATACGGGTGTGTAATGTTCCATGTTCCATTTGAGGTCCATTTGGTTTCATTTGTACACTATGAGGGTGCTTGGAATTAAAAGGTTGAGAACCACTGTGCTATACTCTAAATGGAAGCCTTAAGCCTTAATTAGTATAATTGGAAAGATCATCTGTGAAGGAAGTATAAGGAAGAGGCCCGATTTCTTTACAACATGGCTGCTGTGCATAGAGCCTATTAGCGGAATTTCACTAATGTAAGGGATAATGTATCGTCTATTTCTCGCTCAAATGTTCTTAACAAATCTACAACACGTTGCATCAACGACGCATTGTAGACTTTCGGCTCACGTTTACATGCGGCACCGTCGTACGATTAAGTAAAGCTTGAGGGGAGACTTATCCTGCCTTCTGCCCCTGACTGACGGTTCTGTGATCTCGTGAGACCAGCCGTCGTTTAACGTTACATGGCCCAGAGTCTCGCGAGAACTCGCACAGCATTTCTTTTCTTTTCTTTTTTTAACCGTAATTCTTTAGTCGATTATTCTTAAATATTTGATATTCGAATATTCCTTTGAATATGGCATATTTCATTTGCAGCACTATTGTGTTGCATGTGCATTTGAGGAGACGGAAGACCTTCAGGCAGTGCAGCAGGCAGGTACCAGAGCCAAGCTCCGGCCAGCTCCAGCACAAATTAAGCCCTGGCACCAGGACCTGCATGGCGGTGGCGGTGGTGAATGGGGGGTTTGTGTTGGCTTTCCCTGCAGATGTAATATATACTGGCTTAGTTATTATGCTTTTCCTTCTGCTGAGTTAATTAAGGCATCAGGCATGGCATGCTTATTATTTCATTGGTGGGAAGTGGGCAGATCTCGTTACTTTTATGTCATGAATTCATCAACACCTACCACTCACACCGGGTGTGTGCGTGCATACATGTACTGTATGAAGTGAATTCCCATCTTGTTTAAAGGAAATCATCCTCTACAGTATGCATGTGCGTATGTGTATGAATGTATGGTGAGCATGATGTGCTTTGGCCCACGCTTTGACCTTTATGATTGTTTTTCACTTATACTGTATGTGTACGGTTACTGTATACGTCTGTGTAGGTGTTTTATGCTTCTGATGAATGTTGCTTCTGGCTGTATACATACTGCAACTTAAAAAGACAACCTCTGCCTTCTTGGCTAATTAGAAAAAACAACAACAACAACAAAAAAACATAAAAGTGCCCGACGTAAGCAAGTATGTATTGTACTGGTAAATGGTGCATTTATATAGCGCCTTTATCCAAGGCGCTTTACAGAGATTGTGCATTACATTCACCCATTCACACACACATTCATACACCGATGGCAACGGAAACCATGCAAGGCACCAACCAGCACATCGGGAGCAATTAGGGGTTCAGTGTCTTGCTCAAGGACACTTCGACACTAACTCTGGGGGAGCCCGGGTTCGAACTGGCGACCTTGTGGTTGCCATCCAGGCACTCTACCCCTGAGCCACCGCCGCCCCACTGTACATCTAGCCTGCAAATGCGCATTTACCGAACTCGACTCTGATAGGACAATGCTTCGCTCTGACGGAGAACGGATTGAGTTTGATTGCAGGCTGCAAGCATGTTCAAGCTCAGATCTACTCAGATATACAAGCCCCATTATGCTTTCCACTTCCACGGGATCTTAAAACGCACTCACATACAACTCCACTCCCCCATGTTTGTGGGTCGCTGTGGTAATTGAGTTGCGTCTCCGTGGCAGTGTGACTCACCAGCAGCTCATTATTCAGCAGTACAGCCTCGACCAGCGGGAGAAAATGAGGACGGGGCATTTGGAGTGAGGTCATTACCACGAAAGACGTGCCTTTAGCTTGCAGAAACCTTGTATCGCCACATTTCATATTTGTTTTGTCTTTTTTAATGCAAATGAATGCCCTACTATACTATACTTTGATCAGCCATTTCCACTATCCTTTATTTATTTATTATTTCTACATTTTTATCCCATGATTTTGTAACCCATATTTCCACCAGTGTGAAAAAACCACTCCCTCTGCCAACCTAGAGAGGGCAAGAACTGACCTCATGCTTCCTTCAATGCATGAGGAGTCCAATCCGCTTCTTTTCACCTGCTGACAGGGGGGAGTTTCCCTGGCCGGACATAGCGCGTGGAAGGAACACGTTATTCCAACCAGTTCCTTTCCCCTCCATCAGGCGCCCCGGCTGGCCACTATTATCATTTCCACTATTCTTGATTAAATAATTAAAAACATTGAAAGCCTATAATGACATGCTCAAGATAGGGATGGTAAAGTGGTTATGTCTGTCTGTTATAAATATTTAACCAATGGAAATTACTAACAAGTAGAAACATGTTTGTGCTCCTATGAGCACAGGTCTCTGCCAGGTTGGGTTGCCTACTCAGGGCCCGCAAACCTTGGAAGGCAGTTGTAACCCACTGTGTCATAGCCAATAGGTAGCACTTTATGTAGACTTAGATAGCATTTTATACAGACATATAGCATGTTACGTAGACAGCACTAGAATTGCATTTTATGTAGTCATAGCACTTTATAGTACATATGTATAGTATAGTATAGTATAGTATAGTATAGTATAGTATAGTATAGTATAGTATAGTATAGTTTCATTATATAGATACTCCACTGTTACGTTCTTAACTTACGCATGTTTCATGATAACTACTTTTTATGTATGTGATGTATTGCCATGCTTTTTTGTTATTGCTTAATGTAAATCGCTCTGGATTAAGAGCGTCTGCTAAATGCCTAAATTGATATCTGAAGAATCTGACTTATGGTAGGCCTATACATTTTTATCACATGACCCATATGTGGGTCATGTGTAGCAAACTTTTTGCTACAAAACAATCATAAAAGTCAAAGCGTGGGCCAAAGCACATCATGCTCACCATACATTCATACACATACGCACATGCATACTGTAGGATGATTTCCTTTAAATAAGATGGGAATTCATTTCATACAGTACATGTAATTGCAAATGGAACTCAAGAGATATCAAATTGCTTTGTTTTGAAGAAAACACAAAATATATGTATATAATACGCTTGCAAAGTGATTTTATGATTTGTGGCATTTTGTGCAAAATGGGCCACTTCTGCAATCGTTGGAAGCCAATCTTAGCCAATCTGATGGATAGGTCTTTTAGGAGGAATATCAGAAAACGTATTTGCAATAATCTGCCTCCTGTTGGAGCTATAACAGACTTCCTTGGCCACCAGGGAGTGTGCATGCAAAGTGTCACGCCGATCGGTCCAATTGTGCCAGAGATTAGTTGTTTACTAATCTGGGAACCCGTTTGTTTCAAAGTAAAGGTGAAGATTTGTGCGGATTCTGCGGAAACATGGGCGGATGGACACACCGATGGAAGGAAAGGAGCGGAAACATATTCTCTAGGCTTCGACCATGATTTTATTTGATTTTTTTTATTGAAGATACAATTCACAAAAGTGCAGTACAGAATTATCAGGATTGCACAAAAATCCAGAGGACTTAATTCCATCCAGCCTGGTGGAGACAAGTACAGTGCAGGGGTGTCATGACTAAATAATAACTACATTGGGTCTATTGGAACACAGATTATTTTTTCCATTTCCTGAAAAGCATGATATTCGGGACATACACGTTTTCCACATGACAGGCGGCAATGAGTATCATCCCCAGCCCCTGTCAAGAAGATATCCGCTGATTATTCATAATTGATGAGCCCTTTGCATGGCTGAAATATCTGTCAAAAATGTGATACCATGCCCTATCAGTTCAATACATAATTTAAAGATCCCAGTCTTTTTGCTTTTCCGACTCCGATGCTTCATTCGCAGTGCCCCGCAGTGCAGACGAGCTGACGGGTTTTATTGCAGCACGGTCAGGGGTGCTGAGTGGTGCAGCGCTACAGGGATCTTCCTGCCCAGGGGTTCCAGCGATGGAGCCTCGCAACTCCACACCAGTTTTGCCATATGCATTGCATCTCCAATAAAAGCAAATCCATGTAAGAGCCAAGATCACACAATTACAATGTGGTGACAGAAAAGCTAGGTTGTTCATTTTGAGGTTGGGGGTCATGAAGGCAGTAGGGATTGAAAGTGTGAATTGAAGTGTAAGTGCAGTATTGTGTGGCTTCCCCCCTCGAGACAACGCAGTAATCAGAAGACAGAGACAGAGATACACAGAGATAGGTACTAGGGCATTAACGACTTCACATTTTTCCAAGTCGACTTGTCAGACAGTAAAGTCGAAGTTGAGTCGGGTGGAGGTGCGCACGCTCAAATACGGAGAATGTCAAACAAAGCACTGCGCACACACACAGTGGCCTCTCCAATATGGCACAGTGTATGTATCATCTATATGGCAAAGCGCTGATTATCAAAACATAAAACTATAATAGTAAATACTAAACAGTGTGTGCGTCGCACACTGGTACACAGACCAGAAAAGAGAACACAACAGGAGAGGGGGCATCATTGGCACACAGCGCCAGCAGCAGCTCGCAGCACAGCGGCCCGAGAACACAATACAAAATATAGTCTTCAATATAGGCAGTCTTCAATATAGAAGACATAGGTCTATATATTATCATCACAGCAGCCAGCAGCAGTTTGGCACATCATCAGAATACAATCTGCATTACCTTCCACGTGAACCTTCTCCTTCTCCTCCTCCTCCTCCTCCAACTCGATAACGTTCTCATGTTAGTTTGTTACTTCTTTTCTGAGCCATGCAAATAAACAACAACCCGCAGTGACCGGAGACGGAGAGGTTCATATGATGTGCCCCGCGCGTAAAGCTAAACCAGAAACAGGACAGTCATTGCGTCAGCACGGATGTAGCCTCGGAAAGCCCGATGTTTTATTTCCAGCACGGAGGTGCATATGCAAAGGGAAATAATGACTTCTGTCCGTGACAATAATCAATGCTACAGTTTGAATTCTGTACACACGCACACATAGAGCAAAAAATATGATATGGGGAAAACCTTTTTTTTTTTTTTTAACTTTCGACTTCTCCTAATCTGAATCGACTTGTGTTAATGAAATCGATAAATCGATTGGCTCGAACCCCTCCAAAACATTAAAGGAAATATATTTACCTTCCGTTTGGTCTGTTTAAGCATGCATTGCTCATTTCGTGTCGACCATATACTTGTGGAAACAAACAGAGGAGATGGAGGAAGGGGAAATGCTATCCTGAGGGACAAGAAGGGTGGACTTCTTAATAGATGCTTTCGATTTAAAACCCTCTCTGGCGTCTCCTCAGACAAATCCTCCGTTATAGGCAATCTCTGTGAAAGCACATTTAAATGTCATCACTTGAGCACCAGGCATGTCATTGTGTCAAAAGTTTAGCATTATTCCTCCACATAATCACAGTTCACAAACGCACAAACGCACGCACAGTGTTTATGTGTTCATTTCTCTTTTTAGCATGAATTTCTAATTTTCAAAAACACTTTTGTTACACCGAAGGACATGTTGACACACAATATCTCTCTTAATGTAATAGTTTGCAACACAGACAACATGTCTGATGTGTGTGAGTGATATTTAATATGATCTATTATTAATATTTAATGTGGCATTTATGCATATGTATGTCTTTATGCTACACGTCTCATCTAATAAAAATCCATGCATGCTAATGAAATGCATGTATAGCATTGGATAAGCATAATGTTACCCCTTGAACAGGCCCCATTCAGGGAATCGGTTCATTTTCAGTCCTGGAAAGTAACTAATTACATTTACTTAAGTACTGTACTTTTTGGAGGTATTTGTACTTTACTTGAGTATTTACAATTTACAATACTTAAGTACTCCACTACATCTTGGATCCAAATATTGTACTTTTACTCCACTACTTTTATGTTCAAACTTTAGTTACTAGTTACTTTTTTTATTTATTTGATTGTTATTACAAAACATCTAGTCTCTCAAGACAGACTGTTGCCTCGCGTCGAGGAACAACAGGGGCCGCTGTTTTCCCGGATATTTGACGATGGGATTCTCAGATTGCAAAACATCTAATCACTTCAGCCATATTTCGGCCATTTGAAAATATCTTCACAATGTGTCGTGATGCACTGTGGGCTTGTAGATCTGCTATTTTCAATAAAAAAATGTAATACATTTGATAACTTAAAATGGGACATTCTGCATAAGGAGTACTTTTAGCTTTGGTACTTTATACTTTATCCCATTAGTCCTAAATGGATTACAAATTACAAAAATGTTATGCTGCCAATATACTGTATTACTGTACATAGTAACAAGAACCCCAAAAGGGGTTCCCGCCCTGAAGGGGTAAAACATCAAAAAGGATTCCCGCCCAGAATGGTACATTTAGATACCAATACTTTTGTTTTTCACTCAAGTATTTTGAATTCCGGACTTTTTACTTGCAACAGAGTATTTCTACATTGCAGTATTGACACTTGTACTTAAAGTAACAATATGTGAGTACTTTTTTCCACCACTGTTCATTTTTCAGCTGATACATGGCCCACTGTTGAGGGTAGAGCACATGCCTTTCAGAGAGGCGCATCTTTCACCATATTGTCATTTCCAGCGAGGCTGCTTCCTTCCACACTGGCATGGTTAATTTAGGCAGCAGATGGAACTGAAGAGAGCTCAGAGATGGATGAGTGATGCGCTCCCTCTCGGCCAAACATCCATTTGCTCGTGCTGCATTATGCCGTCATCGCCAGTGGTGGAAAGTAAGTACATTTACTTAACTACTGTACTTATCAGTACAATTTTGAGGTATTTGTACTCGAGTATTTCCAGTGACGACTTCAACCCTACAGTATATGCGACTTCAACCCTACAGTGCATTTTGGCCTTTTGAAAATAGCCGATCTACAAGCTCAGAGTCACAATGCGTCGTGTTGCTATTTACAAAAGATCGAAAACTTGAAATAGGACATTCTGCATAATGAATAGTTTTACTCTTGGTACTTTAAGTACATATCGATACCAATACTATTGTACTTTTTTTACTCAAGTACGCCTAAATGTTGAATTCCAGACCTTTACTTGTAATTATAGACTATAGTTTACCATTTCTACATTGCAGTACTGATACGTTTACTTAAGTAATACGTTTGAGTATTTGCCATCGCTGTCGGGTGAAGCGTCACGTAACCACTTTTGCTTTTTTCACTGCACACTGAAGACAGTGTGCGGGTGTTTTTTCTGTTTCATGACGTCGGGCACTTTGTTGTCCCTCTCCTACGCACCTGTCACTTGTAGGTGTGCAAAAGCCTTAATTTCTTTTTAAACATAGCAAGCTTAAAATGTTTGCTATTTGTGTGCGTCTGCGTCCCTCTTGTATGACGAAGGGACATTAAAAGTTGAAATATGGAGATACAAGGTTTTCGGCCGGATTTTCGACACGTTCCATACTGTACACGGTGCAGCTGGTGGTGACTGACCAAAGACATGTTCCGGCAGGCTGCTATCTCAGCTCACACAGTGACAGGACAACAGGGGTGCTATAGTTAGCAATCTTCCTGTTAGGTCTGCCTCTTTCTCTGGACATCAAGGGCCCTATTATGCATGTCTTAAGTACCAGGTCTTATTACTTAACTTAAGACCTGGAGGCGTGATCAATGCCATTTGGCTATTCTGAGTGGCCAAACAGCATTGACCACGCCTCCAGGTCTTAAGTTAAGTCATAAGACCTGGTACTTAAGACACGCATAATAGGGCCCCAAGGCTCAAAACACATGCTTTTCTCCCTGGCCTTTGAACCTATACGTATAGCTTTGTATAACGTTCTCCACGCCGTGCACAGCCCCTTCTCAAGGTTCAAGTGGCTGTAGTTAGTTACATCTTGTGCACACATTCCTTCAGACAGTGTAGCAATATACTGTAGGTAATTATTAATTAGTCAAGAAAGAGAAAACAAGAGCAAAGACGTCAGTATATTCATGCTAATAGAATGATACAGAAATGCATCTGATCTGCGTACAGTACATGTAATGTACGTATAGCCTAAGTTTGGCACATTATATAAACCATCATCATTTATCAGTAGCTACCTCATAAATACACAACTTCACAGTATCTTCTATAAATAACAGTTTAGTTATAGAAACAGTCAAGCATAATTGTTCTTTGTGTGATCGGTTACATGTTATTCTGTTTTATCTCTCATGTTTTAACTGTCTGTTATATACCCCTATTGGCCTGAATATAAGACTACGTTTTTCTCCAATGGAAATATCCTAAAAAACAGGGTTGTATTATAATCGGTGACTATTTGACATTCAATCTTACACAAATGAGTCTTGAAAAATGGGGGTCATCTTATAATTAGAGTGGTCTTACATTGGGGACAATAAGGTAGTACCATGTTGTACCCTGGTATTAGTCACATGCTGTTGTACAGCACTGTGGTCAAAACTGGTTGCTTTTGTAAATAACATTGACTTGATGTGACTTCTGCTTTTAACCCGGTTAGCAATGGGACTCTCTAGAGTACGGACGACTGTGTACATGTAGATTGATAAACACGTTGTAATGCTTATAATGACTGATGAGGCCAAGTGTAAAATGCACTTTAACCTGCTTATAACATGATACAGTTATAAGACATCATCATCATCATCATTTTTCGACTGCGATCGAGATCGTGGATTTCACAATATGCCAGACTTCCCGGTCCTTCATTGCCATCCCCAGTTCCTGCTTACTGATGCCTGTGTTCCTAGCGATGACATCAGGGAACAACAGTTTTCTACCTCTGGTCTGCTTTGAGGCAGGACTTCAGAGAAGAAGGGAAGATATAACCTCATTGTCAGCTCTGTAGCAGTGGCCGGCAAACTGTGTTCTTCTGGATCGGACTAGTGAAGAAACACGGGGAAGGTTGCCGTATATTAGATTAGTCGATGGGTGGCTCTTCCAAGACAGATTTTGCGCTCTCATTAGAAGGCGGGTGTAAGTGCCATCCAACCGCTTCTAACTCCAAACTCCAAATGCGGGCAAGGTTTCAGCCTGATCCAAGCCCCCATTGACTTCCTATAAGATTTAAGTTACATATTTCACATATTTTACACATGTGTTGCAGTGGTGATCATTAAAAAAATAGTCTTGGTTGCAGTTATGAATGCCATAATGCATTCAAGAAGTTACAGTTTTAAGTTGGGTAGTTTGGAGATGCTATTGAAGCTGTGTATTATTGCTAATTTGCTTTAATACATACAGTATAATGGTTGTAGCTCTGCTTTAACAAAGAGGAAGGCACAACGAAAGCTCAAATCCTCCTCGATGAGCCCGTTATTGGTTCTAGGGAGGGTCGTACTGCGAGGGCACAGCTGAGATTATGGCGAGATCAATTACATGACGTGTGTGTGTGATTCATGTCTCTCTGTGTCACATGAATTCTTCTCACTCAATTCTCAGACAAAAAGTGAACAAAGGGCATTCATTCTGCCTCGCTTCTTACACCATTCACTCTATTGTGTTTACAACAACAAATGCATTGGTCCATGTTACTTTTGCCGGGCTTTTTATTTATCTTTTTTTCTTTTTCTTTTTTTAAGCTAATGCAATTAAACACTATAAAGTCTAAGATTAATGTATTTTTAATACTGAACATCAGTATGACAGTGGAGCATCAGCTGGGCACTTTGGGTAATGGATGTAAAAATATACACAAGGGAAATATATCAAAAATCCAATACTGGGCCTGGGCCGTGGGCTCAGCGGTCCAGGCACATTGGCTGGTATAGTCCAGTCTGGCAGTGTGCCGCGGGTTCAACTTTACTGCGTGTCACCCCCCCCCCCCCCCCCATCTCTCTCCCCATTTCCTGTCAGCCTGCTATCTATCCCTCTATAAAAAAATGAAAAAATAAAGGCGAAAGCCACAAAAACAAACATTAAAAAAAATAAACAAAAGAAAATCCAATACTGAAGCTGTCCCCTCATTTGCACGTACACCACCCACCCCACCCAAGCCTCTCTCACTGCCCCCTATACTTCTCTGATCATCTTACTGCCTCCGACATTCTGTTTGCCTCTCTCGTTTCTCCTCTCTTCCTGTTCATGATTCCTACAGTTGGGTGCCACCGATATTGTCCCTTATCATTTGACCCATTTAGGCCTGACCTCAAAATTAAAAAAAATCCTTCTAAATCCTCCAGTTTTCTGAAATAAATATTTTCACGATTTTTCAAAAATAGCAGACCTACAAGCTCGTAGCGCGCCACTCGGTGGCGCGCTATGAGCTTGTAGATCTGCTATTTTTCAATAGCTAAATTATAACATAATGTTTAAAACACCAAAAGGGGCTCCCGCCCAAAATGGGTTAACTGTCCTTTTGCGCAGATCACGCAAACCTCAGCAAAAAGAAAAGGACAATATCGATGGCCTCCAACTGTACCTCCCCTTTTCCTGCATGCTTTCCCCCATTTTACTCTCTCTCTCTCTCTCTCTCTCTCTCTCCTCTCAATAATCTAAAATCTTCATCTTGTTTTTTTCTACGTGCCCTTTCCTCCACTTTTCTACCTATTATTCTCTCTCACTCTCTCTCTCTGTAGACGTCTCTCTCCTGTCAGGCAATTATGTTGCAGCGTCCAGATGACTGTCTAAGCTCTGCTGGTGCAGCTAATTCAGCCTCCAGTCATCGCGTTCCTGAGACGGGCAGAATAGCCACCTGCAGGACCCCCCCTGCCACCCCCCTCCCCCAACCCCCCCAATCGCCCTCCATTGACCATGGGACGCCGTCCTTTGATACTGCATACCCACTCTCCACCCATTTCAACTGCCACAGACAGTACCAGATGGCACGACATCCCAGGAGAGGGAGCCTATACAAAAACACACGCACAGGCGCAGGCGCACGTACACACACACACACGCACGCACGCACGCACGCACGCACGCACGCACGCAGGCAGAGGAAGAATTTACCCCCTGAACGCCAGTGTAACCACAGATTCCGTTGTTCGAGTTGACCCAGGGGCTAAATAACATAATGAGCACGATCATTTCCACTGGCAGACTGTGTGGTGTGTGTGTGTGTGTTGGGGGCGGGCTACTTGGGTCGGGGGACTGGACTGAAGCCAGCGAAGGCATACTCATTTGCCCAGCATACGCCAGCCAGGCAGCCACATTAGAGAAAGAGGAGAGAATGAGCAAGCATCTCTCACGAGGTGGCTGTTCATGAGTGTTTGTTTGTTTGTTAGACTTCTCGCTAACGCTGTTAGGAGCGGTGCTATTCCCATGTACAGAAACTTTCACTAGCATGATAAGTCTCCAACTGTAGTGAACATAAATAAAACTATTTCCCTATTCATCGAAACAAAGGCTGTTTTGTGTTGTGAAAGATTGACAGAGAGAGAGAGAGTGAGAGTCGAGTGTGTTCTTTCTGTTCTTTACCACTCAAGGCTGGGCATTGTGTTTACTGGTTACGTGTATATACCTCCTTGGTAACTCTTTGTACTTCCGGGCCCATTTCCTACTTCCTTCACAGGTGTTACCGTCGATACTAAATGTTGGCTATATGCAGTCACATTAACAAACAAGTTTTCACACACACACACACACACACACACACACACACACACACACACACACACACACACACACACACACACACACACACACACACACACACACACACACACACACACACACACACACACACACACACACTTACTTCAAGCACAAGAGAGTATTAAAGTGTGAGCATGGTGTTGAGTTTTGCAGCCATGACCCAAAAGTGAGGACAGCCGTACCTTATCTTGACACGTTTGATCTTCATGAGTAAAAAGATGAGGGGGGAGGAGGGAGGGGAGGTTATGGGAACATTCCTGATGTGTAACATTATAACTTTGACTATAGTTTTGAAAACTATAGTCTTTTGATCATTCTGAAATTATTGCTTGGTGCAGCCAAAAATCTGTTGTTTAATTTGACCGTTTGTCTTATGATTCCATCTTGTAAAGTTCGCACAGCCAGAATAGGAGTTACTGTATACAGAAATTATCTCATCTCATATCATCTGCAACTCCCTGAGAACAGGATATTGTCACATCTTATCTCTCACCTCCCGCAAGACCTCCTATAACCCTTCCCCCTCGGGAGAGAAATGCTTAGACATTTGAACATGTGTCTCACCAAAACAAATCAAGTTGCTGTGATCAAATTTTATTACTTCACCTCACACTTTGGTATGGATATACATTTTGAAGTGTGCATAGTGTAATTTCCCCTACAGGTATGGCATGCATCATTATTGTTTGCTTTTGAATGGCGTAACTGCATGAATAACAGTTTTGTGAAAATATGCAAATATCAAGGTGAAAATAGCAGTTGTGATGCGCTGCAACGCGTCAGCTTGTAGACCTGATATTGTCACTATTTGACATACAACAATGTATAGAGGTGAAGTGGTTAAAGGAAAACAGGCTGTGGGCGTAACTAGGGTGACGGGGTTGCGGCAAGGATGAATAGGGTGGAGGGGCTGAGGTGTACGAAGGCCGGTGATTTGCTGCCGTCAGCGTGCCGCCTGAGGAAGGATGTGCAGTTTGAGCCACGCTCCTGCGATGCTCTGTTCAGCCGGCCTCATCTGACGCTCCGCCAGAGATATGAGAGCCGACAGGTCGAGACGCAAGCTATAGCAACGAGGGAAGGTAGGGAGGAGACGGTAGGGAGAGTTAGGTGGTGGGGATGGGCGATGGGGGGGTGGAGAATGATGGCATCCCACGGAGGACAGGCCCGACAATCCCGACACGGCACTTCTAAAAGCTAATTTAGCGCTGCTGAGTGATGATGTGTCTAACTTTTCTTGTTTTTTTGTTTTTTTATTTCCACTGTGCAGCTCCAAGGGAGTACCGAGGGAGAATCAAAGAGACGTAGGGAGGGAATGGAGGGAGAGAAGGAAAAGGGAAGGTGTAATTATATTTCAAGGAGGAGGTACACACACAGGACAGCAGCCTCCTCACGCTGCTCTGTGAGATTTATACTGCTTTGAAACCACACCCCCGGGAAAGGTTTTAAATGGCTCGACGTTCGTCTCGTATATGGGCATTTAAATCTCAATTCAGGTCATTCGCTGGGGTTTAGGTTCTATAACCTTTATGGTCAGCAGCTCTGGAACCATGGGAACCGTTGTGTTGTTAAAAGACATCCATGGCCCACAAAGAGTTAAACAAAAACAGAGCACTACTCCTCCTCCCCTCGACTTGCCGGAGTCCTTCCAACTGTCTTGTTGGAAGGCGGAGAAACCCTCCGGAGTGACCGCACAGTCGGACATGCTGGTCTCTGGCCACATCTCACTGAATGCCAGAGCAGTTCCTAATGGTGTTTAATCCGTGCGCACAGCTTGTCTAGCTTATTTCCCAGGGACACAACCTTTGCTAGCAAAATGCCAGGCAGATGAGGTTTGTTGTTTCAGGCGCTGCGCTTCTCTGCGTTTCCTCTGACGACGAGCAAGTAAACAATGGAATCAGTCAGAGGACTATGTTGTCCCTGATGTCAAAGGTCAGCTTCAAGTCCGAAGCGGCTGACGATCATATCTCCAAAGGTGTGTTGAATGTTGATCATGGTGACTGACTGTATGATAGCACTGAATGTGCACCAAGAGCTCCTAATAGGCTACAAAGAATATATAGGCTACTGTTAGTACTGAATATCCGCACAAGTTTGCTGAGTTGACGTGACACTCTCAGCAGTGCAACTGCAGTGAAGTTAGCATGACGTTTGATATTCAAATACGACAAATGAGCTATTAACTCGTAAGCAGCGGCACATGGACAAAACACTTACAGTTAAACATTTAATACAAACCACTGTATTATTGAACACTGCAGCTAACTCCACTGCTGTGTCTGGGCAGCCAACTCCCGACAGGCCGGAAGACTCACTAGACTAGAGAAAGACAGTATTATATTAGAGCGTTTACACCAATCACACTGAGACGCATCTGTATAGATGCGTCCTCTTCTCCTATGAAACGGAGTGCCTGACGCTCGCTCCTCTCTTGAGCCGTGCATCGCATGGTTTTTAGACACCCATAAAAGTTTAAATGTTCTCAACTTTTCAGAGCAAAGCGGATGCACTGCTTCCTATTTTGATGTCAGTAGATGATAGTGATAGGAACAGTGGGACAATGGCAAATGCAAACAAACATTTGTTTTGAGTATCAATGTATATGAATTTCCCCCCGTAATTAATTTGGATCACTTAAACTTAAACATTTTTGAAGAGTCTGCACTCTGCACCTGTAGTGACGCGTCTTGTCTTGTGTGACCAGTCAGCACCCAATATCGGTATTCTTATTTCTTAAACATGTTAACATTTGGAGGTTTGTTCGGAAACATGAACGAATGTCCGAATCCACATTCGGGCCAGCCATATAGTGCTAACACACACATGCGCACGTGTTCAGGTATCCGTTCACTATGAACTTTCAGAGTGGATATCTACACTACGTTTGCAGACTGTACAGTACTTTAGACTCCCCATAACTTGGCAGAATTTCACTCGCAGATCAAGGAGCAAGGGTGTGATTAAATTGTGCTGCTAAAATAAGGTGAATCCCGCCCTCCATGGACATTATATAATATATACTGTATATTCTCTGCCCCCTAATAAATCTGTTAGCCTCCACTCTCGTATTTTTTGTCCTCCATTTCTCTCTCTCGCTCTCTCTCTCTCTCTCACTCTCACCTTGAATAGATGCAAGTGGCGCTCCTGAGGGAGAGCTGGCAGGATACAGGGTAATGAAGGTGAATACGGAAGGGTCATGGCGCCACCACTGTCATCTTCACCCACGAGCAGTAATGAGCTCAGACTGTCGGAGTGGGAGGCTCTGGAACACATACACACGTCCAGACACACTCACACATACTATACACACACCAACATACCACTGAGTCTTGCACTGAGACTTTCTGGCAAACCTCATTAGCTGGGGCACCGACTCCAGGGTGGGGGAGGGTTCTTGGGTTCGAAGGATTGAGCTAGCTTTAATTAGGATGGCTATCATGGTCGATGTGCTTGGCATTCACCTCCCTCTGGCCGTTTAATATTGACATACTACGCAGGGCCCGGGAAAGGGGGAGCTTAACCCAATGAACTCTGCCAGGGAAGGATTTTCTTTTTAATTTATTTTTTACAATGCAAAACTTTCTTTTTCTTTTTAGTACAGGCTGATGACGGTCAATCATCTCCACTTGGTATTTCATGTTCTGTATTGAGAATGACAAGTGTACATGTCCTACTTGTTCTTAACCACATGGAACCTAGCGTCCCTATTTTGGGCAGGTCGTAATAGGCAAACATTCAGAGAAAAATGGCAAACATTGTGCAAAAGTAGCTGATTTACATGCTCACAACGTGTTGCGCTACGAGCTTGTGTATCTTATCGGTTATATGTTCTCCGAAGAGATTTGGTGTTGGAGGGGACCAAGTACAGGTTACCCTGGTGTTTAAGACTGCACTGCAGGATCCCTGTACATTTTAGGATAGATTTTAAAGTTATTTTACTTGCTTTCAAGAAGGGTCTGGCACCCTCCTATCTGTCAGACTGCCTGCATGATTATGTCCCAGCTCGCCCCCTCAGGTCACTCGGTACTGAACGGCTGATCGAAATCCAAACAAATGGCAAGAGACACGGCAAAGCTGCATTTTCCAGCTACGTACCAAGGATGTGGAACTCTCTTCCCTTACATATCAGACTGGCAACCTCAGTCACTTTAAGAGGCGGCTAAAAACCCATTTCTATGACCAGATTTGAAGCTATTACCTTTGTCTTGTACCTTGTAACTTACCTTGTAACTTTTTTACTTATTTTTACGTATGTAAAGCACTTTGAACTGCACAGTACATTTCAAGCACAACTCAATACAAAGACTGTTAACTCTTTGAGAGTTTCATGGATTTCTATATAGTTTTTAGACTTCTCTATGGCAGAATGGCGTTTTTGAATGATTTATTGAAAATTCTCTGCTGTGAATGTGTGACAACGAAAGACCTTCAGAGAAAGCTTGGCTTGTCTGCTTCCAGGAAAAAAATGAACTGAGTTGATAAAATGTTTAGTTGTGGTGTTGGAAGCCATTTAAAAGAGCCTGCATTTACACTGGGTAGTGTTTCTAGGACAACAAAAAAAGTTATGACCGGTTGAAGTTTTATTTTCTAAATAACTTTTTTTCTGCTGGGCGTACATAGCCATGCAATATCTCATTTTAAAGGGTGAGTTGTCTAGTTCAATTAAAATAAAATAAAAAGTTTCTCACATGTACCACTGTAGATATTTTGCCATCTATAAATAGCATGGTCAGTCATGATCAATCTGACCTATCCAGCTAAAAGTCCCCCTAGCTCTGAAATGGAACATCATATAAACTCAATTCTTTTTTGGGGTAAAATTAGACATTCTAACGCACATTTTGATATATACCATGTTTACATAGTCTTACCAGTACCGTGTCTATTCATGCATGTATCTCAAAAACCTGTTGTCTAGAAACAGTTTTGATAAAAAACTCATCCAAGGACATTGTTTTGATATGACTTTGTGCCCATGATATGTATCAAAATATAGACTTGAATGTATACTGTATTATAACAAAAAAATTGGGTTCTTACCATCTACCGTTACAGAGTAAATCACAGTTGAAACTCGCTTAGTCAAACCATAAACCTCAGACTAGTGAACAAAATAGCCATGACAGGTCTAACTCATTGTAAAAGCTTGTCTTTTATTTTTTATGACTAACATAATACAATTATAATAAATATTACAGAAAATAAATAGGCCTACATACAAAACAGTTGTCCCCAAACTCCCCAGTGTCCCCAAACCACTGCATTCCAGTTGTTCTTGACGGTGTGTGTGTGTGTAGGCTAAATTTAAAAAAAACAACTGAAATGAATGAATGCATCCGGTTCAGTGTCGGAGAACTCCATCGCAGTCTTGACTCTTCGTCTTCATCATCATCATCATCATCATCATCCTCCTCCTCATCTGATGCCAGTTCTAAATATATAAAAAATAAACATTTAGCTGTAGTCAGCCCGGCCAATAGCCAGTTGGGGGGGGGGGGGGGACGTAGGCTATCTGACATCATCGTCATCATCATCATCACACGGAGACACACTAAACAATGTACAATCATGATTGTATACAATATACAATGAATGCAATTATCATGCAAGCTCAGACGTCAATGAAACGTCATACAGATCTTATATAATACGCTACTGTTAGCTTCACTCCCCGTCCCCCCTCCGATCCTTGTAGCAACGTCATCATAACCACGCGTTGCTTCAGTAAACGATGCATGTTTGTTCTCCGTCTTTGTAGACAGTAAATAAAAGGAGCGAACATTACTCTAAAGATCAGATCGCCTATAAGGCACGCTACAATATAAAATACTTGTACTGCCATGCGTGCATGCCTGCTACGATACATTTGTACTGCACAAACCAACCGATCGACACCAACCCCCCCTCCAGCCCTTAGCCAGCACCAATGCACCGACCAACACCATTAGCCAGCACCTTCGGTGCTGGCTAATGGCTGGGGGCCATCGTGGTGAGTCATTCTGGCGTCATGATCTGACTAGTAGTAGTAATTATCCAAGCATCTATTTGTAGCGATCATCTTATGATTTCTGATCACTATAGAAGGGCATTTTCTACAATAAGATTACCTCAAAACATTCCGGGTTGATCGTCTTCTTCAATGGTTTCCCGGTATAGCTCATCGGACGACGATGGGGAGACAATGAAAAAAGGAGGGAGGGAGCAGCGAGTCTCGCTGTAAGCACTGGACCAGGGCTACTCCGCCTGGAGAAGGCGACTGGGACGCGTATGGATCAATACTACTACCACAAAACTCGCTCAAATAAATAGTACTGCTTTCAACTTTTTCTGCTAGAAAATCGCTCGGGCGAGACGGCAAACAGGCAAAACAATGATAACTATGAAGACTCCCTCTGCCCCCACTGTTTACAGGGGGTGGGACCAGCTTCCAATGGCAACACGTACACGTGTGTCACGTGACACGGGTTTTCTGGGTAATGTAGTTGGAATATAAGCTCAGGAATTTAAACAGCGCTTCGGAGCATATTAATATGTTTAGATTCATCAAAAACTGTGAAGACGCCAATTGGCGTCATTGATCATTTACGGAATTCTGATGAAGACGCCAATTGGCGTCTTTCATCTTCTAAGGGTTAACTGTGAGTGGACGACCCAATGAAGCATTACACTTGTTTTCAAGACGGTCCACCTTGTTCAATTCATCAAAACATTTAGAGACGTACAAATACACTTCTATATAGCCAAAGAACAGAACAGGAATTCATCATAAAGGAGGTAAAAAGGGAAAAGAAACATAAACAGTGAGGGGGAAAAGGGGTGGGTTGGTGGGGGGAGATTCAGATTTTACGGGGGCCAGTTTTGAATTGCAGCCGTCCGTAGTTGCCTTTTGAGAGCGGTTTTGAAGGAGTCAAGGGATTCACATGTCTTAACTAAAACTGCACTCCGTTGAGTGCCTACTTGCTTGTTGCACACAAGTAGGTCCTAAATGGACTACTAGTGCGCAAGCAGAGCGTGCAAGTACTGTAGACCGCTACAAACTTTCAAATCTCATCCTCTCTGTGAAAAAATGTTTGCAATATTGAATTATTAGGTTTAGCTATTTGCTATGTACCTTTCTTTTGGAGGAATATAAGTGGTATTTTGAAGTATGGTAAAATCTTCTATCTATAAAGGAAATCGTAAACCAATTATGCCCTGGCATTGGTACATATCTTCATCACGTCATGGGACATACGCTTCGTAGCATGACGGAAAACATACATCATCATCCATCATCATTCAATCATCTCAGACATTTTTGACATCTGAAACATTTTCTAAATATGAATTTAAGCACATGCTACTTGCATGGTGTTTGTTTTTGTATTTTTACTCTTGTTTTTCAGTCACATTTTTCTTGGCAGAATTTAATGATCCGGGAGAACAATAATGATTGACATAAGGGTTAGCCCCTGGAACGAAATTGTGTTTGTATTTCTCACTAGAGAGAAAAGATATATATTGATTAGAATCTTGAATCACTTCACAGTGCTTTGAACTTTGCACTTTAATATTTTAGATGTTTTCTGTAGCTGGTGCTATTATCCAGACGAATCGAGGGTTTAGTATGTTGTTGGTTCTTGGTGAAAGACACATTCTGACTGCTGGTATGAGGTCTTACCTTCCCATGACCCCTCCCTCATCTTTTTGAGGGGCGCGCCGCTAGTCCTTCCTATGTCCAGCTTTTGGTGTATGTGCACAAACTTTGTCCTACACAAACATTAAATTCCCATTGACAATTAATGGATAATTTTACGTCATAGTGTCTATTTTACGTCATGATGATGTGCGATGATGAGAGCTCCTCGAAAATACTGTTCTAACTATAATAAATACAACATGAAGTATTATACTACTTGTCTTTATAAGTAATTGCTTCCAAATGGGGTTAATTATTATAAAGCATTATGAGTACTGATTATAAGGCATTAGAAGTGCGTTTATAATGCTGTATGGTCTTCATAGAACGTGTTACGCTCTTTTCATTGTAGGCTATAGTACGTTGGAGTGAATTATTTAGTGTGTTGAGCGTTTCACAGTAAAAAAGAATCTGCTTCTACTGTAAACAGAATGACTCCCCACTCGATTGACGACGGGCTGGCTGAAACAAAAAAGGAAAGAATCCCTCTTAACAAATCCAACCCCCCAAAAAACAAAACCATTGTGCTATACCAGCTATACCAGAGCAGAGAGACACCCAACTACAACAATGTCTTTGTCCTCCAGGCTCACATTTTTCACAGATAAAGTTAAATTATGCAGCACAAACTGTCTGGAATATAATGTAATGCTCACAGACTGACAGCGTATTTTATTGTGTATGCTCTGTCTCTTTCTCTCTCTCAGCTCTTGCACTCAGTCTTCTTTTTGTATCTCTTTCTCTCTCTGTTCTTTTCTGTCACTGCCACCTCCCTCTCCCACTCACTCACTCCTCCCTTCATGTCATTTCACTCTCTCGGTTTATCAATCCCACCCCCCAATATTTCTCTTTGCTCTCAAAGACGGCAGCTGGGCTAGAAGTATTCCTGGAAATGTATTTGACACAGTTATATTAGGTAAATTTACCGCAGCAAAACATCCAGCCAGGGGCAGAGGTCTGAAGTAGTGGGGGTGGGGTGGAGATAGGGAGGGAGAGTGGGGGGGGGGGGACATGCTGAGCTGAGGGTACGCCATAACCTCTGCTGTCTTCTCTCCTTGCTGCACAAGAGCACTTCACATCCTCTGGTAATTAGGAGACAACGCGTTGAACACAATCATTTATACACCTATTCCCTCGTTTCAGAAATAGCCCTATGTGGAAGAAGAAGCCAAGATGGCAGGGGAAGCTTGCGCTGTACATTTGAAACTTAAACCACTTTGATGTTGGATGGACATCACATGCTCTGATTTCACTACTCAACAGCTACCAACAAAATGTGTGTGTGTGTGTGTATGTGTGTCTGTGTGTTTGTGTGTGTGTGTGCGTGCGTGCGTGCGTGCGTGCGTGCGTGCGTGCGGGGTTGAGGGAGACAGACAGACAGACATTGAATAACTGTAAGGGCATTAATCACTCGTTTCAGAAATAGCCCTATGTGGAAGAAGAAGCCAAGATGGCAGGGGAAGCTTGCGCTGTACATTTGAAACTTAAACCACTTTGATGTTGGATGGACATCACATGCTCTGATTTCACTACTCAACAGCTACCAACAAAATGTGTGTGTGTGTGTGTGTGTGTGTGTGTATGTGTGCGTGCGTGCGTGCGTGCGTGCGTGCGTGCGTGCGTGCGTGCGGGGTTGAGGGAGACAGACAGACAGACATTGAATAACTGTGAGGGCATTAATCACTGGTGAAATGCTACAGGACAATTGCAAATAGACAGACTGATTATCTCCTGAATGTCAGATCTTCACCCACAAATGAGTCAGCACAGTCTCTCTCCCTCTCTCTGTCTCTCTGGCTGTGATGGTGAGTGTTAGCAGTGAAATCTCAACGCCGGTCGGGGGTTCACATTTGCATTCTACTGTGTCAGAGCGGCCCGCTCCGCTAACACTAAATAACTTCTAAGACAGAAAACAAATTGTCTTTCTCATGAGGCAGAGTGAACGAGCAAGAGAGAGAGAGAGAGAGAGAGAGAGAGAGAGAGAGAATCAGAGTTTTTCTCTTGTGCCATAATAGGCCAATGGCTCCTGCATGAAAAATCATATTACAGCCAGCTTAACTCAACAGCAAGGTCTCATGTTGTTGAACAACAAGCTACAAAGAGACAAATGAAGGGGACAAGTAGATAAATGAATGATTTGCCCTACCAGGCACTGTACAGTCACTGCAGCCTTTACCATATGAGGTGACAGGGCAACGTATAGTATAGCAAGTGTCTGATAAAACAATGACGCCTGATTTATTGGCTATATTTGTGCACCAAATCTAGCTGATTTACAACGTGTCACAATCTTTGAGGTGTCACTGTCGCACAACTCACCCTTGAGCTCTTTGATGGGAGGAGGACCGACCGAGGCAAGGATTTCATAATGAATTGCATTTTTATAGCGCTTTTCCAAGTGCTCAAAGCGCTTGACTATGGTTCATTCATTCATACATTGGGAGGTGAAGCGGCGAACAGTCGACGCCAGCGTCCTCACTTCCCACATTCACACACCAATGGTGGAAAGCTAACACCGACCAACTCATTGGAGGCAATGTAGGGTTCAGTGTCTTGCCCAAGGACACTTCGACATGTGGACAGGAGGAGCCGGGATTCGAACCGCCGACCCAGGTGATCATTGGACGACCTGCTCTACCTCCTGAGCCACAGCCGCCCCCATGAGCCGCCTCATGAGGTTCAACAAATCGAAGGGAATCAGCGACTTCACTTAACCTATTGACATTGTTTTTAGCAGTTCAAGGTTTCAGGTTCAAGTTTATTTATTGTATAGAGGGTATGCCCATGCATAAAGTGAATGGTAGATCGAGTGGCAAAGTGAGTGACAAAGTGAATGTAATGCTCTTTAAAGTAATTTAATGCAATCAAATAGGACTTTTCTGTTTGGATGTATGGGCTATCAAGTCCAGAAAGTATTTTTTCGCCACTCAGTAGGCATTCCCGCATAACTTCCGAGTATGATGATGATGTCACGCGCATACCCTCTATTAAAGCTCAGTCAAATACAAGCTCGCACTTGATTGGTTGCCATGCCATTACCATAACATTTGCTGTGTGTTCAAAGCATTCGATGCAAGCTCTTCTGCATGTCTCAAAATGCAATTCTTTATTAGCTCCATAGTAGTGCATAATTAATTAAGAAAATCTTCAGGTTCCAGACGATGATGAATCAACATGCCAAACATACTTTCCCACGACAGCAACATTTGCCCTTCTGGGACAAACCCCTGACGATAACAGTGAACATCTGGCCTACTGTGTATGCCTGTGCTCAACCATACATTCAAGTTGTTTTACCAACCATTTGTCTCTTACATATTGTCATATAGTCTTGTGTAAATGTACATCTTCCTCGGTTACTCCAGCTACCTGCATGTCCTCCCTCACTGCATAACCTGGCAGCTCCATCATCAGCAGCCTTCGCCCAATGTACCCCTCAGCCCTCCTCTGCACATGTGCAAACCATCTCAATCTCGCCTCTCTTGTTTTATCCCCCAACCCCTAGCGCTGTGGGCTGATCCTCTAATGTAGTAATACTAATAATAATGAATTGCATTTTTATAGCGCTTTTCTATGCACTATACGTGCCTATTCAAAGCGCTTACAATGGTTCATTCATTCATACGTTTGGAGGTGAAGCGGTGAACAACAGTCAACGCCGGCGTCCTCAGTTCCCACATTCACACACCGATGGCAAACCTCACGGTTCCCATCTGGCCTCTCTACCAGCGACTCTACCCCTGTGCCACTGCCGCCCTAAAGTAATTTATGTTCTTGTCCCTCCTTGTCACTCCTAATGAGAATCGTGGCATCCTCAATTCTGCTATTACCAGCTCTGGCTTCTGGCTTCTCGTCAGTGCCAACGTTTCCAAGCGGTTCAGCATGGCTGGTCTCACTATACCGTTTTATATATATTCCGTCTCACTCTTGCCGGTACCCTTCTGTCACAAATCACTCCTGACGTTTTCCTCCATCCGTTCCCCCCACCCTGCTCTCTCTATTTCACCTCTCTAACACACTCACTTTGGATAGTAAGGTATTTAAACTCCTTCACCACCTCTACTCCTCCTTGCATCCTCACTTTTACACTGTCCTCTCTCTCGTTCATCAGGCACACATTCTGTCTTACCCCTGTGCTCAGCCCCAGTACAGGCTAAGCCCACACTGAATTGGACCAGAGGTAGGTTTAGAAAAACATCAGAGAACACGGTGCCCAATCTGCTCATGGTAAGAGAAAGCTAAGCTGGCATTGCCAGACTGATGACGTGAATTCACTGGCCCGTTTCATGGAGGAACGGGTGAATAAATCACATCACCAGTCTGCCAATGCCAGGCAATGAGAAATGGTAAAGAACGTAAAGGGCGCTTTGGGGTTGTGCTGCTGTTGAATCGGTTTCACTTTGTTTTTCTTGTGAAATGTGAACACATTTTGTATAGTACAAGGCATAATGCAAGTGGTTGTGATTTTAATAAGCACTGATTGGCTTTCAAAATCACCGGATTACTTACTTACTTTTGCGATAATCGATGATACTGTATATTCCCCCCAAAAATCTCCTTTTATATATAAATTCTGAATGTTGTATACCTCTCAAAATAATGTATTCTCAGTATGTATAAGCTAATCAGCAAGCAGGGTTCATTTCTTGCTCACTTTACAAAATGACAACACTGGAAAATGTAAGAAATCATACTGTGACCTACAGTAAATGACTATTATGAACAGGTCTCTGGGGGCTTATACATGGGATTATATAAACAGACACATTGTGAAAACAAATGACTCTGGGATAATTTGAGTCTCCTCTACTTCTGTGGACACATTAATTATAAATTCATGTCATTACTCATGATACTGATTCCTGGAAAAATGGATCGCGTTCATCAATATTTCATTAGGCAACCAGGAAATCACACTGTTGGCAATTAGTGGATTGCAATGCATTGTTTCTCTGCAGCTGATTGGTGGTTAGAAAAAGCTTTTCTGGACACCACTGGTGTGATACAAAAACATGCAATACAATATTAATAAGTAAACAGAGATTAGAGAATTGCTAAGAAAAGAAAAGTGAGATGGGGTGGGTCAGATATGAATGTATGTATTAGGGGCTAGGGTAACAATCGACAGGTATATCTGCAATACAAAAGCAGTCTATAATAAAAAAGATAGTGGACATTTCAACTACAAAGAGCCGCCATGGTTGTAACACTTTGCACGTTTCACTCTTTTACTCAGAGATCCGTTTATCTACATATGTAATATTTTCAGGCAACGGACCTACACATGTCTGCTACCATAAACCACTTTAAGTTTTTCAATTGATAAAACAGATTGGGAGTTATTAACGTGGACGCTGTTCCAGTGTTACATTTGCTGCGCATATGAGATATGGGACTGCATGCGCGATAAATGTAACAACGCTAAAAAACACCATTAAACATAGCTCTGGTCCATAGCTCTAATGCGTTGCATTTAGAGCTATGTTACTCTCAACTTCCGCCGCTCGCATGAATGCAGACCAGCCTCTCATCTTTAGCGTAAATAAAAAGAACGTTTTTGCTACTCACCAAAACAAAGGCGGGTTGTGTCATTACAAAGCCTACTTTCCTTAGTGGAAGCACTCTGAGCCCCCCACCACACGTATAAACAGTACTTTTTGGCCAGAAAGGGATTTTTTTTCACCGGAGGAAAAATATTCTCTATGAGGCAATTCTCTGGGCAATATCGGTAGAAGGCGCAGTGGAGTAACAAAAGTGTTTTTTTCCCGGTAGAAACAAAATCCTCTTTTGGCCAAAAAGTACCATTTATACGTGTGGTGGGGGGCTCAGAGTGCTTCCACTAAGGAAAGTAGGCTTTCTAATGACACAACCCGCCTTTGTTTTGGTGAGTAGCAAAAACGTTCTTTTTATTTACGCTAAAGACGAGAGGCTGGTCTGCATTCATGCGAGCGGCGGAAGTTGAGAGTAACATAGCTCTAAGAGCTATGGACCAGAGCTACATTAAACATATCGTTTTCAGCTTAAATCAATTATATTTCATTGAAGCAACTCTTTAACATTGTTTTCATACCATGGATGTGATAAGAAAATGTATCAAACATAAGTGAATTATTAAATAGTACCGGGTGTACCAGTTAGAGCGTTTGAGTCAGTTCAATGGCAAAATACATTGATTACACAAAAAAGATAAAACGTTTGATTGATTGAGTTGTACAATCTATTATACAATTGAAAACATGTGCGCAATTGCGCAACCCAATACCCAAAGCCACCAGCTACTACGTCACTGACACGCTGGGTGCCGAAGCGGCAAGCAGGAGCAACACACACTGCAACAACACACTAAGACGTCACAGACTTACCCTCCGCGTCGATCCACGGCTATCTCCTCATGTCGCGCCGCACGCCCACACTCAACACCACCCGCGTAAAAGTTGTCATTGCACTGCCACTAAAGCCGGCTCCCGTCCACACTCACAAACAATATCAATATCAATAACAAACACAAACACGCCACAAGCACCGACACCGCCGCCTAATTTGTTGCCACGTCTATGAAAACAAGCACAGAAAAAATGCCATTCAACACGCTACTTACACACACTACCACTCGCTTACAATACGCGGACCTGGCAACACTACATTCCCTCTCCCATTTGCTCAAAGCCCACCACGTGACCCACACACACACATACCAAAACCAAGTAGAAGAAGAAGAACTACACACCGCACACTCTGATTCTAACTTGGACAGTTACAATAATGCTACCACGACCGCGTCGACACCTGGCGTGGTACAAGCGGGACAAACCCAGGCGCATATATGGATACCAACAACAACACCAACTACACGCACTACACGCACTACACGCACACGCGCGCGCTGCAACAACAAACAGCTACGTACAGTGTGTGTGTGTGTGTGTGCGTGCGTGCGCGGGGGGGGATTTTGGATCGCCTCGCGATGCCGCGACAATGGCACTACACTACACAGGGCTCGACAGTGCGACTAGGTACTCGCATTTGCGACTTACAATATCACCGTGCGAGTTGTAACATTCACTTTGTAGCACCGCTGCGACTACACAATCCGAACTTTACAGCTAAAAGTTGCGCAGTTTACATCCAAAAGAATGTGTCACTCTCTCGGTTCTGCACCGCTGCTGGAGAAGTATAGCACTGTCGAAGGCAGCGCAACTAATCCCCCCCCCCCCCCCCCACACACCCCAGAGAGGGAGGAGAGAGAAGAGAGCGAGAGAGAGACAGAGCACACACGTCTTCACGTAGGGAGAGAGATAGACAAAGACAGAGCTTTCCAGTCCTTACATTTTTTCTCACATTGTTTTCTTAGCTTTGTGACTGACCAATGAGAAGCAGATTGTATTGTCTGCAAAGCAACTATGTGTCTGTCACAAATAAAAGTTCTGTCCTGCAAGCCCATGTCATGTCAACACAGACAAGGCAGCTGTGCGCGTGGTGACTCCTGCAAATTATACTGACCCAATATTATTTTGTACAACCTAGCAAAGCATAACATATGATGGTTTGGAGAATAGGCTGGTCTCTCTTTTTACAAGACATAAGCCATTGCATACAGGTTCTCAACCGTTTTAATTTCAAGGACCCCCATAACTCTGAGAGTAAAACCAAATGGACCCATAAGAGTCCCATTTGATTCCATTTGTACAGTATCAGAGTTAAAAGTTATAAAACAGTCCATTTGGTTCCATTTGTACACTCTCAGAGTTACAGACCTGTAGGGTCCACTTGGTTCCATTTGTACACTCTCAGAGTTACAGACCTATAATGGGTCCATTTGGAACCCCCTCAAGGAACCATGAGGGTCCCTGGATCACACCTTTGAGAGCCACTGCTTTAAATAAATACATAACTAATATAGAGCATATTTGATCCATTTATTGTTAGGCTATAGATTATTTTGACATCTGAATTTAACACAACCGCCCACGCACGACACATGCACATGCACGACGTGCACGCGCATGTCCACATCCACGCGCGCATGTGTCCTCTTTTTGCTAATTCAGAATATGGTATGCCTACACACTTAAAATAATGCAAAAACACGCAAATTGCGCAAACGACTGCATCGACACCTGGCGTGGAACAAACGGGACGAACCGAGGCGCATATATGGATAAGAACAACAACACTACACGCGCGCGCGCGCGCGCACGCGCTGCAACACAAAACAGCTGCATAAAACGCGTGTCACTGTGGACTTCTGTATCTGTGGACTTCTGTATCGCAACGCGGGGCAACGCAACTCTGGGATGAGCGGGCCGAAGGCCCGCGAAATTCTAGTGTTATACAACCCTAAACTAATTTAGAATACACTCTGTAATGAAAGACAGCTGACTGAACATAATATTGGCCAATATGTCAAATATGTAAATATTACATAATGGGAATGAAATGGTATGGCGTGTGTTACAATTGAACCACTTTGCATGTTGTTCTTTGGCATTGCTTACAGACCAGAACGAACGTGCATTGCGTCTAAACACGATGCAAACTAATGAAGAACATAAGCATGCAGACATCCATGTGGATTTTTACTCACCATGCAACATCAAAGAAAGAAATTGTAGCCCACAGATACTCCAGGTGTAAAATGTTACGCCTTTTCAGAAAAGCCAGTTTTTTGCCAATAATTCCCAGTAGGATGAAGGTAAACACTTGAAACTTTCTGGGCATGTAGAGTACGATGCTGTAAACATACTGACGCGATGGCGTCATGATGGCGTTGACTAATCAAGAGATAACGTGCATGTTACAACCATGACGCTCTCCCCTATAATCTAAGATAGTTGATAGATCTGAATATTTATAGTTACCTGCCATTTGCCTCTGCAGGGTAGCACTGCACTGTAAGCGTAAAGCGTATTTGTTGATAATTGATGATCATCATTATTTTCCGTCTCTCATTACAAACGGTGTCAAATACCTGTAGCTCTATTCCCATAGTAACCATTGCTATGCTATTTGTTCTCCTGTTATAGCTCTTTTAAAAAACATTTTTTTTAGTATATTTTCCGGTATCCAATCAGGAGAGAGAACTCATACAGGATAGAAGTTAAACAAGTGCATTGTTGTTCTTATATTGTATATTCATTTTTTTAAGTAACTGTCTTGTATTGTAAGTCTGTGTTGTCTTTGTGTCTATGTAAAAAAAAAAAGAGAGAAAATCCTCAAAATAAATGATGATAATAAAAAAAAGAAGTTAAACAAGTGAAACTGGAATTGATTAAAGAAAACAAAAAGGAGGGGGAAAAAACGGCAGACATAATTAGAATTGGAACGGTATAAAAATGCATACTCAGAATGGCTACTCAGTGCACTGCAGCGTTAAAAATCACACAGTCTCACTCTCCTCCTCCTACTAACCCTCCTCCTCCTCCTCCCCACTCTTCCTCCTCCTCCTGTCTTCAACAAAGCTCTCTGAAGCATGCAGAGACAAAATAAATAAATACAAAAATTAACCAGAAAATCAATGCGGCACATTTCGAGAGGCACAGGCTATTTCTTGCCAATTGTCAGTCCCTTCTGGTATTTACGGAACTTCCAAGGACCGCAACGGCTCGAGAATATAAGCCCAATTATAGTGAGCCTGTGAAACCCTCCTGCCATTGATTTCTCTTCAAGCTGCACAAGCTCCAGTCGTGGTTGGAATACCCTCCCCCTCCACCCATGCACCACCACCACCCTTGAAAAGGCTGAAATGGAAAGCCCTGTTTCACCTATACTCAGGGCACCAAATTAGATTGTGTCCTTGTGTCAAGGGGAGTTGTTTGTTTGCGTCAAGTTTCTCCTCGTCAAAGGTCAAGCGGGTGGGCCTATATAGGTAGTGTCCCCAAGCAGACTACCCCACTTCCACCACCCCTTTTGTCACACGTTATTTATGGGTGTTGCATATGATGGTGGATGGAGGTGCAGATGCAAGGATACAAGGCCCTTTCTTCCCTCTGCTGAAGTGGTGATTCCGTTCAGGTCAAGAAGAGGAGCTCCAGTTCAACCGCAAGTCCGTAAAACGATACGAGATATTCATGAGAAGTTGAAAACCAAGCGCCAAATAATGATTAGAGGGCAGCAAGTTAAGTTTGGATGTTGCGAACGATAAGAGGCAAAATAATGGCAGAGGAAATTTTTTGGCACAACAGATGCTGAGTGGATACATTCCAAACACCCCCCACTATCACCACCAGCACCCCTTCACAGCCAAGATTGGAGCTGAATAAATCAGCGTCAACCTGGCAGCTAATGTGAAAGACGTGATAGTAAGTGACAGCATGAGTGATGACTGCATTATTGAGCTATAAACTGCAGGCCCAGTTTGACAGTGGCAATGGTTTGCTTCCTGGACAGCTTTTTGTCAGGCGTGAAAGGGAAGCTATATGTCAAATGATACTCTATCCGGAGGATCTGGTGTCAGAGGAGAAGGGTTGCAGTTCTTTTGTCAACCCACAGTTGGAAACCTTCCCCGGCTAAGTGCTCTTTGTGCCCGTTTGAACAAAAACATCAAAGCTGAGGGGTGTTTTCAGTGCTATAGGACGGAGCCGTGTCAAGAGCAGACCAACAGGGACACAGAGGAGGAACTTAATTAAGGACAAGGATTTTCTGGAGTAACAAGCACGAACCAGGAAGCACACTGGCATGTGTAGTGAGAATCCGTAGATCACAAGCTGAGCTTCAACACCACCCAATGGTGTCAGGGGAGTTGGGTTCATACACAATATGTTATGGTTCTGTGGCAACATAATTTGAGTGGATAAAGTTTGTCGACATCAAGGCTTAAGATATATACCACTGTCCTCTTCTTTGCTGTGGCCGGCTGGAGAAATAATATTTTGAGAGACACCGACAAACTTAACAAAATGGATTCGATCCATTTGGCACCTCATGGTGAAATGAGACAAACTACTCTGAGGTTTAGTCTAATAATTAGAGTGTTAGTTAGGGTATATTTTGATCATAGTCATTGGGGCTGCACTCCTGTGTGGCAAATCCTCAAAAGTAAAAATTCCAATTTGCTGTGTATCTACAACAATCAAGAAAGAGTTGGCTGCAGTGGCATTGTCTTTGACTTGAGGCGGTGGCGACATGATAGATAGTTATTTTAACTCATTTGCCGACGAGATAATCTTTTGACGCCTTCTGGTCAAAACGCCCGTCGCCGAGATCATCTTTTGACGCTTTTTAAATATGAACTGTTCGCGGTCTTCAAGAACACAATTCAGCCACCAGTTGGCGGTCTCGGTGGCGAATGAGTTAATGGCTACCACATATCTTTATACTGAACAAACAGCCAGCACACAATAAATGTGCCTTTTCACGTTATATTGACCTCTCCACGGAAAGAGTATCGTGGCAATCAAGAGATAACGTGCATGTTACAACCATGACGCGTTACAACCTTGGCGGCTCTCCCCTATAATCTAAGATAGTTGATAGATCTGAATATTTATAGTTACCTGCCGTTCTCCTCTGCAGGGTAGCACTGCACTGTAAGCGTAAAGCGTATTTGTTGATCAGTCAATCATTATTTTCTTACATTATTATTTTTTTTTTATATTATTACAAACGGTGTCAAATACCTGTAGCTCTATTCCCATAGTAACCATTGCTATGGAGTATTTGTTCTCCTGTTATAGCTCTTTTTAAAAAAAATAAATTTTAGTATATTTTCCGGTATCCAATCAGGAGAGAGAACTCATACAGGATAGAAGTTAAACAAGTGAAACTGGACAAACAGCCAGCACACAATAAATGCGCCTTTTCACGTTATATTGACCTCTCCACGGAAAGAGTACCGTGGCTAGGTAAATGAAACTATGTGAAAAGGACATTTATTGTGTACTGGCTGTATGTTCTCAGTTTCATGATATTGTTGAGCCGCGCACCTTTGAGTGTTGCAGGCATTCTGCTTTGCAGTGCTTTCTCTTACCACGTATCTTCACCTTCTGTCCATTATAGTCAATTACGAGGATCTCGTGGTGAGCATTTCGGTAATGGAAAAGCAGCACAGAGCCACCACCAAAAGGACTCACCCTCAGCATCTTCCCCCGTCGGCTGCCGACCTCAAAGCCCACAGAGTGGTATCTCTGGAGCAGCAAAGGGCGGCTCGATAAGAGGAGCGGGGATCACGAGGCCATAAAGAGATCGGGACGCAGAGCATATTGGGGGTTGCATGTCAGTGGGGGCGGCGTGGGGTTTGCAAGGCGTGTAAATGACATAAATTCCGCGCTCCAGTCAACATGCGATAACGGGGTTATACTGAGGGAAATAAAAAACCTGGGTGTGGGGAGAGCCACAAGAATAAAGATAATTATTTTTGATAAGGGAAAGGGGAAAGTGATAAGCGCTGGCAGGTTGACTGAGCACTGTTGACACCGATATTCTCCTGCAAAGCTGCAGACTTTACTGTCTTGCCTTTGGGGAAAATGGCCCAGCTGCTTTAGCTATCACGCCTTGCCTTTGCAGTTGGCTATGCCGTTCTGCATAGCATACAGCTTGTGTGTTTACGGTAAAGTATATAGTATATAGAATAGATAGTTAATATTATGAAAATCCAGTCTGTAAATGTCACCACAACAAAGTAATGATGACAGTATGGTGTAATGGTACAATATTTAATAGATTCACTGGCTGATGCTTTAAAAATGCTTTGTGAACAAAACACAAGACAATTTGAAAAGCATGCAGTATAATGCGTGTGTATATGTGTGCATGCTCTCGAGCAAGACATTATCTGCTCCCAATGAGCTGAGTGTGCGTGCGTGCGTGCGTGCAAGTCAATTGTGTATTCCTTACTTTATGCCAACAAACAACAATTGTTCAACAACCATAATGTAAAACAATTAAAACAGAAGACAAGCAAACAAGTATAACAAAGCAAGATAATGTATTCTTATTCGATTACACTGCTCTTTGTAGTGTAATAGCATGGCAATATAATGCAGAAATTAACTCCAATGTAATATTCTCCTTGTTTTGCTAAATTCAAAAGGATGAAATATGAATGTAGAATATTCACAGGTTTCAACGTGTACGCCAGCTGCTCCTACAGTGACAAGGAAGCCCTGCAGTGAATACATCCCAGAGCTCCCTCAGCTACCTGCACTGTACTGGAGGACATCTACAAGAGGGGGTTCCAAAAAACGTTTCAGCTAAAGAGCCAAAAGAAAATAATAAATAAATGGTGTCTCGCTGGGACCCACCGAAAAAAGAAACAAAAACACATTATGAATAAACCACTTAGGCCTCACTCAAATGGTAAATGGTGCATTTATATAGCGCCTTTATCCAAGGCACTTTACATAGATTGTGCATTACATTCACCCATTCACCCATTCACACACACATTCATACACTGATTGCAGCGGAAGCCATGCAAGGTACCAACCAGCACATCGGGAGCAATTTGGGGTTCAGTGTCTTGCCCAAGGACACTTCGACATGTAGACAGGAGGAGCCGGGATTCGAACCGCCGACCCATGGATCATTGGACGACCTGCTCTACCTCCTGAGCCACAGCCGCCCTAACTCACACTCACCACTCACACCTAAGACACACGCACGACACACTTGTGTCCTGTGTGTTCTGTGTGTCAATGCATTTCCAATGGGAGTCACATGGTTTGAAGACACAACCGTGTTGCATGGGGGGGAGGGCAGAAGACAGCCATGCAACAAGGTTGTGTCATGAAACCATGTGACTCCCATTGGAAATGCATTGAGGCGACCATAACACACAGAAGACACAGGACACAAGTGTGTCTTGCGTGTGTGTGAGTGAGGCCTTAAGACGCAATACATTTTCACTTATTTTTATATGGTGTGTGTGTGTGTGTGTGTGTGTGTGTGTGTGTGTATAGTCTACAGTACAACAGCCTTAAGACGCAATGCATTTTTCACTTATTTTTATATGGTGTGTGTGTGTGTGTGTGTGTGTGTGTGTGTGTGTGTGTGTGTGTGTGTGTGTGTGTGTGTGTGTGTGTGTGTGTGTGTGTGTCTAGTCTACAGTACAACAGCCACTGCCTCCACAAGGTAATCAACATCCTCAAGGACACAACTCACCCCTGCTACCCCTTGTTTGTCATCTGGGAGGCGCTACGAAGACATCTACAGGCTCTTGCAGCCAGGCTACACAAGAGTGTCTTCCCCAAAGAGCCATTATTCGGCTACAGCAGTATATTAACAACTCCCACATTATTAACACTCGATTATAATTATCTTTGGATGTGCTAAAAAACAACATCTGGCCTGCGTGCGTAGCACTTCAAAATTATTTGCACTATTTGTCATGTCTTTTAGACACTGCGCACGCACGCACGCACGCACGCACGCACGCACGCACGCACGCACGCACACAGCATTTCTGCACATTTACTTTGACGCTTTTTTCCCAGATCAACTGAGCGTAACAGTTGAAAAAGCTTCCATCCCTGATGGTCAGCATTAGTAACAACAACATTAGCCTTTATGAAGCTGTCTCTCAGGAGTGGAAGTGCTCATTCCGTCCCTGAACCCGCCTCTCTCTCTGACACTTAATACCATCCTGTACACTGAAGCATGTTGTTGTGACAGGCTCCATTTTTCATAATTCTCCAGTTTGATTACATCCGAGCCATGATTGATGAAGCCCAGTGCTTGACTGTGACGCGTCAGGCAATGCAGGCATGCAGGGTGTGTAGATGGCACGGCAGGAAGTGGAAGTCCCAGGACTTTATTTCTACAGTCGCGCCAGCCGCCCTGTCTTACAGTAAACCCATCGAAACGGGGAAATCATCTGTGTCACGGTGAGTCAAAGGGTAGGACCCAAATGCAGGACAAGAGTTTTGATTGATTGAAGAATTTATTAACAGTTTGCAGAATTACAGTACATTTCAAGCACAAACTCAATACAAAGGCTGTTAACTGTGAGTGGACGACCCAATTAAGCATTACACTTGTTTCCAATAGGGTCCACCATGTTCAAATCATGGTGAGGCACCAAAGCAGAGCAGTCGATCCAAGTGCAGGAGGTTTGTTACCAAAATCCAAGAACAAGCACAAGGAACACGAGGAGAACAAGAACTAGAAATACAATGGGAGGTCTAGAGTCCACTAGGAGCAAAAACACTAATACACAAGGACGGACACAGGTGAGCTCAACTGATAATCAACACAAGGATTGGCTAAAAGGCTAACAAGACAAGGTGGAAACACTAGGCTAATCAGAGTACTGGTGAGACAACAGCATGCCATATTTCTCAGAGATATAGCCAAAGATTATTAATTTATGAAGATGGGCGAACTTCATTGGAGCCACTAGAGGCGAAATGGTACACAAAGCCTACAAATGGTCTCCTAAATAAAGTAGGCGTGGTTTGCTTCTCCCCCGACCTTTCATTTAATATGTCCATTCATTACACGTTATAATATTCACATATTCTCATCTTAAATGTGGGGCCATAGCCCCTACTGCAGGGGTATTGAACTAGATTTGGCCCGGGGGCCTGCACAACTGTAGAATCATTCTGCGTGGGGGGCCGCACAGCGTGCGCGCGGAGCGCGGAAATTTGTGCATTTTGTGTTCAAACACAATATGTAATACATTTGTGCACAGGGTGATATATGTCTATACAAGTATATGTTACCTTTAAATAGATGTAGACCTATTTGACAGTGCATAAACATAATTGCCTTGACATTAACTGACGAGCGTCAACGAGCACACACACACACACACACACACACACACACACACACACACACACACACACACACACACACACACACACACACACACACACACACACACACACACACATCTCTCCAAAAGCCCTTGAATATGATAGAATATACTGAAGGATTAGTGTCATTATGATAATCTCATACTTCATATCACACACACCATACCTGCAACTTTCATTAGCTTTATCTCTTTTCAAAATTGTTCTAAGGGCCCTAGGGGGCGCTCCACGGGCCGCCAGTTGAATACCCCTGTCCTACTGTATGTGTCGTCCGTCAAATTGCACATGGACATGGACCTGGAGTTTGTTGCTGGGATAAAGACAGGTCGATAACAAAGTAGATTTTCTCCTGATTTGTCTCGCTAAAAGAAGCCATTTTAGTATGAATATATTGGAAATATTGTGTGCCTTGTGATGATTGGGTCCAGTATTTAGTTCAGTGACCATGGAGTTAATATGGATCATAAGCTGTGTTCACATTCACTCTCCCATTGGAAGTGAATAGACTCCAACATTCTTCCCGTCTCCTAATAAAGTTGGACCCTCTTGCTATTTTCCTCTTGGATATAGCTATAGTATATATAGGCGCTGTGCCAGCGGTGGGAGTGCACAGACGATGGAGACCCACCAAGAGTTCCGTCGAGCCAGCGAATATAACACTTCCGGTTTACTTCCGGGTTGTGAGCTGGCGAATATAAGGGCATACATTTATTAAAAAAATGCATTTATTATATGTCTTTATAAATGGCGTATACTAGAGTACTTATATGTACCCTAAAAGGCTGTTACCGATTTAAAATGGTTATTGATTCCCATTAAATTGGGCACTTTGTACATGTTCCTACCATACGTGTGGCGAACTAAAGCAAAAGATGCCTCTCGGGCCTAATAGAGGTCCTCGATGCCTCCTCTCTGGTGGAGCTGTTGCCCCCGCGACCCGACTACGGATAAGCGGTTGAAGATGGATGGATGGAGCTTTGCATCTTTTTAAAACAGTGGTTCTCAAAATTGTAGATATGCAAGCTCACATCATGCCACGCAGAGAGCTTGTGCATCTGCATTTTTTCTTTTTACATTTTAAAAGAAATCTTGAAAGCGTTTGAGAAATGTTAATACTTTAAGTTTCTGTTTATTGGTGTTTTTACTTTGATTTTCAATATTAATTAAACTCCTAGCACTTTGTATTTGAGCTAGAGCCCACATATCAGGCCCATAAGTGGTAGCCTGGAAACCAAAGACTATACAAAAAACAACTACACAAGTGGGTCAAGGCCCACTGGTTGGGAATTGCTGCCCTACAGTACATACCATATGGAGTCACAATATGCTATTTTCCATTAAGTGGAAAAATCTGCTAGATATTGACATTATAGTTATACAGTGACAGATGAACAGCAGCAAAGATTTCAGTCCAAGTCAATTGACCTTGTATTCAGTCTCCATGAATGTAGAGAATGTAGAGTTAAGCACACACCCCATTTCTGTACGTCAACACTGCTGCACTGTAACACATGCCAATATTTTCAAATCAATTCACCTTACACAATGTGTGCGAAAACAATTTATCAGTCAAAACTCATGATGGTATTTTGAAATCGAATAGAACAAAGCAAGACAATATCTTAAAATAAAGCCTGCCTGTGGAAAATGGTCAACACCTGCAGAGATCCACCCACAAAGTAAAGTTTCAATCTGTGACCAGCTGCAGTGAACTGTCCTGTCCACGTACTGTCCTTGACTTGCCTTTTCCAGTGAAGCAGGCAGTGAGACAAATGAGAGGACGCAATCATCCAGACGTCTTCTGGTGGGGATTTATTCTAGGCTGGCAAAGGCACATATGTCACGACCTGTCTCTGTCTCTCCAGCCAAATCTGTCTCTGTCTCCTCTCTCTAGCCACATATCTCTCTGTCTCTCCTCCTCACATATCTCTCTCTGTCTCTCCTCCCCACCCTCATATCTCTCTCTGTCTCTCCTCCCCACCCACATATCTCTCTCTGTCTCTCCTCCCCACCCACATATCTCTCTGTCTCTCCTCCCCACCCTCATATCTCTCTGTCTCTCCTCCCCAGCCACCTCTCTCTCTGTCTCTCCTCCCCACCCACATATCTCTCTGTCTCTCCTCCCCACCCTCATATCTCTCTGTCTCTCCTCCTCACCCACATATCTCTCTGTCTCTCCTCCCCAGCCACCTCTCTCTCTGTCTCTCCTCCTCACCCACATATCTCTCTCTGTCTCTCCTCCTCACCCACATATCTCTCTCTGTCTCTCCTCCCCACCCTCATATCTCTCTGTCTCTCCTCCCCACCCACATATCTCTCTCTGTCTCTCCTCCCCAGCCACCTCTCTCTCTGTCTCTCCTCCCCAGCTACATATCTCTCTCTGTCTCTCCTCCCCAGCCACATCTCTCTCTGTCTCTCCTCCCCAGCCACATATCTCTCTCTGTCTCTCCTCCCCAGCCACATCTCTCTCTGTCTCTCCTCCCCACCCACACATCTATCTCTGTCTCTCCTCCTCACCCACATATCTCTCTGTCTCTCCTCCCCACCCACATATCTCTCTGTCTCTCCTCCCCAGCCACCTCTCTCTCTGTCTCTCCTCCCCAGCCACATATCTCTCTCTGTCTCTCCTCCCCAGCCACATCTCTCTCTGTCTCTCCTCCCCAGCCACATATCTCTCTCTGTCTCTCCTCCCCAGCCACATCTCTCTCTGTCTCTCCTCCCCACCCACACATCTATCTCTGTCTCTCCTCCTCACCCACATATCTATCTCTGTCTCTCCTCCCCACCCACATATCTCTCTGTCTCTCCTCCCCAGCCACCTCTCTCTCTGTCTCTCCTCCCCAGCCACATATCTCTCTCTGTCTCTCCTCCCCAGCCACATCTCTCTCTGTCTCTCCTCCCCACCCACATATCTCTCTCTGTCTCTCCTCCCCACCCACATATCTCTCTCTGTCTCTCCTCCTCACCCACATATATCTCTGTCTCTCCTCCCCACCCACATCTCTATCTCTGTCTCTCCTCCCCACCCACATATCTCTCTCTGTCTCTCCTCCTCACCCACATATCTCTCTGTCTCTCCTCCCCACCCACACATCTCTCTCTGTCTCTCTTCCCCAGCCACCTCTCTCTCCGTCTCTCCTCCCCACCCACATCTGTCTCTCTGTCTCTCCTCCCCAGCCACCTCTCTCTCTGTCTCTCCTCCCCAGCCACCTCTCTCTCTGTCTCTCCTCCTCACCCACGTATCTCTCTGTCTCTCCTCCTCACCCACATATCTCTCTGTCTCTCCTCCTCACCCACATATCTCTCTGTCTCTCCTCCTCACCCACATATCTCTCTGTCTCTCCTCCCCACCCACATATCTCTCTCTGTCTCTCCTCCCCACCCAAATATCTCTCTCTGTCTCTCCTCCTCACCCACATATCTCTCTGTCTCTCCTCCCCACCCAAATATCTCTCTCTGTCTCTCCTCCTCACCCACATATCTCTCTCTGGCTCTCCTCCCCACCCACATATCTCTCTCTGTCTCTCCTCCCCACCCACACATCTATCTCTGTCTCTCCTCCTCACCCACATATCTCTCTGTCTCTCCTCCCCACCCACATATCTCTCTCTGTCTCTCCTCCCCACCCACATATCTCTCTCTGTCTCTCCTCCCCAGCCACATCTCTCTCTGTCTCTCCTCCCCAGCCACATATCTCTCTCTGTCTCTCCTCCCCAGCCACATATCTCTCTCTGTCTCTCCTCCCCAGCCACATCTCTCTCTGTCTCTCCTCCCCACCCACATATCTCTCTGTCTCTCCTCCTCACCCACATATCTCTCTCTGTCTCTCCTCCCCAGCCACATCTCTCTCTGTCTCTCCTCCCCACCCACATATCTCTCTGTCTCTCCTCCTCACCCACATATCTCTCTCTGTCTCTCCTCCCCACCCAAATATCTCTCTCTGTCTCTCCTCCTCACCCACATATCTCTCTCTGTCTCTCCTCCCCACCCAAATATCTCTCTCTGTCTCTCCTCCCCACCCACATATCTCTCTCTGTCTCTCCTCCTCACCCACATATCTCTCTCTGTCTCTCCTCCCCACCCACATATCTCTCTCTGTCTCTCCTCCCCACCCACATATCTCTCTCTGTCCCTCCTCCCCAGCCACATCTCTCTCTGTCTCTCCTCCCCAGCCACATCTCTCTCTGTCTCTCCTCCCCAGCCACATCTCTCTCTGTCTCTCCTCCCCACCCACATATCTCTCTCTGTCTCTCCTCCCCACCCACATATCTCTCTCTGTCTCTCCTCCCCAGCCACATCTCTCTCTGTCTCTCCTCCCCAGCCACATCTGTCTCTTCTCTCCAGCCACACAATAGCCTGAAATGATTTTGAAACAAGAAATTATTACATAGTGATATTTGTCATGTGAAAGAAGCGCTGTCTCCATTGTGTTCTCCCCCCCCCCCGCCCCGCCCCCTCCCATATTAGTCTGATTATTATTTTAGTAACGTGTATGTTTGTGTGTCACAACCTCGCGCCTCGCGGCCGTTGTTTGCGTTCGTTTCCGACATTCTGCGTGGTTCAATGACTGTGTTTTGTTGCATTGGCTGGTTTCATCCGCGTTTGGTGTCAAAAAACTGTATAGTATGCCCCGTGTCGGGTTGAGCTCTTCCTTCACCGTCACCCCGTGAGTGTGACTGTGATCATGCTTCTCTGCTGTGTTGCTCTGCACTGTCTGTCTGCAGCTTGCGTGGCTGCCAGGGATATTTGCCCCTCCCCTTCCCATTGGCCAGAGGTAGCTTTGCCGTCGTCTAACTTTCATGAGTAGTCTACTAGTCACTAGTCAGGTTTCACCCGACAATAATATCGAATTCCAAAATGTTCTTGCTCCCGTTCCATTGACCGTTTAGCCTAGTGTCAATCGAATGTTTTGGCACTCGGGTCAGAGTCCACCGCCACCAGCGCAAGTCCCGCCCCCACCCACCCCCCAATCGCCCCCGCCCCGCAGGCCAATAGCATATGAGAGCATTGGCGATCTCATAAAGTGATTGATAGGATTTCCTCACTGTGGACAATTGGACAACATCGCTCGATTCTACCGTGTACCTCCTGCTTAGTGAACATGAATGTTGAATTTAAGCTGCTCAGCCTCAGCCGTCTGCATTGGGGTCTTTCCCCTGTATTCCTGCTATACCCCTGTGACAGCACAGGGTTTCACAGACAGGGGCCTTAACCACCAGCACTATCGACTGGACACAAACTAGGCTTGGTAGAACAGAGATAATGTGTGGCGTTCTGTGTAGTAGTGTACCTTATCCCCACAACAAGCCAGCATCATGTGAGAGGACAGTCGTGTGGAAAGAGGCGATGGAATTGAAAGAAGTAAATGACTATACTCCAAGCCTGGCCCTGTTGATACCACAACTATCAATCACTGACATTTTTAACTGACCCCCACCACACACACACACACACACACACACACACACACACACACACACACACACACACACACACACACACACACACACACACACACACACACACACACAATCATGCCTCCCTTTCATTCTGATGAGCTCAGCTTTTCCGTGTGAGCTGAAAGACCCCCCCCCCCCCTCCCCCACACTCCTCGCCCCAATGAAATTAGCAAGGCGTGATCGTATAGGCATAATGATTTTTCTAACCCACAAGACGGACATACAGGGACTGGCCAATTAAGTTCCACAACCTTCTTGTGATTAATTAGTTTAAACATTGAAGGTGATGGTAGCTTGTCTTAAGAGGCCGCTTATCCATCTTAATAATATTTTGTAATGCACTGGTGTTGCTGCACTGTAATAGAGAAGAAAACTGTGTATGCATGCACATTTGACAGAAAACAAAACAATTCAAATACCAGACCAACGTTGAAGACCCCTGGTCTACCTGTCTCTCCTAGCCCTGCAGGCAATCACTGACGTGGGAAGTGAAATTGGTGTCATTACATTGTAATCATGTTCAAATACTGGTAGGAGCGAGAACATAATTATTTCACCAACTTACTTTACAAGGGTTTCTTTTTATATATTTTTCCCTTACTTTTTAAAAACGTGTGAACAACATGTGGTAAATATTCTGCTACTCTCATGGTGTGTGTCTTTATGGGTTCGTCTTATTCTATTATGTCCATTCTCATTCTGCTCACACTATTATTATAATGAGCCTATACGATTCATATTCTATTCATGGTCTTGGTACAAACAGGTTTTATTTTATTTTTCATGTCGTACTCGTATATAATGTCTTTTTACCTACTGTAATTATCTAGACACTTGTTCAATATAGCATGGTAATGAGGTAGTTATATACGCCTTGTTTACTCCCCACTAATATTTAATCACCCTGCAGAAGGCTGTGTGTGTGTGCTGCAACATGTACAGGTGTGTTTTGTTGTTTCACTTTATTGCAATAGCTATAAAATGAATGCTTTTTATTCTCCACATGAGTTCCTTGGTCGCTAGTGTTGTTGTTTGACATCATCACCCTTATACCAAAGAGAACATTGTTTGAACTTTCAGAATTCTGCAACAATACACTCCTGTGTTTCCATGAATTAACAACGCACCTTTATTTTAGAGGCAAGGAGGCAACCAGGTGCTCAGGAGGTGTGTAGGTATAACAAAATGTAAAAATGGTAAAAAGGTGCTCCTGGGATCAATCGGGATAACACAAAGATATAGAGCAAAGAGGAGATCCGGGCACACTTAATGTTAAAAGGAGGAAATATTTTATTGAACAGACATGTTTTGACCTATACGGTCTTCATCAGGGCTAACAACACACAGAGCAACAAACTCATTAAATAGGGCTGGAACCAGGTGGGGACCAGTCCAGCAATTACAATTAACCACTTAGAAATAGATCACGTGGTTCAACTCATTACATCATTATTACATAGGAACAATCAGGCAATCATTAAGTAGAAAAGAGGAAAAAAAGGAAAAAAGAAACAAGTGAAAAAAGGACCAAACACATGAAAAAGTACACTTAAAGCTATATAAATACATTGGAAGGCTACACCATTAAAAACAGATATAAATGCTAAATAATCTATAGGATATAACATGTAAACCGGAGGACACAGACAATAGTAAAAGAAGCAAAGGTTAATATAGAGCCCAAATTAACCTATAAAAAACACATGAAGTCTATGTCCTCATTCAGGCCAGGCGGGGTAATTGCATCCAGGGTGTGAATCCAGAATGTTTCTCTCTGGTTCAGTCTCCTGATGCGATCACCCCCCCTGGTGAGAGGTTTGATGATGTATTCAATTCCCGTGATTTTCAACAAAGTATCATTATTGTCATGACAGTGACTAAAATGTCTGGCTATAGGGTAATTATCATTATTAATACGAATGGCATATTTATGCTCAGCCAGGCGGTCTCTTAGGCGACGCTTGGTTCTGCCTATATAAAACACATCAGGGCAAGGACATGTGAGACGATAGACCACATGTGTGGTACTACAATTAATGAAATCATTGATTTTATATATCTTCTGTGTTTTGAGGTCTGAAAAGGTTTTTGCCTGAAGTACATTTGAACAATGAGGACAATTCATACATTTATAAGTCCCTATGGGTTTGTGAAGCCAAGATGTCTTTTTGTCAGGAGGAAGGTAACTGTGAACCAATTTGTCCCTTATTGTGGGAGCTCTCCTAAAAGAAAAGATGGGAGGTTCAGGAAACACACTGCGGAGGGATGGGTCACTCTCTATAATAGACCAGTTAGATATGATGATATTTTGTATACGTGAGGCCACAGTGCTGTATTGGGAGACAAAAAAGGGGCGGGGTTGACTATGGTTAGTACGCTTCCTTTTTACCAGAAGCTCAGGACGGTTTATTTCAAGTGCCTTATTACGTGCACACGAAATATTAGTGGGTTTGTAGCCCCTCTCCCTAAAACGGTTGCCCATATCTGCTGCCTTAGTATCAAAATCACTGTCACAAATACGGCGCAATCTTTGAAATTGGCTATATTGGCGATATTTTTAATTAGGTGTGGCGGGTGGAATGAATCCGCTCTTAACAGTGTGTTCCTTGAAATCTCCTTCCTATAAATCGTTGTGTGAAGGTTCCCCAAGTCATCTTTGTAAATGGTCAAATCAAGGAAATTAATGGTCTGCTGCGAGTATTCTATAGTAAGTCTGATGTTTTCATTCAAAGAATTTAAATAAGTATGGAATTGTAAGAGTTGTGTCTCAGACCCATTAAACACCAGCAGCAAATCATCAATGTAACGACCGTACCAAGTAATATATTGAAACCAAGGATTCATAGGATTTAGCACAAACATCTCCTCCCAATGGCCCAGGTAAAGACAAGCATAATTAGGAGAGAAGCAGGAACCCATCGGTACACCGATAATTTGTTTGTACACTTCATCAGTAAACAAGAAAACATTATTATGAATAATCCATTCTGTTAACATAAGGATAAACTCAGTAGGAGGTGAAGTCTCTCTGTCGGAGAGAAAATGTTTCAAAGCATGTAAACCTTCCTTGTGATCGATGTTAGTGTACAATGACTCCACATCCATGGTGACTAGAAATTGTGACTTACAATTACCCAGGCTAGCAATTTTATTCAACACATCGGTTGTGTCCTCAATAAATGAAGGAAGCTTCTTAACAAAAGGCTTAATATAAAAGTCAATAAATTTAGAAGCAGGTTCACTCAAAGTACCGTTGCCTGATATAATCGGGCGGCCAGGAGGATTATCAAACGGTTGTTTGTGAATTTTAGGAAGTAAATAAAAAGAAGCGGTCATAGGACACTCAACCGAGAGGTATTTAAATTCTTGTTCAGAGATCCAAATTGACTCCCTGGCGTTAGTTAAGAGAGCCCGGAATTCTGACATCATGTTGCCTAGGGGGTTGTTAGGAAGTTTATTTTACTTATGAGGGTGGATTCTGCCAGAGCATTGAAATGGGAATGGAGCAGTTTGTTGCCATTCGCGGATTTCTGCAAAGAAACGCTCCAGTCCCAGTTGAAATGCAGAATCTGCTCTCATGGGTAGAATAAAAGTATGGTGTGACTGTGCCCTAATTATTTCTATTCTTCTTGTGATTTCTTTTGAAAGTGTTTGTGTCAGAGTAAACACACAGATGGAAAGATTAGATTAATCACAATGGCTATGCAGGAAATTGGCTTGGTAATTGGTGCAAAACATATCAGCACCACACATAGTGATATAATACATTGCACAGAGACAACAGCGCTAACAGAGATGTATTCCGGACCAGTTTGACCACATGCTGACATCATTTCTAGTCCAATAACTGCATCTCCAGTCCATTGCTATTTCACAAAATAAAACAAAACAAAGTTGTATCATATCATATCATATTCAAATGACTTTATTACTTCCCTCCACCCCAACCCATCTGCTCACAGAAAAGAGTAAGAAAACTATACAGATGATGCATATCGCATGGCGACCAATGTCAGGGCACCCACAGGGGCCACAGGAGCACTGTTGCTCCAATCCACACCAAACTTGGCGCAAACACTGTTCAAGGGTCTGCCATGAGAATAGTCACACCAGGGAACACAAATGGCCCCCAAGGACCATCGAGTCAAGTAAAGTCACAAATCATATGTAGGTATTAATGACCAAATCGAGTCTAAAGTCATCAAACATGTGACTTGAGTCCAAGCCTCTGCTTCTCAGCAGTCATCCACTCCATCCACTTCACTAGAAGAAAATACATTTTTCTCTTATCACCTGAGAGACATGGCTGTGATCCGACACACGAGTCATTTGTTCAATAAACATCTCCGCGGTGAATGATAACGTTCCAGATTTACATCTGCCGCAGAGGGGGTGTCGAAGTGAGTTGTGTCTCTGCGTGAACTTACACAACACCCAGAGGCGTGCATCTCAACATGGTGGTGAGGGAGCAGCATTTGAGCGGGGAAGGAAACGATTAAAGAGTCCTCCTCCTACTCTGTTGCATTCACCTGGACTTACATTGACCTGATTCTGAACTGCTGTCCGTCATTTTATGTTTCTGCGGTTTAGAGTCTCGGCTTGCCATTTTTGAGTGGTGCAACCACTCCCTTATACGGAGCTATGTGTGGGTGGCTGGGTGGGTGCCTGGGTGGGTCTGAGCACGAAAACAGCATGGTTGTTTTTTCACCACCTGTGCGCAACCTAACACATGCACCTATTAACTGTATATATATGATGATTTTGGGTGTGCCAGTACAGTACCATGACAGTACAGTACAGTACAGTACAGTACAGTACAGTACAGTACAGTACAGTACAGTACAGTACAGTACAGTACAGGGACCCCCACACGGTAACTGTGTCATTTATCAACCGTTTCGGACGCGGGGTGGCTCGCCGGAACTGGCCTGGCCCCATGGGCGCGTTCCTGGGGGTCTGGATGTTCCAGGTGTGATTTTCTTTCCGTTGTTACCCTACTGTATGTACTGATTTTTTGTATTGTGCGAGTAAATTAAACAAAAACCCACTTTTCATCTACATGATCAGAGTGAGTTCACAATGAAAAAAAGTCAGGTTATGTGTATTTTATATTTGTTCAATTTGGGATACCAATACATGAACCACAGCACTAACATGTCCTTCATTTTCTTGGCTGGTGCGGTTACCGCCACACTTTGGCTCGGCTCGGCTTGGGGCGACAGGGCTAACACTTGCCCATTAATGCTAATGCCTTGTGTCATCTTGCGTTTATACTGTTGTTTCCTGGCATTTGCATGCTGTCACATTGCATCTCTGTCAACCTGCCCTATGCGGTCTCCATGTCGATTAGCTGATTAACTTCAACTGGGAGCCCTCGGTTAGGCGGCAGGCATCTGGGCACCGACTCCGGACAGAGGGGGTGTCAGGCCTGCTCGGCTGTGAGGCAAGGTGGCGGGCTGGGCACGTACACACGCTCACTCTCACTCAGTGAAACAATTCAATGTACATAGACACATATTCACACTTGCTTTCACACAGCGACACAGGCCCGTGCACATACAGAAAGACTCACTCACACACACACACACACACACACACACACACACACACACACACACACACACACACACACACACACACACACACACACACACACACACACACACACACACAGGGTTCTAAGAGACTGGGAGTGAGGCCAGAGAGGCTTGGAGTGTTAGCGGACCAGCTGGTGTTTGGATGTGGGCACATAGTGAGAGCATGTGATTTCACCTGGCCACTTAGTAGGGGCGTTAAATCGGCCATGGCTCTCGGCTTAGTGGACCCTGCCTGCACCATGGCTTACAGACTGCTAGTCAAGTCCATTTTATTTATATAGCACATTTAAAAACAACAGCAGTTGTGCTTTCCAGAGAGCAGGTAGACCGTAGTCTATCCACAGTGCAATGGTAGAACATGTAATACAATCATAAAACAGGCCAAGCAAACAAAATAACAACAAAAACAATAACTTCACACTGTATTAAAAGCCAGACTAAAAAGGTGTGTTTTCAAGTTGGATTTAAAAATATCCAGGGTGGGGCTAGCCTTGATGTGGAGTGGGAGATCGTTCCAAAGTGTAGGTGCAGCTACAGAGAAAGCCCGGTCAACTTTTGTTTTCAGATTTGAAGGGGGGACTGCAACGAGTTTGAGAGTGGAAGATCTGAGTGTTCTGGTGGTAGGGGGAGCTGTTATTAGTTCAGAAATATAGGAAGGGGCAATGCCGTTTAGGGATTTAAATACAAAGAGGAGTGATTTGAATTGAATGCAGAATTTAACAGGTAACCAAAGTAGTTTTGCCAATGCAGGGGTGATATGATCTTGTTTTTTTGTTCCGGTTATCAGTCTAGCAGCAGCATTTTGGACCCTCTGTAGGCGGGAGATGGGTTTTAGTTTGGCTATGGTTCTGAGCTGGTAGAAACTGCCTTTTACAACATTACTGATTTGTTTATTAAAATTGTGTGCCGTGTCAAAAAAGACACGTCCTCATCATCCAAAATGCCACATTTGCATGGAAGCCACAGAAACACGACGGGTGGTACTTGCGGGAGACAACATTACAGTTAGAAGTAGGTATGAGTGACTGGCTTTAAGAGAGACTTTAGCCTGTAACTCAAAAGTCACGGGTCCGGATCCCTGCGCTCCAGGGCTATCAGCTTACATGTATGCGTATAAGATCATTTATTACAATATTACAAACAAAAAAAAAGTACATTGCTTTTGGCCATAATTGTGTAGTATAAAGTCCTTCTTATAGCTGCTTTCATACACAGAATACAGCTCAAAGCTACTTTCGCGAGCAGCACATGATCAGATGTAAAATATAAAGTGTATAAAATGTATGTGAATGCACCATTTGCATCCTACAATCAATACAAGACCCTCATAGAACATTGTAGACCACCAGAGACTAGTGATGATAATCGACCAAATCCTGGCCGCTATCAGAGTTAGTGTCTGCGTGCGTGTCTGCGTGTGTGCGTGTGTGTGTGTGTGTGTGTGTGTGTGTGTGTGTATGTGTGTGTGTGAGAGTGTGTGTGTGTGTGTGTGTGTGTGTGCGCATACATTAGGCCTCAGCATCCAGATCGTCTGGCACGGCTCAGTGTAGTTCAGTATGACACAGGGGAACACCAGCTGTGCCCCCCCATCTGCCGCTGAGATGGGGCGATGTTTAGAAAGAAAATAAACAGCACAAAAACAACAGCAGGCCAAGTAGCCTGTGTGTGTGTGTGTGTGTGTGTATGTGTATGTGTATGTGTATGTGTATGTGTATGTGTATGTGTATGTGTATGTGTGAGTGTGAGTGTGAGTGTGAGTGTGAGTGTGTGTGTGTGTGTGTGTGTGTGTGTGTGTGTGCGTGCGTGCGTGCGTGCGTGCGTGCGTGCGTGCGTGCGTGCGTGCGTGCGTGTGCCTGTGCGTGTGCCTGTGAGTATGTTTGTGCATGCGTGCGTGCGTGCGCCTGTGCGTGTATGTTTGTGCATGCGTGCGTGCGTGTATGTTTGTGCATGCATGCGTGCGTGCGTGTATGTTTGTGCGTGCGTGCGTGCGTGCGCAGTACCTCCAAAGATAAGAAGCTATGTACAGTATGTGTACAGTATATTTGCTTTCCTCCAGCTGACTTTGATCTCCATGGTGTTTTAATGAACAGCATAAGCATACAGAAGCACCGCAGGGCTAATGTAACTACCATACCGAATGGTGTATGCTCAGTGTGCTAACAGCACTGTGGTTCAATCAAAAATGAAAACAGATATGATCATAAAGTGTACTGTATTTGTTTGTGTCTGTCTATCTGCCTCTCTGCCTGCCTGTCCGTCTGTCCATGGCATATAGCATCGTATTTATTGTGTGGGTTGGCTGTACTCAAAACTCCCAAAATATAAATGATTTGGCAATGGCTGGCTGAAATTAAAGGAGAAAAATGTGTTATTATGCTACTGTATATGCAATGTAATGGTAACGTTTCAACACAACCAGGCTCAAAATGTTACCATTAAATAATTGCATATGGGCATTGGGAGCATAAGTTAACACTGGTTTACTCTTTTGAACTGTTCCAAGTTTTTGATCCCAGCCTAGCAGGTCTGTGTGTGTGTGTGTGTGTGTGTGTGTGTGTGTGTGTGTGTGTGTGTGTGTGTGTGTGTGTGTGTGTGTGTGTGTGTGTGTGTGTGTGTGTGTGTGTGTGTGTCGTTCATGTTTCTCGGCTTTTCCTCATTTTGCACAATCTAGCTCCATCATGTACAGTATTTCTGATAATCTCCCTGTCCCCCCTCGCCATCTACAAGACCAGAGAATTGAATTAAAACAAGCATCACCATAGGCTATACAAGGAACACCATGGCAATTGCACAATCAGCTGTGGAATAGACCATGAAGAGGCCTTCAGCTAATCCAATTAATTTGAACAAACAGGAAATGGATGGTATGCGTAGAACATCAACACAAAGACTACAAATAATGAATGCCACATGCCACGATAAAATGGAGCTGTCTAGTACAAGGACGCTGAAAATGCAAAAGACAGCTGACAACCTATAGAACAAAGTGGAGATCCGGGCACACTCAATGTTAAAAAGGAGGAAAACTTTATTCAACCATCATGTTTCGACCTATACGGTCTTCATCAGGGCTGATGAAACATGGAAACATGGTGGAAACTTTTTTTGGTTTAATTTAGTTTATATTTATTTGCAGCACTACTACATTCTACATACACAGAGGACTACACACAACACAACTGGTTGAATGACACACTGTTTATTGCAATTGTGTTGATGAAATTACAGACTGGAATACACATCCATTGTTATATTTTGTCAAATGCCAAGTTGTTTTATCAGAGTTTAAATGGCTGGTCACGGAAAGAAGGGCCAGCTGCTTCAGATTGGCTTATAAGGAGCTGCAATTGGACTGCACCATGTCCCCTTTGCATTGGGGTTGGGCAGGGATTTATGTTTGAATTTATAATGATTTTGAAGAAATGCATTTTGATATTTCAGTTTAATTATGTTTCTTTTGTTTATGATTTAGTGACGTGTTGTAGTGGATTATGTTGTAGTGATTTGTAGTACAGGTATGTTTAAATGTTATTATTTGTCTTCCCCTGTGTGTCAATAGTGGTTTGATCACACATATGTTCCCCTCATGCCTCATTTTAGTTAGCTCAGTCTTGATGTCTTGAAGTTCAGTTCTGTTTGTCTTTATTTTGGGCCTAGTAGAATTAATGTTTGTCATTCTGTCATGTTTTCATGTGGAAAATAAAAGACAAAAGACATTTTTAAGAAAACCACGCAAGAATCCTGGTGTCTCTCATTGCCGACCAACTCTGGTCCCTGACAGACACCAAATTGGCTGTTGATTTGCAAACAACACACCCGCTGCTGTAGCTCCCACACCGGTACATGGCATTTAAGTCCCAAAAATACCAAACACACACAGATGGTTAAAAACAACACTTAGCCTCCGGAAATTGTCAATTTGCATGTCTGCTGCAAGCCTCATGCCCATCCTCCTGCCCCAAAATAGAGTCCTCCACTTCTGTTTTTCCTAATAGTGTGAATTGTGAAATAAAAAGAGAAATGTGTTGCCCTAATTGAACTATTTGCACACATTCAAATGTAATATCAATGTTATTTTCCTGAAATAAATTTCAGGAAAATGTTCAGCATTAGAAATTATTATACAAAAAAGAGGAGCCACGGTCATTATAGCAGGTACTGCTAATGCTCTCTTTTGAGTCACTTGTAATGTGGCATGGCTCATTCAGGAAAATGTTCATTTGCTTTGCTTTGTCTGCTTTCTACTTTGTCCTCACTGAGGGCGCTAATTGCAAAAACGTGTCCCACTGTAAGAAGAAAATACAGACGTCACCCTGCTCAAGGCCCAGTGGCAAACAGCCAAAGTTATCCTTGAGCTTGTAGCTGGAGGAAGTTGTGAATGAGGACACGTGCAACGTGACAGCTCTCGCAAACTTCATCACATTGGTTGTGGCATGAATAATTAATTTAACACTACTTATTTGTAGAGATTATGTTTTCAGCCCCGTCTGTGTCTGTGTGTGCAGCTAATCCTGGAAACCGCTCGACCGATCAGTGTCAAGGGTTAGAATCCCTGTGTGACTTTTTATAACTAGAGCGGTGCCCGTTGGGCACTGGCCTACTTGAAATGCATGCCCACCCAGTGATTATGTCTGTATCGCTTTTTTGCCCATATATGGAGTTCTTTGTCAGGCATGCCCCAATATGTAGTCTATGCAGATGTCAGAGCAACCATTGTGATGTCAGAACAGGCCAGCTCCATATATGGAGTTATAGGGGTGACTGTAAAAGACAGGGGTACTTCAGATGTTCCTCCACGATTCCTTCGGTTTCGAGAAGAACCTAGGCGTGCCTCAAATCACAAATGGTGTCTGTGACCGTGGCGATTGTTCACGTGTGTCCTGAAAGAACCCCTTGGTGACACAGTTCCCAGCAGCTCTCAAACAAGTGTGTGAGTGAGCAGTCACTAAGCATTATTATACAACAGGTCGTTTCGAGGAAGCAATGTGATTGGTTGAACTTGAAACAGCCTTCTAGCCGTGCTTCAAACCAGCATCATGGAACACCTAATTAAAACAAATAATTCAGCCGTGTTGTTTTCCCAGAAGGCAAAGCTCTCTGTCTACCGAGCAATCTTCGTTCTCTCAGCTATGGTCATCAAGTGTGGGTCATGACCGAAAGAATAAGGTCGCGAATACAAGCGGCCAAAATGAGTTTTCTTCGACGGGTGGCTGGCATCCCTTAGAGATAGGGTGAGAACACTGAGAAGTTCAGTCACACGAGAGAGACTCGGAGTAGAACCGCTGCTCCTTCGCCTGGAAAGGAGCCAGCTTAGGTGGTTCGGGCATCTGGTTAGGATGCCTCTCGGGCGTCTCCCTAGGGAGGTCCTCTACGCACGTCCCACTGGGAGGAGACCCCGGGGCAGACCAGGGCGCAGTTGGAGGAAACACATCGACTCACTGGCCTTGGAATGTCTCGGAATCCCCCAGGAGGAAGTCACTAATGTTGCTCTGGAGAGGGAAGTCTGGAGCACTCTGGTGAAGCTGTTGCCCCCGCGACCCGACTACGGATAAGCGGTTGAAGATGGATGGATGGATGGATGGATGTTCTCTCAGAGCGCAGCAGACTCGGTGGCTAGGCTAGCTAGTTTATTGGGACATTTGTGGCTTCATCTGTCATTAAAAAATGATGATTTCTTTGGCGACTATCTTAGTTTTAAGAGTAACTGTTGTATAATCAATATTACACGAGAGGGTGTAGGTCCCGCTCTGTGTTTGAAACTGTTATGCATTTATGACATCCCTACTACATCGACTACTGTAATGCCCTGTATATTGGACTCAACCAGGTCTCCATCTCTCGCTTACAGTTAGTCCAGAACGCCGCCGCACGGTTGCTTGCAGGTACACGTAAGCGAGACCATATTAGTCCTGTACTAGCCTCCCTACACTGGCTTCCTGTGCGATACAGGATTGATTTCAAAGTCTTGCTCTTTGTTTTTAAGTGTTTAAATGGTTTGGCACCCATTTATCTCTCTGAATTGCTGAAACCTTATGTTCCCACAAGGACCCTTAGGTCCTCTGACCAGCTTCTCCTGGTGGTGCCTAAAACCAGGCTGTAGCTCAGAGGGAACGAGGCTTTTGCCGTGGCAGCTCCCAAGCTTTTGAATGAGCTGCCTCTGCACATAAGACTAGCCCCCACCCTTCAGGTGTTTAAATCACGCCTCAAGACGTAACTTTATTCTTTGGCATTTCCAACTCCAAGCATAGTATGAGTTGTTTTTTATGTTGAAAGTGACACTGTGTATGTTGTTTGTTTTTAAATGTAAAGCATGTTTTTTTTTTGTAAAGCACTTTGGTACAACTTTGTTGTTATTTAAATGTGCTATATAAATAAAGATGGTATGGTATGGTATGGTATGGTATGGTATGGTATGGTATGGTATGGTATGGTATGGTACTGTATGCGTTACTGTCATTAATGGCACTTCTGCGCTGCTTACATAACTTGCCTTTGGCTTGTTCTTCCAGCAACCCAGGCGTGTCATTAATGACAGTAACGCACACCCTCTCGTGTAATATTGCTTAAATCCAATGATGGGGAAGAACGTACTTGGGCCTTATAAGAAAAGCCCCAGTGCATATAGAGAATAGGGATGGGTACTAAACTGCTTTGATGTACCGGTCAGTACTGAAAAATACAGTGCCATTCAATACCACCTTTTAGATACTGCCTAATTTAATTATACCCTAATATGTCAGAGTTGTGCGTGCCAAAAAGACTGATCGACAAGCTAACAACACACCGCATCGCTAGGAATTGTTTTCTGGCAGGTGCCGTCCGAGCCCGTAGGAATACATGCAGTGACAATTTTCACTATCCTGTCCCGGGTTCCCTTTCCCGAAAACTGACCAATTGTGTTCATGTAGTAGACGGTCAACAAAGCTGGATACCCCACGGCCACGGGTGGATTTGAACCAAGGGGGCAGTGAGGCTATTCAACGTTGAAGCTCTGGGTCCTAGTGGTAGGAGGAGGGACTACAGGCGGACCCGTGGATTCATGACCGGGAAACCCCGTGCAGCTGGGCTTTAACGTTGAGCGCTCGGTTGCCCTACGTCACTCAGGACCTCAAAGTTGAGGTCCGGGGAGGGACTTCCGGCAGTCTTCCGGGTGCTTCAAAACGCCACTGAGCAACTTCCACTGACATGAATAGCTGGGGGGGCGGAGCTTCGCGCCAGTTCAGTCTCTATTATATATATACTCTATGATTTGAACCCACAACGTCCACGGTGGTGGACAGGTACGTGTGTTGTTGTATTGAGAGGCTCGGCTGTGGCTTCATTTTTTCAGGCTTGATGTCAACAGTACATGATGCAATCGCATTTCCTCCGTTACTTGCAGTTGAGACACATACACATATCCCACAACAACCCAGTCATCCTGTTTTAGATAGTTTCTTCAACATTGAGCCCTTTGAAAAAGGTGCAGTCTCTCAATTCCATGACACCTTGTGAGCCGTGAATAGCCCATCTTCACACATGTTTAAAGACAATAATGGGAAAGAGATTTGGGCATAGAAAGTATGGGAGGATATCAACAATATTCACCATAGCTCTATCTCAATGTTAGGCACTCTCTGATTCAATTTAAGATTGTTCATAGCAGGTTGCCCTATTCCCCAACTAAATTAAACAACATTTTTAAAGAATCTTTATTTCTTCTTCTTTTTATTTCCTGGCTAAAGCATATAAAAGAGACTTCCCTCCGGCACCTCTAACTGCACTCTTCGGCGTGGTGGAACCAGATCAGGTTCAAAATAAATATGAAGTCCAGGCCATTTCACCCTCTACACTGCTAGCTAGGAAGTTATTTCTACAGGCCAGGAAGGTGGAAAAACCTCCGACAGTTGATATGTGGCTAGGTGGAGTGCTGCACTTGGAGAGAATTACCCTATCAAAAAGGAAACACCTATTTAAAAAAATCTGGTCACCCATTATTGAAATGCTTGTTGGACTGAAGTGATCGTATTCAATATTGTGATGCCCCCTAATTTAATTTATGTATTTTTTGGTATATGTATATGTATGTGTATGTAGGTGTTTGTATACATATGTGCTTGGTTTTCCATATCAGAAATGTTAGTTATAAATCATAGTGATGTTGTTACTGTTGTCCTGAGAGTGCAGTACAGTCATCAGCCTTATGTTTTTGTCTTTTTATTTCATGTTATGATTTGTCTCTTTTTACTTTTTCTGGTTTGTCTGTTTGTTTGTATGTTTTTGCTATATTTTTCAAAAATCCTAATAAACAGATGTTTGTTTGTTTTTTAAGTACATGATGCAACACCATTGCTACCAAGAAGTTCCAAGAAGGGATTCTTGGAACTGAAAAAGAGATGTCACATCTTTACAGTGTTTAACCATTGAAGACCTACAGTAAGCGATATCTGCAATTTTTGTTGAAGGTGTGCCTATTATGACATCCCTTGGAATCAGAGAGACTCTATGGTTCATGTGGTTAAACTAATATGGGACCTTTATTTCTTTAGTCAATAATAATCTCTCCGTTTCATCCATGTCAATGTTTGTTTATGGAGTGCAGAAATGGATTGCCAAACTCTGACCCTACAATATATTATGACAAATATTGACAAATAAATAGTCATGATGCCATGGGGTGGCATATGCCTAGTATTTATTGTTTTCAGTAAAGCTTGGCCTTATGACACAAGCTCTCTATCCTTATTTTTGTATATAGCCAGGCTTTGATCCCTGCTTCTCCAGAGATCTACTTGACCACCGACCAGAGTGTTTAATGTACCTCTGTATGAGCTCATGTAATAAAATCTATCTCAATGTGTCTCAGACTTGTTTGCCGTAACAAACCCTGATCGATCCAGAGTTCCTGGACACCGGGGCCGCAGTGCTAAATCCCTCGTAGTCACGGTACAGTAGGTACAGACACAAGCAAGGAGAAAATTATGAGTAACTACTGAATAACTTTGTTCTGTGTCCTTAAGGGGCCATGCAGGCACCCACATGGGAACTGGCAAAACACGTCGATTAAGTATTACAATTAAATCAGAGGTACGTTATATTGAGAATTCTAGAAGACAACATTCACTTAACAAAATAATGTCTTAATTAATCAGTTAATGGTTCCTGGAGCATTTCCTACCTCAGTTACACAACCTTATGGGAGATTAAATTACAACTGAATGCTGTGGAGAGCCCACAATGTTTACAGTACCTACATACTGTATTATAAGAACTTAGGCTGAGAACAGATAGACAGCTGTTTAAATCAGCAACTGCATTCCAGTATGAAGATAATAACTTTGCACTTTGTTACAAGACGAGAGCAACATCATATAAATAAAGGTACTGGTCACACACAGTGGCAAGAATGAGTTTTATTTATTTATTTATTTATTCTACATTAAAATGACAAACCAAAATGAGAGCACGCACTGAGAAATGCACTTTCTTAGCTTGCAATCAATGAATGAGCATGACGGTGCCCACAGTATTCGGAAAGCATCACGCATTTACTGCCATACACAGTAGTTCTGAAGGGTCTTCATCCAAAATGATATGATATGATATGATATGATATGATATGATATGATATGATATGATATAGTACTTTATTGTCAGTTCACACTGAAATTTGTCTTGCGACCCAGCAGCCAAGTATGCAGAACACATTTTCTTTTACATAACACAAAGAACAAGACAATTTACATACATAAAGACATGAAGACAAGAGCAATATCCATTCGCCTAGATTACCCCGTGGCTACTACAACTCCTGATTAAGCCTCAAAGTCGACTGGTGGACAAAGGACTTCTGGGTAAAAATGGTCAAAACAAAACCTTGGGTAGAGGTCCCTCAACTGGAATTTGGAATATCAAAAGTTATCACATTGCATTAATCACATGACTCCAGACAATTTTTTATGACAAATCTTGTCTTTTCTCCAAACATTAGGCTGCTATGACAAGCCGAGAATAGGTATGCTAGGGTTCATGCGATTATCATTCTACTCCACTCGCCTATGCAGCAAGGATGGCTGCACAACAAACACTCTCAACTGATGGGATTGACATGATAAATTGCCTCAAATTGAGCAATCACTACACGTGTCATGCTGAGGAATTCTGCACTACAGCTTGAGGAAAACTGCTACAACTGATGAAATGTGCTGCTGAGCAAAATGAATTGTGGGTCCATATTAATGGGTAATGCTTGTGTATATACTGTATAGATCTTTCCAAGGTTTTCCAATTCTACTGTTTTGTTCTAAAGGGCTTTAAAAAGAGACTGTCATGACTAAACCATACCTTATTACACGGCCTGATCGAATGCTCAATTCTGAGCATTCTCCTCTTTCATTTTTTACCCCAACACATTTTTTCACTCGTATAAATACATTGTTTCAATCAATAAAATAGTTTTGTGTCATATTATTGATTATACTTTATTAAGTAGCAGTGTGACAATCGAGATAATGATTTGAACAGCGAGCTGTTCATTATTGAGAAATAAAGCCCTTCGCTTGACGTCGGGGTCTAATCATCCTGTCAAGAGTTTATTTCTCAATGACCAGTAAACGCCAATTATAGATAGCTCTGCATACCAGACGCACCAACGTGGATTCAAACCCCTAAATACTCAGTGGTGAGGGACAGGTACTTGCTCCTGTGCCACCCAAGCACTCACACAGTGGTTGCATTTAATTAGGGTTCATATCTAAAACTGTATGGCATATTAATTGCATGCTGTAAAGAAAATGCACTGAATCACTAATGCAGTGAAGTGGTCCTGATGAGCTCTGAAGAAAGTCCCACTCATATGAAACAATAAATGAACAATTATTTAAACCCCTCCATTCATATCCGTTTAAAAATGAACAGGCAATTAAAATAATACGCGAGTCATTAAAACTCTTCACAGCACCAATGCAGAGATTGTTTCCACCACAGCTGAAAAGAGACACCTAACAGTACCCAAGCACTTGTGTCCTCCTCCCCGTGGCTGAAAACAAATAAATTCAAAATGATAATGAGGCAAAGGCAGTTTACTTTCAGTAAATAAAGGATGTGTGGGATGGCTGAATGATGAATCTGGATCCTTACAATTAAGTAGGACAAATTATCCTATGTAAAATGTAAAAGGCTTACTCTCACCAGAGTACTGATATTATAATTCCTAGTATTATATATTCCCGCCTCCCTCTGGTTCAGATGCAACCACCGTGCCTGCGGTGAGTTGTAACACACCCCGGTGAGTTTCAACTCGTAACTCAACGTAATGTTCTAGTTTTCTAACTTTAGAAAGCTACACTGCGGTGAGTTGCTTATCACCTAAAACGGGAGTATGAATGGGCCTTTAGTCGAAGCATACTGTTACATGGAACTTAAATATGAGCACTATTGCAGCACATTGGTGATTATTGAACTTACATACAGTAAGCCAACGAGAAGTTTGTGCCTGTATCACATAACACAGTTCTTTGATCTATAGCGTCAGTCCAGTAGTCTCGTCCACATCCAGTTGGATGGAATGATAGTGACGACTTTTAACCACAATGCCCTCCCCCCCCCCAAACCATGTGACTCCCATTGGAAAAGCATTGTGGTGGCAAAAAAAAAAAAAAAAAACTACCAAACATTTGCTTGATTGGTGTTTGATATGTGTGAATGAGGCCTTAGATAATGATCTCAGGAGGCATGTGAACATTGTCTGAAACTGGCTTCCAAAATTTGTGGGGTGGCATATATTTTACAAAAAAGAAAAAAAATCAGATACTGCATTTCTTTTTTTGTGTAGTATCTATAATGTTGATTACGTGTCTTCACTTCTGACCATAGGGGACACCACAAATGTGAAGAGTTGAACTGTCCGTTGTAGAAATGCTGTTTCCCTCCACAGCTGCAAACCCACACAAAGCTGATCAGGGGCCAGACAGTGGAGTTCCGCCTGCGCTACTCTGAATCCCCTCTTCATTCATCCAGGTCCTGATGCTCTTCAATGGCATCGGGATGAGCAACAAACTGATCCCACTGGGGACGTGCAGAGAATGTTAGAGAGGCAGGGGCTGAAATTGTCTAAAAGGGCACATTTGCCCCCCCCAAAAGGCAGAAATCGCGGATCTATACAAGCTCACAACGTGTGGCCCTGCAACGCATTTAGAGCTTGTAGATCAGCTATTTTCGGGGCGTATACACTACACACTGCGGCGCACTACATGGATTTCTACACACGGGACAAATTATCCATCCATCCATCCATCCATCTTCAACCGCTTATCCATAGTCGGGTCGTGGGGGCAACAGGTCCACTAGAGAGCCCCAGACTTTCCTCTCCAGATTAGTAACTTCATTCTGGAGGATCCCGAGGTGTTCCCCAGCAGATATTGGAGATATAAACCCTCCAACTCTTCCTTGGTCAGCTCTCTTTTCGTCTCTCTTTCGTCACAACAGTCCGGTACAGCGACTGCAATACTGCCCCTGACGCTCCGAGAACAAGACCTGGGGTAATGTCTCATTCCCTACAAATTATTTCAACATAAAATGCTAAGTAGAGTTTGGAAAAAGGCAATTCTGCTAAATGCTGCCTTCGGGTATGGCATGGGGGGCATTTGCATTTCTTTCACCATAGTAAATGCTGCATTCATGGTCTGGACTAAGGCAGGATTTTTACAGACGGGTAAAGGGGCAGGGCTGAGCCCCCTATTATGTCTATGTGTGCACAATACATACCAGGGCTTTTCCTGATAAACCCCTTTCCCACTGGTCGCCTCTGCTCCTCCTACTTGCCGCAGGGCAAAAAACGAAGCCTTGATGGTGGCAAAAAATAATTGCTCTCTAGCATAATAGGAATCAAACAGTTATGGGTCTGTAACTCTGAGAGTGAACTCTGAGCTAAATTAACATTGATTTTACAATATAGATTGGGGGTCCCAGAGATATAAATGCCATTAAATGGGGGCTCCATAGACTAATGCATGACAAACTGGGGGTCCTTAAAATTAAACGGGTTCAGAATCTCTGCTAGAGCCGTACAAGTCTACTCTCATGGGGGTCCCTGGCATATTATCTTTTCAAATGGGATTCCACGGGCTAAATTGTGTCAATTTGGGGGTCCTTGACATGAAAAGGTTTGGGAACCTCTGTTCTCGGCAGCGTATTTCTGAGCTGCAGCAATGTGAGGTGCATTACTAAGAAGGTGTGTGAGATGAAGAAAATAAAAATAAAGAAAACTATAAATGTAATTCGCACATCACAGGCAAACATTCATGCCTTTCATTTCATTAGATGTACTTGTCTTTGTGTCATTCTTTCTTTTGCTGTAAAATGTGATCTAAGGAAGTGTAAAACAAGTTTTTCATCATCCGGCAAATCTTTGTGTTGTTGTTTTGTCTTAGCACGAAATAGCGAGATACATTTTCAAATATTTTTTTTCCTTTGATGTGACTTTTAATACGTTTTGTGTCAGAGATATCTAATACAGTTTATTTGGAAGATTATTGTGATTCTTTAACAGTTCAGCTTCCGTTTTTTTTTTTTACCTGACAGACCGAAATGTAACTTTAGTAGCCTAATAAACTACTAATATAAGTGAAGACAGCGTGCAGAACTTCAATTTTTCTGTTTTTTACAGATTTTTCGAGAGAACCAGGAAGGTACTAACTTCTTGCTTCAGACTATTAAATATGTCAACCCTGGGCCACCCAGTTGTCTATTCTACCTATGCAAAAACCAAGGCACTATATGAGCCATTACGTTTTCCATTATGCTCTTTTTCTCAAGAACAAAAGGAATATGAATTTAAGAAAGGTGTTGTGAATATGGGACCCTGCACTGTTTTGTGGCTGATGGAAGAAGCACTCCAATTCCACACAAACATCAAATAAAGGGGGATAGCAATCGCACCACGCATCCGTGATTGGTGTTTCAAGAGAAAGGAAGAGACAACAAATACACAGGTGGGCAACAATAGCAACAATAAGGCTATGTTGTACAATTTTCTGCTTTTGGCAGCCTGTGGTGCAGTGATATAAATAGGTTTTCAATGTAATGGGTCCCGGGACCCAGGGGTGGTCTTTTAGATGGGTCCCACCATGGACATTTTATGAGTCCCGCTTCAACAACGTTAGGAGTCATATTTTGTCACTTTTTTACAAATTGCAGCATTTAACTCCCAATTCATCTTATATGGTTATAATATGGTTATATTAGAAATCTGAAAGAAATAAACACAATTCTAAATCTGCAAATAGTTATGCAAACAACAGTGCAAACAAAGTAAATTAAATAGCACCAAATGACAGTACAGTGCTGAGTACAGTAGTGCGTCCATGGGACCCCCAGAAAGGTCCACGGATGGGCCCATTATCAATAATCTGCGTTTTGGGATGCAAAATGCACCCTATTAGCATCACTGGAAGTGTACATGCAGCGAGTTAAGCTACATCATCAATAATTGACACAGAAAGAAAAAAATCTCTCTGATCACATTAAACTCAACATGTGCAATTTAAATTCATCAATTTAGGGAGGGAGCGCTATACACACACGGTGGCAAAGTGCCTGCCCGTTACCCCGGAGGTTGTGGGTTCCAATCCACAGTGATGCATCAGGCTTCATCGAACATCTACGTACACAACTAGCCTGTGTTCAGGAGAAGGAAGTTGGGCGGGGAGGGTGATAGTTGTCGCTTCATGTATTTCTACGGGTTGGGGTGGCACCTGTCAGCAGGGAGAGTAGGATGGAAGCTCTACGTTATCCAGATGGGGCCTTCCGCACTGGCAGGTGAGTCAGTAGGATACAACAGCAGTGACAGCACACAAATGTGTTGGGAGAGGAACTAATTTGGCATAACTAAATTGGGGGAAATTGTCTGAAATGGGGGGGGGGGGAGGGGGACGACGACATTGAATGTAATAATAAACAAAGGATGACATGTCTATATCATGTGTCATATCAGCCGTTTGTGTGAACTTCTCATGTGCATTTAACACAGTGCAACCTCAACTTATGGGATAGAAATTCCTGCGGATGAATGTTAACCCCCACCTCATACTGCTCATTCTCTCTTTCCTCACAGATAGACACAGTTAGATTCAACGGCAACTACAGCTCCAACAGGACTGTGTCCACCGGGGCACCACAATGATCTGTCATCTCACCAGAACTGTTCACCCATGTACACAGATGACTGCAGCAGCCCAGACCCTGACATGCTATTCATCAAATACTCAGATGACACGGTTATTGTCGATACCACAAACTCCAAAAGCCACATCATTGGGTTAATGGACGGATTTGCTGAGTGGTGCAATAAACAACTTCCTGGACCTAAACTCCAGCAAAACTAAGGAGCTGCGGTTGGACTTTAGGCAGGACCCCCCCACTCCACCTCCGGCCCTAGAGATGAATTGCCAGGAAATAGAATGTGTCGATGAGTATATAAATAGCTCGGCACCACCATCGACCATAAGCTCACGTTCAAGACCAACGTGGAGAATATTCACTCCAAGTGTCAACAAAGACTGTTCTTCCTCAGTGTTGAGGATTCATACCGGGCACTGCACTCCCTGCGGGGGAGTGGAACACGTGTGTCGAATTTGAAGTCGGTGGGTTCTCGAGTTACGTACATTACAACCGTGCACACACGTACACATGCACACACACACGCACACAGAGACATGGCACATTTATAGTAGGATGTGCTTTTAAGCAGTAGTTTTTAGTCTTTTTTTATAAAATATCTGTGTACAGTATGTATACATGTATTGTGATTTCTTGTTGTCTTTTAACCACTGCACAAAAAAAGTTTCCAGAAGGAAAAATAAAGTTCTTTGAAGTTGTCAGAGTACAACAAGGTGCATCGTCCTCGGACAGCCTCTTGATTGGCGTTGTTTATATGTGTGCTGTGATTAAACAGTTCATGCATTTTGCATGTGTCTCTCCTCCTCTCTCTATGCTGAAATCACAGAGCAACCTAAGAGCATGTCTGTGCATCTCTTGCATCCATTATGATGGACGCACCAGATGGAGGATTTTTCATTCGAGATCTTGAACTCAATTCCAGGGAAAGGGGGCCAGACATGGTCATGTTTGTCATTCATGGCACGTTGTCCCGTCCGGCTCAGGTTTTCTTTTGACTGATGGAACGCCCTGTAGATGAATATCAGAACTGACTGATCTCTTCTCCTCTAAACAGCTCACACTCGCCATTGTTGCAGTGGTCAGCACAAACCCCAAAAAGCAGAATACAGATTCTGGAGATAATGGCTTTCAAAGGTATATTTGTACAGCGGAGGTCCAGGAGATGAGGAGCGATGGTGATTGGCGAGGGCAGGCTGTAACGGCAGGCAGACTGGCAGGCAAGCAGGTTGGTGGGCAAGGAATGATCCTGAGCACAAGGACAGACACTGACAGTACAATCTTGGAAACAAACACAAATAACTAATCACTAAAATGTGGTGGTCTGAAGCGTGTCACTGTTCCACCGGAGCTGGGTGACAAGCCAGGGTTTATATAAAGAAGAGGTGACGAGCTGATGGGTGGCAGGTGTTGGCTGAGGGAAGTGAGAAGCTGATTGAAGGCAGGTGTGCAGGATTCAGGTGGATGAGAGGCAGCATGCGCACACGCACAGGCACAGAAGGTGAGGGAAGATATTGGGGCATGGCTGTGGTTGTGACAGCCATCTTAAAGAAGAACTCCATGATTCTACACATACCACTGTGGAAAGCTCCTGCTAGGATTTCCTAACAGTACTGTTTGAAATCACAGCATGTGCTGCTGACTGGCAGGCTCGCCATTACAAAGCCTGCCTGAAACATCAATAGTTGTTTTTCCACTCTATTTTGGTTCCTTTTCATCCAGCTCCCCTCAGCCGAGAATGATCTATTATTTGAACCAACCATGCATTGTTTGCCGGCTAAGTTTGATCTGAAGCTCTGAAGTAGCCCTCAGAGCATCGAGGAGAGAGGTTGCTCATGATCTGAAGCTCTGAAGTAGCCCTCAGAGCATCGAGGAGAGAGGTTGCTCACGGTGCCAGTTTAGTCTGTCTTGCCACTTGACCTGCACTGATAGGTCACCTGCTGTATAATACCCATTGAAAGGCTTTAGCTCTCTTTGGCTGCTTATATAGAGCAAGTTATGAAACAGTCATAGACTCAAGTTGTAAACGAAGACTTGATTTAGAGTTTGTTTCAATGTGGTTTTTACATATTCCATAAAAGAAAACAAAGGGAGCAGAAAGAAGATACATCTTATTGATACCTGCCCCTATCTATCATTCAAAATCAACTAATTGATGCTCTGCTACCAACTAACCCTTAATTTTACTTCACCATGATTACATCAAATAAAAAGGAGAGAAAACAAACAACAAACAAAAAAACATATATAAGAGCACAGCAAGAGAACAAAACAAAGTGAATAATGAAATCTAACCTTCATTACATTAATAATTTTTCCCATTTTTAACTTTTTCTTAAGCTGAAACACTGTTGCACAACTCTTCAACTCCTGGTTTTGAGAATTCCATAACTTTATACCTGTAACAGAAGTACACATTTGTTTTAGTGTTGTCCGAGCAAACAGATGTTTAAAATCATGTCTTCTTCTATGGTTCTCATCCTCTGAGCTAAACTCAAATACATTTCTTAAAATAGGTTTCTGCCCGACAGTAATGATAAGGAGAATGTGGAAGTAACGCTTCCCATGGCGAAACCAATACTTTCAAATAACTTTGTATAGTTCCAATGCTCTACCCCATTCATATCCAGTATAGCATACTCCACACACAAACCGTACGTACATTTTGAACGAAGGCAGACAACGATGTGTCTTTGGCCACTGACCGTGTTGTTTCCATGTTGTTCCGTGTTTTTTCTCTGTGAATAAGAGAGAAACGGAGAGAGAGAGAGAGAGGTGAATTAGAGCAAGGATGGATAGAGGTAGAGAAAGTACAGGGAGAAGGAGCATCACAGCAGTTCTTGGAAAGCCCCGATGTGATTGGCCAGTAGTCTAAGAGCTACGGATAGTCCGGGAACCGAAGGGTGATTTTTGGCTGAACGTGGTTTCGTCAGATAAAGTTTTTTTGTCAACTGATTCTTGTAGCTTGGGGTCACCTCTTAATAATTCCAGAGGGTGCCCAGTGATATCCCTTGGGCCTTTTTTGTTATTAGCCCCTTAATGCCCGAAACACTAAATAATCCACCCAAAATAGAGTTTTATGGTATTTCATGCAAAATACTTGGTCTAAATGCATCAACTTTGATTTCTACAGTGTTTATGAATGTGGATATGCAATCCACATTGTATAAATGTATACAATTTATGATTAATGCATTATTTATTAATGCATATTATTAACCCCTTCATGCCTGAAAACCACAACATGCCATAAAATATATCTTTTGAGAATGAGATTGTATGCACAATAATCAAGTCAAATGTATCAAATCTGCTTTCTACCATCTATATTAGTGAAACTGTAGCATATTTATTTTCAGGTTGAAGATGGTGGCAACAACAGCCAAATCCAATTCAAATGATACACTCCTAAATGTATGACCTAAATTATATCTATTCAATGGTTCATGTGGAGGACGCCCTTGCCTATGAGCGGTCTTAACTGCCATGTTCACAGAGGATGGAATGCAAATGTATATACCTTTATTGAAAGGATAAGCCCCTTGAGATGCATCATCTCATTTTAGAGGGGGTCCTCAACACAGATGAACAGTAATAATAAACAGCATCATCGAATAAGCAAGGTATAAATATGAACATGCATATTGGAAAAGAGGCAGCACTTTTTTTCTTGTAGAAAGACAAAGTCCAAGAAAGATACAAAAAAAAAAAAAGATTAGAAGCATGAGCACGGTGTTAGAAGATGAGTGAAAATCAATTATTAAAATACATTGAAAAGAAGTGATTGATCTAAGTCTAAGTAATTCAGAAAGCCACGTCCACATTGAAGACGTCACTTCGGGAGGAATGCTGCTGATGCAGATGTCACTGTCATTGATGGATCAGACCTTTGGACCATCCAGCTGATGTCAACCACATACCTGTCCGACAGTGATGTGTACCTAATCTTCGAGATATAGGTCTACTGTGATTACAATATCAGGTCAGTCAGCAGAGATGCCAGGGAGACGGGGGTCAGCTAGAAATACCATGTCCTATCAAGATATATCTCCTCCAATCACTGTAGCTACAAACAGCCGCCTTTTGAGGTCTGATTTCCACACTCCTCATCTTGTACATAAGTCATGTATGTTTAGTTTTGAACCCATCAGCTCTGAGGTGGTGGAGAAACTGTTACTTTCAATACACAGTGAGAAGTCTGCAGGCCTGGATAACCTTGATGGTAAGTTACTGAAGCTCGCTGTACACCTGGTAACTAATCCAATTACTCACATTTTTAACCAAAGCTTGATGTGGGGGGTGTGTCCACAAATATGGAAGGAAGCTAAAGTTATTCCAATACCAAAAGATTCTAAAACAAACATCACAGGGGTTAACAGCCGCCCTATTAGCATTCTGCCAGTTCTTGCTAAATTAATGGAAAAATATGTCGTTAACCAAATTCAATCATATTTTTCTGAGAATGTATTGAATACTGACTTTCAACACGCCTATAGAGATGGGCTTTCTACATGTACAGCACTGACACAGTTAATAGATGACTGTCTAATGAATGTGGATTCCAAGAGACTCATGGGGTCTGTATTGTTAGATTTTAGTGCCGCGTTCGACATTTTTGATCACAATCTATTGCTTGACAAACTTTCATGTTATGGTTTTACCTTATCTGCACTAAGTTGGATAAAAAGCTATTTATCCAGCAGATCACAGAGAGTATACTATAATGGGAGTCTCGCAGACACTAAACATATTCACTGTGGAATTCCACAAGGAAGTTGCTTAGGTCTTTGTTGTTCACTATATTTACAAATGACATGCCACTGGTCTTAGACAGGGCCAATATAGCCATGTATTCTGATGACACTACTTTGTATATGTCTGCCACTAATGTGGAAGATCTGTCTGTAGCTCTACAGAACATATCAGAGTGGGTGGTGAACAATAGGATTGTCCTGAACATCTCAAAGACTAAATCCATTGTATTTGGATCACAGCATATGCTCATGTCAAAACCCAAATTGAATCTAAATCTGAGCGATTTAGCAATTGAGCAGGTAGATGAAACAAAACTACTTGGGCTTACATTAGACAGTCATCTAACATGGTCTACTCATATTCAAAACATAACTAAGAAAATGGGAGGGGATTTGTCCATGATTAGGAGATGTGCTGAGTTTTTAACTCCAACATCTGCTGTCCAGGATATCCAGGCACTAGTGATATCCCACCTTGACTATTGTCCAGTTGTGTGGTCCAATGCAGCTAAAAAGGACCTGCGTAAATTACAAATAGCCCAGAATAAGGCAGCTCGCCTTGCCCTGAACTGCAATACTAGATCTAGTACACTGTTAAATCATCAGAAGCTGTCATGGCTGTTGGTGGAGCAGAGATTAGCTGCTAGTCTGGCTGGATTTTTTAGGAACATTTGTTCAAATAAAAAACCAAAATGCTTATATAAAAATATTCATTATACCAGTGATAGACACAGACATAATACCAGACATGTTGCAATGGGTCGATTTACAGTGCCTAAGCCAAGAACTGATGCAATGAAGAATACAGTCATGTACAGGGCAATGACTTTCTGGAACTCTCTACCAGTAATTAAGGGTAAAAGGTTTTTTTCTTTTCTTTTGTGATATCTGTAATGTTGTAATGTTTTTTTGTGTGTATATTATTCTGGAAGAATAGCTGTTGCCAGGTGCAACAGCTAATGGGGATCCTAAATAAACTAAACTAAACTTGTGCTATAGGCATTCCAGCAAGTGCCATCTGGACCTTCAGGTTCTGTTCCGTTAAGGAAACTATGGAGGAAACTAGACTGCTAGTCTGGGAGAAAAGAATGGGAAAGGTCATGCATGTACTTAAAACCAGCTGCACTACCACCAACAGATTAATTGAGAATGTATAGATCCCCCACTTTTAAACATCTTTGTGGCAAAATGTTGATGGGCATCTTACACCAGCATGAGACCGAGAGTAGTCACTGGGCCACTGAGCCCTATCAATCTACCTAAAGACCTGCAGTAATAAGTGTAACTAGAAAAAGTGCCCTTCTGGGCACAGGTCTCCACCAGGAGGATAGGAGTGTGTGTGATGTTTGGCAAAATGTTTAGGAGTAATATAATCATGTTTTGTGTGTGTGTGTGTGTGTGTGTGTGTGTGTGTGTGTGTGTGTGTGTGTGTGTGTGTGTGTGTGTGTGTGTGTGAGACACAGCTCGGCCTGTTGTAGCGCCACCATGAGGCTGATTTGAAAACTGTCAAGTTTCCTCAGCCTAGTGGGAATCTGCATGCACAGTTTCACCGAAATCGGACGCTGCGTTGAGTAGTTGTGGCGATTTGTACAAAACGGGTACCAAGCGGGCTACTCCTGAAAAGTTTAGAAGCCAATCGTAGGCAATGAAGGTGGATTACATGACTATGGAGAGCATGTGTACCGATTTGCGTGAAATTTGGATAACATCTGAAGGAGTAATATTAGAAAATGTGTTTTACATATGTCGGCCTCCTGGTGGCGCTATAAAGAGCAGATGTGAAAAATTCCAGGCAAAGGTTTTTCCTTGGCCTCTAGGGAGTTGGCATACAAAGTTATCCACAAATCCGTGCAGTTGGAGGTAAAAACACTTTTCGGCCAGTTATAGCGCCACCATGAGGCTGAGTTGAAAATGTTCACGTGGCATTTCTTCCTCGGCCTAGTGGGAATGTGCGTGCGCAATTTCACGGAAATCACACGATGTGTTCATGATTTGCAGCATTTTGTTTGAAACTGAACACTCCTGCAAACTTTGGAAGCCAATCTTAGCCAATCAGGATGGAGTCTGAGAAATCTGAAAGACCCGTTTGGTTGAATGGCTCTAGAGAGACTGTGTACCAATTTGCGTGATGTTTGGACAAAATCTGTAGGTGTACTGTCCAAAAACTTGTTTTGCACAAAGCGGCCTCCTGGTGGCGCTATAACAGGCCGTTCTGGAAATTTTGGGGCAGAGGTTCATCGTTGACATCCAGGGAGTGTGTGTGCAAAATGTGGCATCGACCGGGTTAACAGTGCCGGAGATTAGCTGTTCACAGACGGCCACACGGACGGACGGACGGAGTGCAAAACATACTCTCTCCCCATGCCTTCGGCCTGGTGGAGACAATAAAGTAATAAGTGATCGAGTTAATGCATAGGAAAGGAGGTGTGGTGGACATGACCACTTCCAAATAAGCATTTATTTTGGAATGCAAATTTGTTGCTTTTGCATTAATTATTGTAGGCCTATTTTATGGGCTTTTGCTGTGTTAAGCTAACCTGACTCCCATGACGGGGTTAATATCTAAAAATGCCCTATTCTGAAATCAAATATATTGTACATATCCACATTCATGCGGATAAACACTCTAGAAAACTAATTTGATGCATTTAAACAATATATTTTATGGGATTTGGGGGTTTGAGGCATGAAGGGGTTAATATGCATTAATTAATAATGCATTCATCATAAATCTACTACATTGTGCCTATCCACATCCACAAACGCATGTAGAAAGCAAATTTGATGCATTTAGACCAAGTAATTCGCATTAAATACCATAAAACTTTATTTTCAGGGATTTGTTTTTAAGGCATTAAGGGGTTAATAACTAAATTTGCCCAAGGGATATCACTGGGCACCCTCTTGAATTCGTGAGAGGTGACCCCAAGCTACAAGAATCAGTTGAGAAATAAACTTTATCTGACAAAACCACGTTCAGCCCCACGGCTCCCGGACTAGAAGCTATAGGTTGACAACGCAGAGCACAGGCGTGAACGGCACTTCCGCATACTCCACATACTCTATGGATTGGCCTCCTGAACCGGCGAACGCTCATGGGCACAAATTAATTTGCATTGTGGCCGTGGCATTCTCTCAATTGTAATACTAGATTGTGCACATCTTGTTTGTTTGTTTTACAGTACACAGTGCAATGGCCAGGCAAGTGTGTTGGAATTAAAGCTTAGAACTGAAACTCTACACAATATATAACACCGTTTAAGAGGGTCCCTGTAGGTAAGTAGTCTAACATGGTGTAATGTTAATATACTGTGTTAATGTACAGTTGGTTTATAGCAGCCATGCAGTGAGTAGAGTACATAGTAAAGTATGATTATCACAACATAATACACACGGTCCTCCGGTCTCAGTCATGTCAAAACATATACTACTTCAGTGTTCAGTCACATCAACGGGCATCATTGAAACAAACAACAACACTTCGCCATGTAATTAATATGTAATATTATGCACAGTGCTTCCTCAGAGGCGCTTTAAAAGAATCAAGTGTCACAGTGCAATCTGAAACCCCTTGTCATGGTCAATTGGATGCCGTGAACAGTGCCGCATATATACAGCAGCTATAAGAACATCCACAAACTTAATTAATGTTCAACTTCCTCCACCACCTGTCTTCCTCTCATTCTCTGCCTGAAACTACTGATGCCAACCAGGGAGCCGGGAGGGGGGAAAAAAGTATGGCAATTTGGAAAATGGATAGACAGAAGGTAACACACATGCGCACACACGCACGCACACCATTTCCTTGTCTCTCCTGTGGTGCTGGGAATCAATCCCCCCGAACGGCCAATTTTATTGGAACAAAGTTCATTGGCGTCGGCACAAGATCACCTCTGCATTGATTGATTTAGGTTTGACAACAACAACACTCCAATGGAGACCATCATTAGTATAGCTGCTATCTGTAGCTGCCATCTGTTTTTGTGTTGAGCTGCCACTGCAGTGAGGCCCGGTGGTGGTGGAAAAACCGCTCTCCTTTTTTGAGCGGTGATCAATGACTGGCCGTGTGTGTCTCTACGTAATATGTCTGTAGCTGCAATACCGCTGGGTGACACTAAAGTGGCACTGTTGAGCAGCCTACAGGGCCATTCACACTGAGCACTATAACTATAATAATAAAATAATAACTAACAATGAAACTACTGTACAGTACAGTACAGTGCAGAGTACAGTGCAGTACAGAGCACTGTACAGAGCACTGCACAGAGTACAGTACAGAGTACAGTGCAGTACACAAAGTACCATAAAGTAGCAATGTACAGTACAGCACAGTATGAGTAGTACAGTACAGAGTACAGTACAGCATAGTACAGTACAGTGTGGGGCTAATTGAGGTCATAAAATCTAAAAGAAAAAAGAAAAAGAAAAATAAATGAAAATCAATGTCATGAAACCTTTAATATCAGCTGTTATAAATAGTAAGTAGGCTATATGCAGCAACTGGCCAGACCAGTAATTCATTAATTTGGTTAGGGAACATTAGTTTGGCGGGTCAAAATGTCAGTATTATGCACGAAAGTTTCACGACAAATACAAAGTGGCTGCTATTCTGGCTTCCTCTATGAAGAAGATCCACTGCAGATTAGCTGTCCAGTTGGCATGTTGGGCATACAGGCTAAAAGTAATAATGTCTCTGCCACAGCAGCGTACACTGACTGCAGTGAAATAATCCAACAACCAATGTGCTGTACTAAGGATGAAACAGATTCCACTAATCCAGCCCCTTTTGTGTCACTGTGCGTGCCTGCGTGTGTGCGTGTGCATGTGTGTATTTCTGTGTAGGCTTTTTACAGAAACCCATGATGCATGTTTTTATCTACACATGTGGTTTGTTCACACCACTGCAAATGAAGTGCGTGTGAAGTGTGTGTACTGTGTGTACACGCACAGTACACACACACACACACACACATAAAAATTTTTTTCTTTTTTTGAGTGTGCATGTGTGTACAGTGTGCATAAACATGTATGGAAGGTGAGTGTTTGCACATTCCTTGAGTATTAGGGACACTGCAAATATATCATTATGAGAAAATACCAAACAAAAACAACAACAACAAAACACTCTTTATCTCTCAAAATGGCCTCAAATGATTCTCCGGTAATACTTTTTAAAGATGGAATATAGGCGTCTGCTCAAGCCCATGCATGGCCACTCCATTTCACCACTCTACATTTGATATGTAAATCAGACTGGGTAATGTGAGGTAGCTGACTTCATTAAATGCGTGATTTGAATGAGAAGTCCCATTCAGAATGAGGCGCTTTTATGTGCACCTGTCAATCCAACCTTTCAGAAGTCCCCCATGGGGCGGTCTTCTGGCAGTCAGTAGACGTTGTATTATATAGAGGCCTGTGACGTAGATGTCAGCCTGCATGGAATAAAATTATGCCCTAATGCAGTGTTTCCCCAAACACTGGGCCGGGACTCATTTGTGGGTCGCGGACATATTTTTATTTTAAAATAATAAAACATTTTCAAAAAAAGCTAAACTTTTCATGTATTAAAAACAAAATTCAAAGATTTTTGTTTCTCAGTAATTTCATGAAGAAATAAAAGAAAAATCTAAAGCAATTTCATAAATACGTTTTTTACTTCTCCCTACTCCTAAAAAAAAAAGAAAAAAGAAAGAATTACAATGAGGCTTGTTTTGTTTGTTGTTTTTTTGTTTTGGGAATATTCTTTTATTTGTGCTATATTATTTATAGCACAAATATTTTAATTATTTGACTTTTTTGTATAATTGTATCATGTTCGTAATAAAGTTTGTCATTCATTCATTCATTCATAAATTAGAACAAAATATTTGCAGCTAACACTTTTGATTGATTGATTGATTGATTGATTGAATAGTTTAGACAGAAATGTATGAACAGCAACAGAGTACAGTCAAACAGTCGGTCAAAAAGGGATTGCACCCTTAGAGTATATGTATTAATAGAGACGGCACCCGGAGGAAACCCTGAGGTGAAATGGACATACGTAGTGGCCGAATTTGTCATTGCAGCTCGAGCCAGCGCTGGTCCGTTGACTATCATTGCGCACGTTCATGTTATTGGGGCAATGACACGTGAACGCTGTTTCACGTGAACGCGTGCAATGATAGTCAACGGCCAGCGTGAAATGGAAAAGGAAAGGGTTTTTTTTGTATTAGCCCCCATCATTTTGTGGGTGAAATAAAAATCAATTCCGCGTAGAAACATTAGCGCATGACATAAATTCCTAGACGCCGCCATGAATAACAAAATGGAGATAGGAAGGCTAATGTAAAAGTGGGTTAGAGGGCCAGCCGTTGGAGTGCTATTTGGACTCTTAAGTGGCGAGCCCGCTACTGTACTACACATGTCATTGCGGAGAACAAACATCATTAAGCATATTATTCATTGCTTGCGGCTTCCCAGAAGTCTCCCGTGATGGCACATTAACTTATCTACAGAGAGATGTGAGACAGGCCCTAAAGAAGGGGAAAAAGAAGAGAAGAACCCCCATTTACTCTCACTCTCTACACCCCCTGCCCCCTCCTCTCTCCCCAGACTCACAAAGCCCATTAAGGATAATCATTATTTTCCTTTTGTTCATTATGATCCTCCCGATCCCACAGTAATGATGACTACTAATATCCCCTAATAATACATGTGTGCTTGTGTGTATGCATGTGTGTGTGTGTGTGTGTGTGTGTGTGTGTGTGTGTGTGTGTGTGTGTGTGTGTGTGTGTGTGTGTGTGTGTGTGTGTGTGTGTTTGCAATGAGTGTGCAGATGGCCAATCTGCCAACCCACAGACCTCAAAATAGCTTCGTCACTCGTTGACGCTGTGCCTGTCCTCTCTAAATCATTTTCACTTCCTCTCTCTATCCCAATCAATCACAGTACAGCCCAGAAACATAGGGGGAGGCACAATTGAGAGAAACAGTCATAATGCAACCGTGTTCTATGCTTGTCCCTACCTTGTTCTCTAGCCTCTCTCTCCTCCTGTGTTTTGTACACTTCAGCAGGGGTTTAAACTTTGGAGGCTGAGCCTCAGTCACGACTAAACCAATGCCGGATGTACAGTATGAGTCCAATGCGGATCCCTGATTTTGGAAAGACCACTATTGATGTGTCTATAATAGTGTAACATAGTTGATTATATTTAAAAACTTAAGCCCTGTTGGAAATGTTTCAAAAATAGCAGATCTACAAACTTACAATGTATCACACTGTCATGCATTGAGCCATCAGATGCCTTTTCACCTATTACTGTATGTCATGACCAAAATCGGCTGCATAAGATACTGAAGTCGTCAGAGTCAAATTAGTACCACAGACGTCCAAATTTCATTCTGACCCCTCCACGAAAAGGCCTAGTTGTCCTGACCCCTTATCTACAGTATCATTTATACATTATGGATAAATAGTGTGGACTGTTTTTCATCTGTGGCATTCGTATCGGCCAAACCCTAAGTTTGTTTTTCATTTTGATCTCCCAGTCCATGTTTAGTTTGTGCCTAACTCTCAGAAGACTTTCATCCAAACCAACATATGTTCAGCTAGTGTAGCCCCTACAAGTATGCTCCACTGGCCCGTGCCAAGTCTTTGCCAGGCAGCCTCAGATGAGGATCCAAATGAATGAGTATAGTCAGCCATCTCCTTCCAGTTGAGGCATGAAAGTGAAAGCAGCAGTGCCTGTCAGTCCCAGAGTCCCGACAAAGACTGATCTTTTAAAATAAAGATCCCCCTACCACCAATCTCTTCTTCTTCTTGTTGCCACTATAATAGGGCCAACATGAAAATGAACGTTCTGCATCAGGGTGAACTGACCAGCAAAGGGCAATTTGTCAGAGACACATCTGCACATTCACCACCACATAGACTGCCATCTCCTTTGTAGCAGTAGTTACACTCCAAGGCAGGGTGGAGGCAGCAGCGTACATTTGGATTTTTATCGACGTTTGATGTAAAAATACACAAAGATGGAAATGTTCCCATTGTTTTGGCATAGACTGTTAGGTATGCCCATATAATGACCACAGCTCTAAAAGTAAGAAAAACCTATTTGTCATTGTCTTTAATATTTCCCCCAAAAGCTGTCTTCTTATATAGGCTACTAAAAATAATTAACTCCAGACGGTTGTAAAATAAAATAAAAATCACACTGATGTGAAGTGAGTGGCGCTCATATCGGCCACATGACATCTTACGTCGTCATTTAGTGCCCTAAACAAACATTAAAGTCCATAGACTTGGCCGGCAAACACACGTTTTACGAAATGTTTATGCATGTACTATGTTAACACTGAATTTCCATTTTACAGCCATTCAGTTGCAAAATAAATAAATAGAAAATATTTTGGGGACCCCCCAAAATAATTTGGCGCCCCCCTGAGGGGTAACCAAAGAAATCCCATATTGAGGCACCCCTCAAAAATGTACGTTTAACTTCACATACATTACGTGCGCAATGGCGGTAAGAAAACCATAATGCTTCCAAACTTAGACTTATATGACTGACACTCTGTCACACAGATAACAGCAGCTGTTTCTAATCATCAACATACACCTGTTTTGAATCAATATTAATTATGAAAAGTTAGTACTTGGATAATTTTTATCTTATACAATTTTGCTCTTAAACATTTTGTTTTATAACATTTTAATATAAAATGAATCCAATACTCATTATGAATTATGATATATCAATATAAATGTTATCTCTGTGGCTTCTATGTGTATACTCCCACTGTTTAAACAGTAACTCACACATCAACAATATGGCTATATAACACCCTGCCTTTAGTCTTTTGAATACATTTAAATTTAGTTTGTCATATTTTAGTCATTTGAAATAGTTTTACTCTAGTTTTAGTTGACCAAATATTATATATAATTTATATATATATATTGGTTGACTTTTATCTACAGTTGATTCAAATGGTATCATAATGCATGATTAAAACATATGTGTGTGCTGATTGAAGAAAAATAGCTCACAACGCGTCTCAGATTTTGTAGATCGGCTTTTTTCATAGCGTGACATCCGCACGCAGCCAAGCATAAAATGACTCTTCTCCACGAATCCCTCCCTGTATGTTTGTCTAGATTTATTTGATTATGAAATTCTCAATATATTTAGTCATAGTGTTAGTCATCATACTGTAGCTTACTTTGTATTTAGCTTGTATTTAATTTTCTTCAGTGAAAAAAGGTTGAAACTTTTTTTTTATACTTTTAGTTGACAAAATGAACACTGCTGCCTAGCAAGCTGCCTAGCTATCTGCCCAGTATGAGACACCACCAGTGGAACTGTCGTGTACGTGTAGCAGCAGGTTACAACTAGCCAGATGGTCAGGGTCAGCGTCGCACCACTTTCAGATGGCTCACCAATGCATTCATGCATGCACACTGGGAATATATTCATCAGCACACGTCTGTAAATTGACTGCGTCGTGGCTCTTGGAACTAGCGTGACACACACGTGCTCAACCTCTTCTTCCTGACAGCATCAGCGATGAGCTGCATTATTTATTACTGCTGCCTGCTCGAGAAACAAGTAGTTGTTGAGAACCACATTAGTGAGCTGTTGAGAAGTCATATTGCTGTTCTGGTGGCATGCACGCTTGTGGGGTTATTTGTCAGACAGCAGTTTAATGAGAGGATGTGATATTGAGCTTTGTGCTTCAATTACCCATCTTGCCACCTGCTTCACCGTGCAGAGTTATGCTTTGGTACGCGTAGTGCATACATACTAGCCACAAGGACCTTTTTTGTGCAACTACAAAATAAAATCTATGTCCGTGTCAGGCTTCAATTAAGTTACAGAATGTATACTTTTCCTTAATTCAAGGAAAGACTGTGGGCATAAGTTAACAAATTAAACTTTTTTTCTTCATTACAAAACAACTTTTAGAGAATGTTATCGTGATGTCTAAGTTGAGTTGATCTTTCTAAAGCCAGATTGATTGATTGATTCTTAGTCTATGCTTGCGCAATGAAGTATAATTCAGTGGTTATAGAATTGAACAAGACAGGGTCTACTAAAGGCATTGCTTAGACGTCGTTAGTAAATGGAACATTTCAGCACCTTTATCCGAAGCACTTCACAATGTACACTTTACATTCACACAAGAATGGCCAAGGTAACCATGCAAGGAACCAATGTGCTCATCAGGAGCAGTTTCTGTTCAGCGTCTTGCTCAAGGACACTTTGTAACCTCTATATTTGGGCAATGTATACCGATGTACTACATTCCTGAATTACAAAAACGTGTTATCTTTTTATCTCATTGCCTCAAGACTTTATGATTTCCTCCCCAAGAAAAAAAACATAGAAATGCCGATCACCCTTTTTTTCACTGAATTTTCAGGCGTTTATTCAGGTGTTTATTCAACTTTTAGTGTTCCCGGTCAAAAATGACTGACACATGATTCCTTGTTTGACCCAGCAAAAACTCGGATGTGTGTCTCAAAGAATATGATTATTGGCAGAATCGCAGAAAGTTTAGAATATTTGTGGGTCCAGTTGTAATTTTTCTCAAGATCGTTGTTGTTGCATATTTAATGGCTTTAAGTGATTGATTGATTGATTGATTGAATAGTTTATTAGAAGTTATGTTTAAACCGCAACAGAGTACAGTGAACAGTCAAACACTCAGTCCAAACTGGATAGCACCAAAAAAAGGTTAAAGCTGATTAAAGCTTCGGGGCGGCTGTGGCTCAGGAGGTAGAGCAGGTCGTCCAATGATCCCTGGGTCAGCGGTTCGAATCCCGGCTCCTCCTGTCCACATGTCGAAGTGCCCTTGGGCAAGACACTGAACCCTACACTGCCTCCAATGAGTCGGTCGGTGTAAGCTTGCCACCATTGGTGTGTGAATGTGTGAATTGAGGACGGTGGCGTCGACTGTTCGCCGCTTCATCTCCTAATGTATGAATGAATGAACCATTGTAAAGCGCTTTGAGCACTTGGAAAAGCGCTATAAAAATGCGATTCATTATATAAAGCTGTGTCATGCTGTGAACCCACCCAAACGTGCTTGATTGTGCGTGGAGGTTTGTGTGCGTTACGACTGTTCTCGCAAAACCTGGCCACAGCGGGATGTCTGGTGACTCTGGTAAATGCATTTCAATGGGAATGCGCACAGAGCGGGGGAAAAAAATGTGTGCAAGCCGAGGGGAGTGTGCATGCGTGGGCAGTGAAATTGGCTGCATTCATTAACATGGAGATCTGCGTCCTTGCACTTATGCTTGGACCCCCGGTGGGTTTCAAGCGTCAGAGTGCACAAACATCAGAGCATGCATGCCAGTCTGATGACAAGCTGTTGGCGACCCCATCTCTGACCTCCCCATAAAGATATGAGACTGACAAAATGGTAAATGTCTTATCCTTGTATGTAGTCTTGGCATCCTACTGTACATGTCTGTATTTACGCTCTGGTAGAGTTAATCATCCGGTTGAAAGAACGTCCCCCCCCCTTTTTCAGCCTGTGTCAAATGTAACATGGAGGTACAGGAGGAATGTGCCTTTATGTTAAATTCAGGCCTGAAGAAATGAAATAAAACGCTGGTCGCCCCTCAGCCGGATATTTTCTTCATGTGACCAAGTCTCACTTCATTATATAGCCACATTTAATAATATCTCATTGAGAACTGCTTTTGGACTGGAAAGGCAAATTGATGAAGAGAATAGAGAAAGAGAAAGTTTTTCTCCTTATACCAACAGTCTGCATCAAACTCTACAGGGAAATGTCAAATACTCATCGAATGTGTGAAAACTTAAGACTAATATGGCAAAAAGACCTTGAGATAACAGATGGCAGAATGTGATTTCAAATGTGGGCTGGGCCACAAGAGATGTGAGAAGTAAGTTTATCCACTGTAAATTTGTACATTACTTTACACCCATAGAACTGTTTGAACATGCCAATAAATGTTCAAAGTGCAAATGACAAATGGGTAAATGTTTACATGCATTATGGCAGTGATTCCCAAAGTGGGGCCCGGGGACCCCCAGTGGTCCTTGAGGGAGTTCCAGGGGGTCCCAAGCTAAATGATAGTTTGGAACCAAATGGACCCTTATGGGTCTTTAACTCTGAGAGTGTACATGGTTCCATACTCAGAGTTAAATTAACATTGATTTTAAAATGTAAATTGGGGGTCCCAGAGATAAAAATGCCATTAAATGGTAGACTAATGCGTGTCAAACTGGGGGTCCTTGAAATTAAACAGGTTGAGAAACACTGCTAGAACCGTAAAAATCTTCTCTTATGAGGGGTCCCTTGCATATTTTTTCAAATAGGGGGCCGCGGGCTAATGTGTGTCAATTTGGGAGTCCTTGACATGAAAAAGTTTGGGAACCACTGCATTATGGGACTGCTCGGTTACTGCCGTTCTGGAAGTCTGTATTGAAATACTGTGAAAGGTGGATTAAACAACGTTTATACCACTGTCTCGCATGTCTTTTAGGGGACAAATCCCATATGCCACCAGGTCTTGAGATGGGATTAACAGGTTTTATTGCAGCATCCAGGCTTATTCTGTAAGCAGTTGTTATGTAACTGGAAGAGCTCGCATATAACAGAACTTACAGGGTGGCTGAAACTGCTGCATTTGAGGGTATAGGATTGCAAGGCTTTGGCTGGTTTTGGAGATGGGACATAGATGAGCTGGGGTCCCTGCTGAGTTCATCTCCTGAAGAAGTGCCTCTATATATATATATGACAGGCCCAAACAGGGCCTGTCAATTAATTGTTTTTAGTGCTATTGTTGTGTTTTGTCCTGCGTACCATGCTGTTTTATTTTTTTGTCAGGGCTTTTGTTTTGTGGATGCTGCAAATGTTAATTAAAACTGTATTGTACACTGCTGTATATGTATGTGGAAAAATCTATAAAAAACCTTAATGATAGATATATACACACACACACACACACACACACACACACACACACACACACACACACACACACACACACACACACACACACACACACACACACACACACACACACACACACACACACACACACACACACACACACACACACACGCACACACACACACACACACACAATTATATACATCTCATTGGTCATGCTGAAAAAAACCCCACAAAACCAAACTTCCCTCCTCCACACACAGGCACACACGCACAAATAAAAAAATTCCATCACAGAATGGCGTATAAATCAATTTCCACGTGTGACAAAAACAACAACAACCTTGTTGCGTAATAGGATGCTGCACCACCACGATATGCAGGCGGAATTGATAGGGACTGTCATAAGCTGAAGCTGCAGAGAACAACATGACATACATCAACGGCTCTGGAAGACGTTGACTTACCGCGCATCCCTGCTCACTGTCAAACAACCCACCCCTACCAAAAAAAAGACAGAAAACAAAAAAAAAACGAATCCTCCTTCCAGGAAAAAAAAAGTGCCGTCAAGGCCAGATCATAATGAAAAGAGGCGGCGGGAGGGAACTGTTATGAGTCTGTCTATCGAGGGGAGAAATGTGTTTATTGAGAGAGGAGAGAACACCCCTATAGCCTTCTCCAACACCCAGCCTCCCAACATCCCAGCCAGGCCCCTTGGGCGACTGTGACTCAAAATGCAACAATCACTCTTGCACCGGGTTCCGCCTCAGATGATATGGAAGAAAAACAGCTGTGGCTGGCGCTGAGAGAATCGCCCCATACAAGAACTCGCACGCACGCGCACACGCGCACGCACACGCACACGCACACACACACTATCACACACACACTACCTCTAGAGACAAAGGTGTGGACAGTGTGTCCCTGATGAAAAGTAAAGTACAGTAAGGTGTCAGTGTTAGAACTATAGGCAGAGAAAGACTGTATTTCTCTGCTATGAAGTGGTAATGAGGATGCAACATATCCTGACTGACGACTCCCCTCAAGGATGAAATTGGGAGAATCTGAAGTCCCCATTGCCAATAAAAGAGATAGAAAGGTCCACAAAGGTGGAAAGGAAGCGGCAGTACAAAGTAAAAGTTACATGAGTCAAAATTGGAAAATGGAAATTTGACTCATGTCTTGCAACTTTTATTTTGGAGAGACGCTTCCTTTCCACCTTGGTGGACTTTTTTCATTTGAGATTATTTTGTAGCGTATCACCCACGGCCAAGGAAGGTGTCTTGTTCTATTACAAGACATGCACCTGCTTCTGTTTTAAAAGGTTGAGGTTGTTGTGTGTCGGAAAAAATCAAATTGAGTCAAAGAGGCTTCGCAAAAAACATGAACACATGTGACCGACATGACCAAAGAACTTGGTGTAATGGATTCTAAACTGAACTTAAAGCCAATAGAAGTGACATCAAAGTTCCTGTTACAGCATAATGGCTCTTGCATCTCAGAGAGTTGTGCATTAGTGGAAGCGTGATTGGGTTGTGCAACAAAGGAGCGCGAATGTAGGGGTGTGGGTCAACATCAACAACCTGTCAGGGCTCTGCATTATACCTCCTCCGCTGTCTGAAAAAGGAGGCTCTTAAGTAGCAACCAAGACACCGGCCCACCAACATGCACTTGGACGGTTTGTTAAAGCACTGCTGCTCTGCATTTGCAATTCTAAATGTCATTTCCATCTTTGAATACCACATGCACCCCACTCTCTCTTGCTTGCTGCCAGCTCTCTCTCTCTATCTCTCTCTCTCTATCTCTCTCTCTCTCTGAAGTTGTCTGCAAAGCCTCCGTGTCTCGTCTCATTTGCTCCCCCCTCAGGTTTTCTGACATACAGCAACCACAGAAGTGCGTGCGCGTGTGACCGTGCAAGCTTGCGTGTGTCTGTGTGTTGAGGGAGGGCAATAGAAGCCACAGCTGTCTATCTATCGCCTCTCCTAGCAGTCATAATCATTATCCCTGACTAGTTTTGTGGGGAAGACACCTAGGGCAGTATTATGCATGTCTTAAGTACCATGTCTTATTACTTAACTTAAGACCTGGAGGCGTGATCAATGACATTTGGCTATTCTGAGTGGCCAAACAGCATTGACCACGCCTCCAGGTCTTAAGTTAAGTAATAAGACCTGGTACTTAAGACACGCATAATACTGCCCCTAATGTTCAGCAAGTGCTCCGTTTGGTCAAAAAGTTGCAGATTGCTCAGAATAAAGCGCAAGCGGCTCCTCTGGCTGTTCAAACCGGACAAGTATTAGTTATATGCACGAACATCTGGCATGGCTAATGGTTGAAAAGAAATTAGCAGTGAGTCTTCTAATGCTACTGCAGAACATTATTTCCACCGGTAAGCCGTATAGCTTGGCTCACCAGTTAAAAATGACTTCTGAACATGGTTACAACACCAGAGGAGCAGCTTCTGGCAACATAAGAATAAAACACCAAAATCAAATTGTCTTAAACACACTGGTATATATATAGGTCAATAACGCTCTGGAATGCTCTGCCCTAAAACATCTTATCTACAATACATAACAAAATTACTTTCAAAAAGAATATCAAGAGATACCTTGCCAATTTGCCAAGTACATAACTGTGATTTGTGAATTTGTTCTGATTTTATAATGTGAATTTGTTCTTTGTATTTCTTTTTATTGTGTTCTGTTTTTTATTTTAAATTGTATTTTTAGTTGTACATCTGTATTGTATTTGTTTTATTCAGGACCCAAGGAAGACTAGAGGCTCAGTCCTGTGTCTCTAATGTGGATCCTTCAATAAACATAATCATAACATACTTTTCACCCTTTGTACTGACAGCTGTCGTACTGAGGAATGTCTGATTGTCGCACCGACACACCAGATCAATGCATTCTAAAGTACTCAGATGATACAACTTTAATTTCTCTTCTAGATAGTTCCAGTGATCCTGGACTGCACAGAGTAAATAAGGTGGTTGAATGGAGTGATAACAACGCTCTCATCATTAACACAAAAAAGACAGAAAAGAGATTATATTTGGTGCACCACTAGAGACACACAGATTCCCCATCACTATTCATAGTGAACAGATTATCCAGGTACAGTATGTTCATACAAATACCTAGGAGTAGTAATAGATCATCTCCTGTCATGGAACAATCAGATTGAATCATTGTGTAAGAAAACAAAGCAAATAATCTATTTTCTTCGCCGTTTAAGATCCTTTGGTGCTAGTAGACGGATTCTTCTTTTGTTTTTTCTTCTGTTATTAGGTTCAAGGTTCAAGGTTCAAGGTGTTTATTGTCACACAGATGTACAGGTACAGCATTGTGAAAAACTTACGTTGGGTGATGCTCCACAATACACATAAGAAAAAAAGTAAATAATTAAATAACGATACTAAGTATAAAAGTTTTAAAGCGCAAATAACATGCATTTTAAAACTGCTTTAAATATTTAATATCATATTGTCTATGTCCCTCAAAGTTATTTCTAATGGTTTGAGCCTCAATCACCACTCTGATATAACCAGTCCTTGTCATTTCTTTCTGGACTTTGAAAGCAGTTTTAGCTGCAGTACCACAATGTCCTGAGGTGGTGGGGGTGCTGATATGCAGATTATTTAATATTTGAGTCATTATAATACTGATGCTAGATAAAACCAGGCTTGTTTCAATTCCATGCCAGCTTGGAAAATCAACAATGGTGGACATTGTAAACAAAGCGGAAATGCAAATTTGGAACTGAAGACTGAAGAAGAGGAGGAATTATACAAAGTAGGGTGACATTGATGACATCACGATGAGGCCAAAATCTGTTGAGCTGTTCCTGAGAGCAATTTCCATTAAAACACCCATATGATATGAAAGTCTGATTGTTCAAAATTGGTTATTTGTGGGGATAGAAAACACACATGGGAGCCACAAAAACACAAAAGAAATTGAAAAAGATGAATTTTATGTTATAGGTCCTTTAAAAAGTTTAAGGAACTCAGATCAGTATACAAGGCCGTAATACTATGGCATGTTCAATGTTCATTCATTTGGGCTTGTTAAGCAGCCTTACAGCCTAGGGGAGGAAACTGTTCTTTAGTCTGCTTGAGTGTTCTTCAGTACTGTAGTACTGTAGCCTCAAAGTCACAAATGCCGCAACAACTAAACATTTGTTCAAAGATTGTTGGACAACCACTTCAGAGACTCTATACATCCACGTATGATAACAGCATCCTAATGTTAGCAAGGAATATCACCTCTAATACTAGCCATGTTTTGTATGGAGAGTATAGGTTGCTGCCTTCAGGAAGGAGATAGGCATGGGTAGGTGTTCCAGCATACAATAAGGTCAGACTGAAGAGGTCTTTTGTCAAGTCAACTTTGAGGCTTAATCAGGATTTTGGCCAGGACTAGACTAGAGCTGTGGACAGTGCTCTTTGCCCTTATGATTCTATGTATGTAATTCTATTTTCTTTTTCGTCCTGCGTTATGTCAAATGTGTGTATATGTGTTGCATACAAGGCCGCTGGGTCGCAAGACAAATTTCAGTGCAAACTGACAATAAAGTACTATATCATGTATTTCATATATCATATCAGGTATGTCTGGCGTCATAAATTGTCCCACATGATTTGTTCTCACAAGCAGTAGGCCATGTACAATGTACAGGCAATGTACAGTGTACATTGCACACATTATCAAACCCAGGGAGGGACATCTACACAGAATATTCCCAGAGTTAATATAACTATGAAAGACACCCTGCATTCATATATGTGCTATTGCCCACAGCGATTCTCCATTAATGACTTTGGAAAGCTCAAGGAAATCATGCAATATTCAAATGACTTTTGAGGCACGACTGGTGCCGTCCTTGAATGCTAATGATGGCGTCGTCAGATCCGCACGGGGAAGGGCTGGGCTGAGAAATACTGCAAGTCACTCTCTCCCTGCAAGGATGTGTCCTCGGGGCACAATATGTCTTAGTCCTGTCAGCATGTGACCTTTGTATATCCCTGGATGATTTCTGAGTTTGTAGAGCCGCAGTATATGTCATGCTCCAGTGAAAAAGGGCAATTGTCTCCATACTAAGGAGACAGAAACAAGACAGCGAGATTCTCAGAGGGGGTCTGGTGGAATATCTTTTATGGGGGTAATAAAAGGGGGTGGGGGGGCTCGAGGTTGTCTCTGTATGATCACAATTGTGCACAGGAAACGTAGTACATTATGTTCTACTAATCTTTGCATTTTATTTCTAAAAGTACCCCATGGCAATTCTGCTACAGTCACATCTCACATCTTTTGTGGCTTTGGAAAAACTAATCAAAGAATTCGAGTTGGGTCATTTGTTTTGCCAAAGTGAATATGACAGTCTGTTCATAAGGCAATGGGAGAGAATAAAATAAAAGGAAATAGGGGCCAAACACTTTGCAGTGAGGTGTGCTAACCTTTGCCTTTTACCTATACGTCAGACAAGATGACGGCTCCGATGCAACCACTTTATTAAAGTACATTAATCTCTCCCTGGCACATTCACAATAGGAGGTTAAAAAAGAATCACGTACGTGACCTTGGTTGACCCGATTTCATCAATCACCCAATGTGACGAGACAAGAATGCCCAGCTCCCACAGTCAATCTACATATCAATCACGAGAACTCCCGTGCTCTACTGGAGATGTCGGCTGGAGGGTGGGGATGCAACATGTCAGTAGATCACGATAGCTGACGAACGTTTATTATAAGATGGACATTATTGATCCCTGTGGGGAAGTTGAGTTACACCATCACTAGCCTCAGAAACCGTTTTATTTGTGTGTGTATGTGTGTGCGTGTGCGTGCGTGGCGTGCGTGAGTGCGTGGCGTGGCGTGCGTGAGTGCGTGTGTGCGTGCGTGCGTGCGTGCGTGCGTGCGTGCGTGCGTGCATGCGTGGTAAATATCACAGCATGAGATTCAGCAAAACGCCAAAAATAAACGCCAACAAAGTAGCCGACTCGTGGAGGAAAACAGCTTCGCTGGGGTACTGTTGCAGGAACAAGATGTCACGTCTGTGGGAAACTGCTGAGTTTGGCGCGCTTCTTTGGTGAGATTTTTATTTTGCAAGCTAGCGCAGATTTCTTTTTCAGGAAATAAAGACAACAGAAGGCTACAAATTCAGCCCAGAGGCATCCCCACCCAACTGCACTCCCTCCAATAACAAAGATTGTGCGCAACAGAGTTGTCAGGAGCTGTTTTGTTTTGTTTGTATTTCCTCCCAGAAGTAGATTAGTCTGTTTGAAATCAATATAGTTTCACGGTCATTGGAGTGTAAACTTCCTTTCTTCTCTTTTGTGGGATTAAAACAACTATTGCATGAAACGCTGCACTCTAGGATGTTTCCATCTGACATTTAGAGGTGTTTATATTCTTTCTTTCCCATCTAGCTTAATTTCATCAACCCAGCCTGGGGCGTCACTAGGTGCGGTTCCATTAAGCCTTTGCAAAAAAAGGAAGCGTATGTTCATTAAGTCGAAAAAAGAAAAGCGAATTGTCGGTGTTTCCATTAAAGAACGTACAAAGAACGATTTGTTGTGTAAACTAATGCTTGTCTTAATATATTCAGGAACATGTAGCCTATATGTCGCGGGACTCGATTGGAACTTTCAATAAATCATTCAATAACAAGACATGTTCTAATAACACCGTGACTTCTTGTGGATCTCGGACTTCATGGGGCCAGTGTCAGTCTCTATGATGTAAGACTCCATGTTTGGAGTCCCCCTGAACAACCTGTCCTCCTCACTTCTGAAATGATGGCTACGCACCTGCTATTGTCTATTAGCAGTGCCGTGTAAGATAGGCTACAACAGTGGAAGGCGCACGACGAGTGCATTTGTTATGAATTGTGCTGTGTGGGGGAGAAAAAAAGTTTGGCAATAGGTAAAAGTACCCCAAGAAATCCCAGAATGCTCTTAAAAACCATGATTGAGAAGCAGTAATTGCCCATACATCCTTACTTTCAGAGTCGCATGAGATTGGAGGGCTGGCCATGTGGGACTGTCACTCACTCACTCACTCACTCACTCACTCACTCACTCACACGCACAAACGCACACACAAACCCACACCTGCTGTTAGGATATCTTGTACCCGCAGCTGGAGAGAAACCGACTTCTGCGGTGGACAGGTAACCTACATCATTAAAAAAGGTCCAACTGTTACCTAACTATCCCCATACACTAAAATAGCAAAGGCTGCGTCGGTGACCCGTCTACAATTGAAAAATGGAACATAGACTGGCTTCGTGTTGAAGAGGTGAATAAGACAGTGCTCCTCTTTTGCAAAGCATGCATAGCCTTGGACAGCTAAAAGCTAATAACAATATTGTTAAAAGAAGCAAACAGGTTACCGCTACCATACAACCAAGCAGCATTGATTTACTTATGCTAAGTAAGTAACTTTAATGCTAACTAAAGAGACAAAAAATATATAAAATGTTATACAGTGTCTGCAAGTATAGGCCTATCCATAACTCCATCGATAAAGAATTCATATTACACTCATTTTCTCTTTTGAGTAGTACTACAAATACTAATCTGTAATTTGGTTAAACACCTGCTGCATCAGACCCTCACAGATTAAAGCAACACAATTTGATCTGAATATGACACCCCCCCCCCCCCCCCCCCAACCAGAAGACCATAAATTAGTTAATTTGAAGGACTGTGATGAGGTTTTAAATTTTGCAATATACATCAATTATATTAAGAGCTATTAATGAAAGGATATACAGGTATAGTATTTAGCTATTAAAGACAAATACAACCCTAAACAGAACTGTCTGCTGCTTTATCTCACAGATATTACCATACACATATAGGCCTACAGATTAGATTGACACACTTCTCTTCGGAATAGCATGCTTTGTATTTACTTGGCAGAAGGTGGTGATTATGTTATGAATTTTAATCCGGGCTAAAAACAACTTTTTTGCATGAATTTATTTAAGTGCCCCCAGCATGTTGTAAATGCCCTAATTGTTTAGACAGCGGAGGCCCCAAGTAGTGTTTAAATATAACACTGACCAATCTTGCCTTCAATGCAGTTGCTGCTACAATATTATGCACAATTCCCAATCCGTACCCCGAGCATGTACTTGTACACCTACTGTATGTGCATGCACACACACACACACACACACACACACACACACACACACACACACACACACACACACACACACACACACACACACACACACACACACACACACACACACACACACACACACACACACACACACACACACACACACACACATCAATACGTGCAGATTCATAATCACACCTCAAAGACATCAGTGCCTGTTGCTCAAACTAGGGCATTAAGCAACTAGTCGACTATTAAATCCACTAGTCGACCTTGTTGGTACTAGTTGACTAGTTGATAAGAAAAAAAAAGTATTTTTGTCTCCACCAGGCCGAAGGCATGGGGGGAGAGTATGTTTTGCACTCCGTCCGTCCGTCCGTCCGTGTGTCCTTCCTTCCGTCCGTCCGTCCTTCCGTCCGTCCGTTATCAGCTAATCTCCGGTACCGTTGGCCCGATCCATGCCAAACTGTGCACACACACTCCATGGATGCCAACGATGAACCTCTGCCCCACAGATTCCTCAACGGCCTGTTATAGCGCCACCATGAGGCCGATTTAGGCAAAACACATTTCTGTAGATTACCCATACACATTTTATCCATACATCACACAATTCGGTATACACTATCTACATAGTCATGTGATCAACACGGATTTGCACCATTTCCCATCTTTCATCCTGATTGGCTAATATTGGCTTCCAAAGCTCACATGAATGGTCCGTTTCGAACAAAATGCCACAAATCACAAAAACAGTGTGCAATTTCCGTGAAATTATACACGCACATTTCCACTAAGCCGAGGACGACATGCCACTCATTATTTTCCAAATCAGCCTCATGGTGGCGCTATAACAGGCCAATTCCTGTTTTTAGCTATAACTGCATCAATCTGTATACTTATGTATGCGCACTCCCTAGAGGCCATGGAAAAACATTTTCCCTGCATCCCTCCACATCTGCCAGTTATAGCGCCACCATGAGGCCGATTTCTGCTAAACACATTGCTTATGTTAGTCGCACAGATTTCATCCAAATATCACGCAAATCGGTACACACGATCTCTGTAGTCATGTGATCAAGACGAGTCTGTTGGATTTCTCAGATTCTACACTGATTGGCTAACATTGCCTTCCAAAGTTTTCAGGAGTGGCCTGTTTCCTTCAAAATGCTGCACATGTCCTGCTCATCCAGAATTCTATCCTCAGAGATGCTATGAGTGATCTGGCTCTGCATTTCCTCAACAAAATGAAGACAATTGTTGCAAAAAACAAACAAACAAAAAAACATGTTTATATTACTCCTAAACATTTTGCCAAACATCACACACAGTCCTATCCTCCTGGTGGAGACCTGTGCCCAGAAGGGCACTTTTTCTAGTTTTTCCTGATTTTGTAGGCCTCAAGATCAGGTAGATTATAGTTAAAGTCACCAATGTACACAGTTTTTAAATGTACACATATTTTTCAAAAAAAATAGCTCAAACGTACTGTACGTGTATGTGTGCTTTGTATGCCTATCAACCCACATCAAATCCATGCTGATGCTTTGTAAAGCTTAAGAGATCTGTTTCACTCTACACATCACATCCTAAGCGTGGCAGCATGCCCTTGAGGGTGTGGGATGAGTGTGATTCAAAGAAATGTATATATTTGCACGGATAGTAATCTTTATATTGCCTATTCCATTTTATGAAGCTGTAAAGCCCCATTGAGTGTGGACACTGTGGAGGGGACGATAAGCTTCTTTACTCGCATGTCAATAGTTTTTCATAGTCCTTTTAAGTCAGTCAGACTTTTGTTTCCAGTCCCGCTACAGAACAATGGACACGACTGGCAGACGGACAATAATCTATGTGTGTGAAAAGCTGCCCTTGCCCACGGGGACAGAGTAACAGCTTCAACTAAAGATTTACAGTACCTGCCCAGATAAGACGGGGCACAAGAGCCGGTGCGATCGAGAGGGAAAGGGGAAAATGTAAACCCTCTGTATTGATGTGGAATGTGAGATCGCATGACGGCCGACACTATGGACAAATATCAGTCCCTGGTGAAAGTATAGTGGGTGTCCAATGTGTTCTGCTGAATGGCCGTGGCTGAATGGGAATATACCAGACTGTTTATTTGAACCAGGCGGCTTCAACAGGGCTCAACAGAGAGGAAAAAAGAAAGGCGGAGGGCTTGTCTGTTAACTCCAGATGGTGTAACCCATGGACACTTGGACAGAACTGTAACAATTCAACAGCGGTCTGAGGAAGTTGAGGAGGAACTGAGCGGCGCTACAGGCCTCATTTGAAGAGGAGCCACAGTGAAGAAATCGATGGCCTCTCCCATTGTATTACACAAGAAAAAGCTTTCGAGCCATGTACTCCTGTCCTACCTGGCCATCACCATCCCCCCCCCCCTCTCCTATATCCCCATAACAGCACTGCCCCCACCACCCATCCTGACATAAGTCTTTGTCTATATAGAAGTGTCTATTTGTACGTCTCTAATTGTTTTGATGAATTGAACATGGTGGACCCTCTTGTAAACAAGTGTAATGCTTAATTGGGTCGTCCACTCACAGTTAACAGCCTTTGTATTGAGTTTGTGCTTGAAATGTACTGTAATTCTGCAAACTGTTAATAAATATTTCAATCAATCAATCAATCAATCAGTCCAGCATCCCCACACTTGGCCCACAAACCCCTACCCCTTTCCGCCTGAACCTGGGCCCCTATGAGGTGTCTGTGTTAAGCATCCTGTCTGTCTCTGAGCCATTCTTTATGTGTCTCTCTATGTCCCTCTGTCCTGTCCCTTTCTCTAACTGTCTGTCTGACCTGTCCACCTCTCCTTACATCAATCTGGCTCTATGACTGTTCCTCTCCTCTCCCAGGAGCATTGACACCAAGCATGATAACAATGGCAATAACTAAAAATAAATATGCAGTTTGAAAAGTCGCCCAAATAGAAATGTAAACTGAACAATTAGAAGTAGGTGTGAAGCATAAACCCATGTGCGATTTTTGTGGAAATTGTGCTGGCAATTGGACATGAAATGTGCGAGGAGGTACACCAACGTTTTTCATACATACTGTAGGTACAAGCTCAACCCCCTTTGCCGCTAATTGTAGCATAAGTAGCATAACTTAACAGTGCGTGTGTGTGTTTGTGGGGGGGTGAGGCTGGGGGGAGGGAGAGAGAGAGAGAGAGAGAGAGAGAGAGAGAGAGAGAGAGCTTTCGAAGCAGAGGATTTGAAATTGCCTGATTTGTGGTGATAATGAGTGAACTGCATGTGTGAACTGCATGTGTGTGTGTGTGTGTGTGTGTGTGTGTGTGTGTGTGTGTGTGTGTGTGTGTGTGTGTGTGTGTGTGTGTGCGCGCGTGTCTGTGTGTGTGTGTGTGTGTGTGTGTGTGTGTGTGTGTGTGTGCGTGTGTGTGTGCGTGTGCGTGGCTGCGTGCGTGCTTGTGTGTACTTACGCTCTCTGTCATAATGGACATCAAAAGGCTGAGTTACCAAGTGATTTCTTTCAGCACTACAATGCCACAAAAATGCTCTGCTCTTCACTGCTCTTTATTCATTATCTACTGACACTGACAGTTTTGTTTCCCCTCGTTTTCCTCACTGTCATGGGGAATACAGATAGAAATGTGGCATTGAACTTGAACTGCACTTAATCTTAACCTCTCCCCTCAGATACTCATTTGAGAATATCCTGTTAAATTGCAAAGCCGCTTCTTTTTTTTCTTCCTCTTCTTCTTAACTCGATTGAATTATAATGTGATGGATCCCCAGGCGTTTGAGCAAACACTGGTGGCGGTAGACGTTGACCTTGTCCAACAGGGTCAGGCGAGAGCTGAGCGAGTCTCATCGGGTGCTACGCGTGTGGTATTGATTATCCATTTGAAAATTCCAAACGCCTATGCATTATTGATACAGTCAATGGTAAGGTGGACAAACGTGACACCCGGGCTCACAAGTCTGCCTCACTGAAAATGTACACAGGGACTGTTAGGTCCTTTACCTCACATTTAACATGCCTCCTGAGGGTGGACTTGTAAACAGTTGGAACTAAAAGCCACAGGGATTGACGGTTTTCATTTCACATAATTGCACTGTGTGCTGCGTGCAGAAAACACTGGGTGATATATACAGTAGGTGGATAACACCTGGCACCAGCACACATTGAACAGCAGCAGTTAGCTGGCCAGCTTGTAAACGGGCAGTATTGTGGCATTTAGCTCTGACTGTGTGATGTTCTCATCCAGCGCTACTTGAGCCTAAATTATACTTTATGAGCCAAGTTGTGGCTCATGGCTCATAGTTTGATCTGTACTAGATACTAGTGTAGATATTACAATTACAATGTACAGTATTTGACAATAAAGGTGGTTCTGATTCTGATTGATTCTGATTTCTCGGACCACAATGGAAACAAGTCCCCAGGCTTTGTGTGTTATCCTTTTAGCTCAAATGTCTGACTGTATCCTGTCATGTGTTGTTAAAATGTCTGTCTAATAAAGTATTCAATCAATCAATCAATCAATCAATCAATCAATCAATCAATCGTCGCATTGACCTTTACTCCTGATTGTGTTGGGTTGCCCCTAGTTGCAACACATCAACTACAGATATAACATGTGTCGGCAGATGTGCAAGTTTATTTTCGCAAAGATTGAATATATTTTATTGCAAATGTGTGAACTAATTTTACAGCCTTGTGTCACACTCTGTGCCTGAGTGTGCCACACTCTGTTGTCTCCCCTCCCCCGTGCTGTACTGAGAGACTTGATTCCACCTGAGAGCGGGCAGTGGGTATAGTTGGGCTAATTACTGACCATGATATTTATGTGACTTGTCTGCTTGACACTGCTGTATGTTCTGCCTGGGATTTGTTACCGACATCTTTAAGTTGAGTTATATGCCCTGTGAGGCAAAACCTGTGACCGAATCACACCGCGCAGCGCAGGGGGCCCCTAACATTTTGTCTAACCCGGGGGCCCTTGGGAGGGTTAATCCGGCCCTGAACCCTGGGGTTGGGCCAGAGAAGCCGTGCTCGTTAGTCGATAGTCCCTGCTGTACAATGCAAATCGATCAAAGACAAAGTAATGCTCCCTCCTGAATCTATTGGGTCACAGGTTTAATAACTTGCAAGCAGTTATTTCCACCAAATGTTATGCGTTCCTTCCTAACTCAAAGAATCAGAAACACCTGTATTTCCATAATGCATGTACTAGGAATTTGACATAATGTACAATGTACACAGATAAATATACATAACCATGACACACTGAATGGGGGGGGGGGAACTACCATAAGCTCGACAGCCCCCATTATTAGCCGAGTGGTCTGTACTACCGCAGAAGCAAAAGGGTACCACCACCAACCCACCAACCATTCCACGGGGAGTCGGTGGACATTTGTGGACACCTATACAAATTCCTAGGCGTACAAATGAACAAGTCACTGAACTGGTCTGACAACACAGAGCATCATTCTACCATCATCTTTATATGTTGTTGCTACCCATAGAACTTCTTTCTTTCTTCCTGTATGTGCCCTGTGTTCTAATGTTGCTGCCTCTAGACTAAACTGAACTGGTCTGACAACACAGAGCATCATTCTACCATCATCTTTATATCTTCAACCAAAGATATACCTTTATTGATCCCACGGGATCAATAAAGGTATATCTATCTATATCTATTAACAATGTGTTTTCGTTGGTTTGGGTAGCTAGTGAGAATGTGTTGCATTATGTTGCAGGCCACAAGATTGTTGCCTTTGCTGCCTCATAGATGTGACAGGTAAATAGTGAACCTTATTGCAACAGAGGTGTTGTTGTTGTCGTTTAGTGGCTGAATGTTGTCTAGTTCCCCTTTAATAAGTTATTCATGTTGGTTAAAGGCAGCCATGGGGGTGGTAACATAGCCAAGGCGAGAAGTGATTGTCCAGGAGACGTGAGAGAAAGGGTGGGAAGAGTAAGTCATGGACAGTACATTCTTTCAAAGAAGATTTAACACGTTAACACGTTCTGTAGCCAGGTCAGCACATAATACTGTATCTAATTTGACTGTGAAAAGAGCTCATCTATTATTAAAGCAGGAGAGAGAGATGTCAGATCATTGAGGAAGTGTGTGTGTGTGTGTGTGTGTGTGTGTGTGTGTGTGTGTGTGTGTGTGTGTGTGTGTTTGTGTGTGCGCGTGCGTGCGTGCGTGCGTGTGTGTGTGTCGCATATTTTTGTGGGCTTGCAGCGCACTTAGACCGCTTCAGTCACCATGTATGTACACACTGTGCTTATACCATTGAACTTGATTCCCCTATAATTATACTTGATTTATGTAGATACACTTACGGCCGGGCTCCACCGGGCGCGTCAGCGTCGCGTCTCCGTCACCGTCAGGGAATGTCCCATTTTTAATCAATGAAGGGTGGCTCCACTGCCCGCGTTGACGGAGACGCAACGCGTGCATTAAAATTGAACCGGTGCGTTTTTTGACGCGACGCAGACGCAACGCAACGTCCGGTGGAGCCCTGGCGTTACATATCTCCGTCTTTCAACAATGCCAGATATGGCAAAGAGAGCAGGCTCAGTGCTATAAACGTATGGAGGACTTTGATTGAAACACATGACATGTACTGTAGCTGTAGTGTATGTTACATGAGTTGAGTGTACAACATAAAGAGCAGAAGTGCTTGCAGTCCCATAGCCTGGACGGACAGATGCAGTCCCATAGTCTGGAGTCTACTCTGGACCAGAGTAATAATTATAGTAAGAGAGTGGCGACACCTGCGTTGACTCCCATTGTAACAATGGAATGTGGAAGTGCTCATTCTATCTCAATGGGATAGTTCCAGCCATGTTTGGAACTATAGCCCATAGGCACCCGCTTTGCGGAGAGATCAAAGCGTGTCGCTACTCTCCTACTCTACACTCTGGTCTGGACGAACAGATGCAGTCCCATAGCCTGGACGGACAGGTGCAGTCCCATAGTCTGGAGTCTCTGGACGAACAGATGCAGTCCCATAGCCTGGACGGACGGATGCAGTCCCATGGCCTGGACGAACGGATGCAGTCCCACAGCCTGGAGGGACGAATGCAGTCCCATAGTCTGGACGAGTGGATGTAGTCCCACTGCCTGGAAGGACAAATGCTCACCCTGCTTCGGAGCTACAGTCTCCACAACCAGTGTTGCCAGATTTTGATGTGACGCGTTGTGAACCTCCGATATTGATGTTGAATATCCGTGAAGTTAATATAACTCCCCTCTTATCGAGTACGCGACACATGTCAGTGTCCTTCACAACTCACATGATATGACTCAGCATGGGTCAGCCAAGACCGATAGATGAAATGTCAATCAACCAAATATCATGATCAGAGGGAGCTGTCTCTGCAGAGATATTCACTTCTGAGGCGAACGTCATCCTTGATCTGCGCTACCTCCTTCCACCCGCACGCTGTGATCTATGGGCTTCTTTAATCTGCGTAATGCGCAGCGAAATCCGGAGTGTTAATTTAACTCAGTCAGTGGATACTAAGGATTGCACTGTGCAGAGCACATGGGAGCTACTGTTTCATCAGATGTGAACAAGCAATCGATCCTCCTCTCAAACTTGCCCCAAACGTGTGAGCAACCGAGCCCCGCAGCCCTGTTGTTGAAGCATTGCATCAGCCTACAAGCAATGGGAGAGTTTGCTTTGGGAAAGCTGTGTATGCTCTCTGGCGTCTCTCTCTGCGGGGCCTCTATTTGACCTCTATTTGGCCGGGTTCAAGTAAGCGTCAAGTAAGACCACTTCTGCAAACCTCACAGAACTTTTTTTTTGTTTTTATTCCATGGGCCAAGGTGTGAGAATGAGTTGTTTTTTTAGGTCCTTGTAGGTCACGGGAAGTAATTTGAAGCTGATCCTTTGTTTGAACGAAAACCAGTGAAGGTTTTGGAGGACTGCAGTGATGTATAGTCTCGAAAGCGGGTATACTGGTGTGAGCAAGCGAGTTATGAAAACTTTGGAGTTTATTGAAGACTTTAGAGGTGATGCCATGAAGCATTCGTTTGTAGTAGTTCAAGACGGGCTGTAATGAATGTATGAATGATGTGTTTCAGCAAGAGGGCAATAATCATCCGCACCATTTGTGATGTACGTGGTTTACACAGGGGAGGATTAATGACAGAAAGGGTGGGGTCAACAATGATTCAGAGGTTGTGGGTGTAGATGTACTGTATTTGGGTTGAGAGTAGAGCCATCAATGTTGTCTTTCCATTAACAGAACCCATTTTGACCTGAGATCAGATTCTAAAAATGTCTTCTACATCCTGCCAGTTTTCGGAAAAAGCTATGTTTCTATGTCAGTCGTTCTTCGATTTTTCTAAAATAGCAGACCTACAAGCTCGTAGCATGCCACTTGTGGCGTGCTATGAGCTTGTAGATCTGCTATTTTTCAATAGCTAAAGCATGACATAATGCTAACACCAAAAGGGGTTCCCGCCCAAAATGGGTTAATCATTCAGGTTCTCAATGTTGAAGAGAAAGAACCATATGTCGGTAGAAACCTTGCATCTCCACATTTACTCTTTTTTTAGGTTTTGTTTTTTTCATAAATTCCATGTTTTGTAAATTTTGTCAGATGACAGTGTTGCACAAAAGTAGCAAAAGTAGTGTTCAAGCTTATACAGTAGATTTGTTTATGTAGGAAACACGTTCACATTGCCTGTCCAAAATAACTATGCCATGCAGGTTCAAACTGTCTGTGAGTTGTATATTAAATATACAACTAACAGTGTATCTTTGGTTACATTTTAACCAATGACAAGTATTAAGAGCTTGTGACTAAATAATAACTACATTGGATCCATTGGAACAAAGCCTACGTATACAGCACAAGGTTTCAGCCCAGTGACAATATATTTAGCATCATTTTAAAACAAAAGGGTGTACCGTTTTTACCAAGCTATGATTATATCATCTTTGAATATTTGCTTAACCCATTTCGACCTGAGATCAGATTCTAACTAGAAAAAGTGCCCTTCTGGGCACAGGTCTCCACCAGGAGGATAGGAGTGTGTGTGTGATGTTTGGCAAAATGTTTAGGAGCAATATAAACGTGTGTGTGTGTGTGTGTGTGTGTGTGTGTGTGTGTGTGTGTGTGTGTGTGTGTGTGTGTGTGTGTGTGTGTGTGTGACGCGGCTTGGCCTGTTGTAGCGCCACCATGAGGCTGATTTGAAAACTGTCAAGTGGCATTTCTTCCAAAGCCTAGTGGGAATATGCATGCACAGTTTCACCACAATCGGACGCTGCGTTGAGTAGTTGTGGCGATTTGTACAAAACGGGTACAAATCGGGCTACTCCTGAAAAGTTTAGAAGCCAATCGTAGCCAATGAGGGTGGATTATGAGAAATCAAACAAACCCGTCTTGATCACATGACTATGAAGAGCATGTGTACCGATTTGCGTGACATTTGGATAAAATGTGAAGGAGTAATATTAGAAAATATGTCGGCCCTGGTGGCGCTATAAAGAGCAGATGTGAAAAATTCCAGGCAAAGGTTTTTCCTTGGCCTCTAGGGAGTTGGCATACAATGTTATCCACAGATCCGTGCAGTTAGAGGTAAAAACACTTTTCGGCCAGTTATAGCGCCACCATGAGGCCGAGTTGAAAATGTTCATGTGGCATTTCCTCCTCGGCCTAGTGGGAATGTGCGTGCACAATTTCACGGAAATCACACGATGTGTTCTTGATTTACAGCATTTTGTTTGAAACTGAGCACTCCTGCGAACTTTGGAAGCCAATCTTAGCCAATCAGGATGGAGTCTGAGAAATCTGAAAGACCTGTTTTGTTGAATGGCTCTAGAGAGACTGTGTACCAATTTGCGTGATGTTTGGACAAAATCTGTAGGTGTACTGTCCAAAAACTTGTTTTGCACAAAGCGGCCTCCTGGTGGCGCTATAACAGGCCGTTCTGGAAATTTTGGGGCAGAGGTTCATCGTTGGCATCCAGGGAGTGTGTGTGCAAAATGTGGCATCGACCAGGTTAATGGTGCGGGAGATTAGCTGTTCACAGACGGAAGGACGGACGGACACACACACACACACACGGAAACACGGGCGGACGGAGTGCAAAACATACTCTCTCCCCATGCCTTCGGCCTGGTGGAGACAAAAATGTCTTCTACATCCTGACAGTTTTCTGAAAAAGCTATGTTTCTATGTCAGTCGTTCTTCGATTTTTCAAAAATAGCTAAAGCATAACATAATGCCAACACCAAAAGGGGGTTCCCGCCCAGAATGGATTAAATTGGAGGAAGCAGTCAGTCAGAGGAGAGACCACTATATTTCCATTACATTTGGCTGTACGATTTATTTTCCACTGCATAGCAGCAGGCAATTGGTCCAAATTAGTGGTTACTATTGAGCAAATAGAGGAAAATAAATCATGGTGAGGGCATTTAGCATGTCTACCACTGTAATAATGGAAAAGTGGTGGAAGAAGTACCCACATTTTTTACTTAAGTAAAAGTATCAATACCCTATTGAAGAAGTATAGCCTGACAAGTTCAGAATGAAAACAAAAAAATCAAAATGTTTTCAAATGTATAAAATGTTGCATGAGCTTGTAGATCGGCTATTTTCAAATTGTAAGTCCAAAGTATATATAGGCCTGCAGTGGTTTTGTAATAATAATCCAAATCTACAAAGTAACTAAAGTTTTCAAATAATTATAGTGGAGCAAAAGCACAATATTTGAGATGTAGTGGAGTGGAAGTAAAATGATTGAAAATGGGAAATACTCCAGTAAAGTAAAAAAAAAAAGCAATACCCCAAAACTGTACTTAAGTACAGTAGGCTACTTGAGTAAATGTAATACATACAAATACATACTGGCTACCACTGTAATATTAATGCAGCATGCAGTACGTGCAGCAACGCTCTTATACAAATAACTTACTTTGAGTCAGCAGGTATTGACTGAAACCATAGTACTAATGCAGTATTGATGCAGGGGAGTTGTGCGGTAATGCAAAAGCATAGCTCCAACTGGAAGAGTAAGGGTCAACTTTATTGACCCAGAGGGGAAAACATGACAAGCGTTTGACACTATGCTACGGCAGTTGGCTCACCTAAAACATCTAAAAGTTGCACCATGTAACTTTACTCTCGTACCCCGGAATTGAACCTGGTTTCCTGCGAAAGTGCTGACATTGTTTTTTTACCGTTGAGCTAATAGACCTGCTTGCTCAGCAGATAAATTGAATCTTGACCATCAGGTCAAAGTTCGTGCCTGTCTAGGTGAGACATGACATTTGACACCATCTACATTTTTCAATAGAAGAGCAGGGAGACAAAATACAACCACCCCAATTGTATAAATTGCAGTAGATTGGATTAACATACATTTTAACCCTAAGAGACTATATATTTGACTATATTTAATTCAACTAAGGAATCAGGATTCATGTACAAAAGTTGCACTAATTCCAATTAACTTTCATTAGCTTGGTGGAGGCTCACCGCACCGTGTTTTGTCAGGAAACCTATCTGGAAACGATGTATGCGGATGACAAGCGGCACGAACAGATAGCTATTCCATCTGACATTCCACCAATTGAGGAACCTGAACATCAAATGGACATTAATCCTCCCAAGTGGAGGGAGGTGGAGCACGCAGTGAAGCGGGCGAGAGCTTCATCAGCCCCAGGGCCAAATGGAGTTCCGTACCGAGTCTACAAGAATGCTCCAGATGTTCTTCGTTTCTTGTGGAAACTAATGAGAGTAGCCTGGGAGAAGGGAATTATACCTAAAGCATGGCGCAGGGCAGTAGGAGTCCTGATTCCAAAAGAGAAGGAATCCACGGATATCAGCCAATTCCGACCCATCAGTCTGCTTAATGTAGAGGGTAAGATTTTCTTCAGTGTCATAGCTCAGAGGATGTCCAGCTATCTGGAGAGAAACAACCTTGTGGATACATCAGTCCAAAAAGCAGGCATCCCAGGGTTCTCTGGATGCCTTGAACACACCAGCATGATCTGGCACCAAATTCAGTCTGCTAAGAAGGAGAAGAGGGATCTCCATGTTGTTTTTCTTGACCTCGCTAATGCGTTCGGATCAGTCCCCCACAGTTTCATCTGGGCATCCTTTGACTTCTTTAGGATACCCGAGACCATCAAGCACCTGGTCAAGTCCTATTTTCAAGATCTTCAGCTCTGTTTTACCACGCCAGACTTTACCACCACATGGCATCGCATGGAGATTGGCATAATGGCAGGATGTACCATTTCACCATTGGCATTCACCATGGCGATGGAAGTCATCATAAGAGCCTCCAAGTGGGTGGTGGGCGGTGAGCGGTTAACCTCTGGAATCCGGCTACCACCCATCAGGGCCTATATGGATGACATGACAACCATGACAAACACAGTACCTTGTACCAGGCGCCTCCTAGGAAAGCTCCAACAGAACATCACCGGGGCCAGAATGAAATTCAAGCCATCCAAATCAAGGAGCATCTCCATAGTTAAAGGCAAACTGATGGAACAAAGGTTCTTCATAGATGAAGAACCTATCCCAACGGTCACTGAAAAGCCAATCAAAAGTCTCGGAAGATGGTACGACTCAAAGCTTAAAGACTCTGATCAGGCACACGAACTCAGGCAAGAACTCATCAAAGGCCTGGAGACCATTGACAAATCCATGCTGCCTGGCAAGCTGAAAATCTGGTGCCTGCAGTTCGGCCTACTACCCCGCCTTATGTGGCCACTAACCATGTATGACATCACACTCACAAGAGTTGAGAAGATGGAGAGGATGATTAGCTCTCATCTGAGAAAGTGGTTAGGGGCCCCTCGATGCCTAAGTAGTGTGGCCCTGTATGGCCAGGGGCTACTCCAGCTGCCCCTCTCTAGCCTCACTGAGGAGTTCAAATGCACGAAAGTGAGATTAGAGATGACCCTGACAGAATCAAAGGACACCGTAATCCGAGCTACTGCCCCAACCCTGGCAACAGGAAGGAAGTGGACTGTTAAGAATGCGGTAGAGCAGGCAAAATCTGCTCTCCACCACAGTGACATCGTGGGCCAAGTTCAACATGGAAGAAGTGGCTTGGGGTTGGGTGAAAAGCGACCCTGCTGGAGCAAAGCAGCCTCCCGGGAGCGGCGTAAAATGGTTGTGGCCGAAGTCCGCCGACAGGAGGAAGCAAGCAGGTGTACCAAGGCTGTGTCGCAAGTAAAACAGGGCCAGTGGATGAGATGGGAGAGTGTGGAAAAGCGAAACATCAGCTGGAAGGACATGTGGGAGATGGAGACAAGCAGGATAAGTTTCCTTATTCGATCCACCTATGATGTCCTCCCTACCCCTACAAATCTCAACCAATGGCTGGGCGAAGATCCATCCTGCCCCCTGTGTTCAACACGAGCTACACTAAGACACATCCTCGTTGGGTGCAAAGTGAGCCTCTCCCAAGGACGATACACCTGGAGGCACAACCAAGTACTCAAAGGCTTGGCAGCAACTCTGGAAAGCAGGAGAACCACCATCAATGCCTTGCCGCCCAGAGTAACCAACTCAGCCAACCCAATCGCGTTTGTTCGAGAAGGGCAACAAGGACAGCGGAAGTTCCCACCAAGGCCCAGGTTAGGTGAACTGGAGGCAGCCAGAGACTGGCAGATGCTGGTGGACGTGGGCCAACGACTCACAGTTCCACCAGAGATCGTCATCACCAACCTGAGGCCTGACCTAGTCCTGTGGTCCAACTCACAGCGCAGAGTGTACTTTGTGGAGCTTACAGTCCCTTGGGAGGATGCAGTTCAGGAAGCCTTTGAAAGAAAGAAACTGCGATATTCAGATCTTGCAGCAGAGGCAGAACAGCGGGGCTGGAGAGCAAAGGTCTGTCCAGCAGAAGTTGGATGTCGGGGTTTTGTGGCAACATCAACTGTGAGGCTGATGAAGGACCTTGGCATCAGTGGACAAGTCCTACGTCGGGCCATCAAGGAGCTATCCAGACTGGCAGAGTGGAGTAGCCAGTGGCTCTGGCTGAAAAGGAAAGACCCTAGCTGGTCTCCCAAATAAGCAGGCTGGGCAGATGCAGAGGGGGGTGCTTCTGGGACGCCAGAATGCACTGCTGAGCCTACTGGAGACGTCGTGGGGTTAAATCAGCGAAACGTTGGTGAAAGTAGGACCCCACTTGACAACCCCTGTGAAGTGTCTGTCCAGCTGTCTCGACATCACAGTGCTCAAGTCTTCGATCCTTAGGTATGCGGTCAAGTGCAAGCCTGGCTCAGGGAGTAGGACGCCCCTGCCTTGCAGAGTCCCTAGGCACTTATGGACTTAACATCATGTCCTGTGTTTTCGAAATCACTAAGGAATCAGGATTCATGTACAAAAGTTGCACTAATTCCAATTAACTTTCATTAGCTTGGTGGAGGCTCACCGCACCGTGTTTTGTCAGCGCTGACTCACAGCGTATTTAAATACACTTTATTGTGAGATATTGCATTATTAATTTATAATTTGTTAAATTGGAAAAAGAGCTTCGTTAAGACCTCCATATTATTATGGTCAATGCCTGTGTGAAAATAATCACTGGTGTAGACAAATGATAGCTGCCTTCAAGTGGTTTGATTTGCACACAATCTTTGTCTCGAGATTCCAGAGAAGATATGAGAAGTTGTGTGTGGGTACCCCTGGTATATGTGGGGTACATTATGATGACAGACAGACAGACAGACAGACAGACAGACAGACATCAATAGACATTAAATTCCTACTGCAGTCTATTGCACAGACAGACAGACAGACAGACAGACAGACAGACAGACAGACAGACAGACAGACAGACAGACAGACAGACAGACAGACAGACAGACAGACAGACAGACAGACAGACAGACAGACAGACAGACATTTCCTACTGCAGTCTATTGCACAGACAGTTTGTGTTTTACAGGAAAAGAAGGTTGTCCAAGTGGACATCTGTAGTCGTTGTTGGCTGCCATCAACAGTCATGATAAACCACAGAGACATGCAGTCTCAATTCATGCCATGCCTATATTACCATGTTGACGTGTAATTTGTCTAACCTAAGATGGATGTCTGGATGTCCCAGGCATTGGCATCAAAACTTTCTCCCAAGAGGCCACCAATGTCTGTCTCTCTCACTCTCTTTCCAAAAAAGAGACAAAAAAAAAGTGTTTTAAGTACAGTAATCCGTTAAAAAACAATGCCTTAACATAGCATCTGTCTAGGACGTGGTGTTGGCAGGTTGCAGTGAGGTGGTAAGTGATGACTGTAATGAAGATGCATTATAGGACGCACAGATTTATCCCATCGTATGGCCAGGCAGATGCTACGGCTGCGTATAGCACCCCTCCTCCTTAATACACCAGCATCACCCACACATCATCATGCAGCAAAATGCACATATTATGCACCCACCCTCGCTGCCCCGCACTCCAACGCACACACACACACGCAAACTTCTGCCACCTCCAGCACCATGCCGCCCCACGTGCATTCAGCACACCGTCCCCTTCATCCACAACCCATGCATGTGCACACATTTTAACACTGAGCTTCATCCACCTCATCCCTCCGGATACCTTTCAGCAGGTGCTTGCAGGCGTGTGGGCGTGCGCATTCACATGCACTTTTGTGCATGCGTGCGTGTGTGCGTGCGTGCGTGCGTGCGTGTGCGCGTGCGTTTTAGGCTTGCTGAGCAGATGGTTTTGTTTATTAGGGTTTGTTTATTTCCTCAAAAGACAATTTTGGAACGATTCAGACACCAGGTACACGCTGCACAATGATGTTTCTCAGCGTATTCCCACAAATATAAACACAGTGCATGTGTGTGCGGTATTTCTTCTTTCTACGGCAAGATGTGCTGTGCGAAACACTACCTACTATAGGGCCGGGCGATATGACTTCAAATCAATATCACAAATTAGTTCAAACCTTTGTCTCCCCTGGGGGTCCCCGCATACCTCCGTTTGAAAAGTGCTGTTCTAACAGAAGGTTCAGCTTCTGAAGGCAGCCGGGAGGGAGGTACACCAAATCTGGACTGTTAACTCACAGAGGGTGTACAGATTGCACAGATTGAATAGATTTTTTCTGAGTGAAATGTACACTCCTGATTCTACAGTGCAGCACTCTTGGAGTAGATACTGTACACGGTTGCCTCTGCAGCGTGCCCAAGGACATTTCTACAAGGATGATTCTCGGGGGTAAACTATTTTGACCTTTTCACTTTGAGGGCATTCTTCTTTAAGTGTTAGAGGCCATCTTGCTTCCTCGCATGTCCACTGAGAAATCCTTAATGAACATTTAACTCGTACAAAGGGTGCACAACTGGAACCAACCAAGTCAGCAGTCTCTATTGATCCCTCAGCTTTAGTTTGGAGGGTATTGTGTTTTAGAGAGAGAGAGAGAGAAAGAGAGAGATATATTCTCTCTGGATTGTACTGGTAGTGGGTTTGTCTGTTGTTTTTTGACAGTCCATTCATTACCTAGAGCAGTGGATCTCAAACTTTCTTTAATTTACCTTTAGCTGCGTACCTCCTTCAACTGCTCAAAGCAGTCTTAGTGTTTGTTGTTTGTTTTTGTCCCCGTTATCATTTGCATGTCTGTTTCAACCACTTTGATTTTCTTTTGTTTGGTTTCCTAATTGAAATATCCTCCTGGCCAAGTTAGAAATGGATGCAGAACTAGCTGGCAACTGTTGTTGTTATTATTATAGTTTCTACATCAGTGCTATTTATGACTTTTTTTCTTTTTTTGCCTGCCATTTTTTGCCACTTAAAACTAGCAATAGCACAACCTTTTGAGAAACACTGAACCGGAGAATCCAATGTTAGATAAACAATTGTTTAAACGCATTCATCCTCCCAAACACATTCATCCTCCATAGGTGGTGGAAGCCACTGCTTAGCACTAATAAACTAACTAAAATCCTGACTGTTAATTTAACTCTGAGTGTACAAATGGAACAACAAGGGGTCCATTTGACTTCTACAGTGCAGGCGTGTGAGCCCGTCTTCCATTTATTTAGCCTGTTTAGACTGAGCATACTAAATACACCGGTGTGGACGGCCTCAGGGCATCATTAGGATTGCTCATCACCAAACTTAATTTTCTTTATCCCCCAACTAATGGGCCAATGCATGAATCATGTCAGTCTCCTGATTGATAGCATTGAGAGCACACCGTTTCATCTTGCGGATAAGTTCACTGAATTCAAAATGTAATCCTTCCGACGTGTTCATTTGGTCTCCATACACCTCCAAAACATCAACTAAACCAATTAAAATAACTCAACCGAGAAAGGAGAAGCTGTCTGGCTTATACTTCAGGCATATTCATCTGTGAAGTTATGAACCCCAGTGTCTGGGCCAAACGTTACAACAAAAACAGCAGATCATGTTGCAAAGCCATGTGTTGTGAGCTTATATATATCTTGTATATCAGCTATTTTCATCAAGGGGCTGTAGAGGGGGAAAAGGAGTGGACGTACCATGTAAGTGGTTAAGGAATCAGATGATTGAGTTGTTTTGTTTACAGGGACAGTGAGACAACTCATGATCCAATCAGTGTGGGTTGATTGGCATTTTGGCCTGGCTGGCGATGTTATCAAGAACCCTGAAAATACACTGTCACTATGGAGATGCGTGCACTAGCTGTGCACTCCAACTCCAAAAACAGACAGTGTTTGGAGTTGCAAAGTGCACAGCACTCACACTCTGTGTGTGTGTGCGTGTGTGCGAAAACAGCCCACCTTGTGACCTAGTAGACCGAACAGCCTATGTATAAAATAGGGCTGTAGTAAGTAGTAGTAGTAATAATACGTTATTTTGTAATTGTAATAATAATCTTAATCTACAAAGTATACTAGTAACACATTTTTTCCCATAACTGTGGAGTAAAAAGTACAATATTTGCCTCTGCTCTCAGATGAAGTGGAGTAGAAGTAAAAGTACTGACAACTGAAAATACTCCAACAATACCTCAAAATTGTACTTAGGTACAGTACTTGAGCACCTAGTTACTTTACACCAATACCCAACTAAACTACACATTGCTCTGAACTCACTTGTATACGATTACATTTGTCCTCAGGAGGCCACCCCGTAAGAAAAAGCCATGTAAGGTTGAAAGCGGCTGGTTCCGACTGGTGTGAGTGTCCCTCAGGGTGGAGCTAAGGTGTGGCTGGCTAGCCATGCCCGTAGAAAAAACACACGGATCGATACTGCTTGGTATTCTCCTTATATGGCTTTTTACTGTAACATTATGCACTAAATCAATAAATGCATTTTAATATCCACGCACATTTTGATATGCTTGGCTCGATGTGAGTGTGCCTGGAGTAAGACCAGGGGTTCTCCTTCCTAAGTAGTCCACAGATTTGACTTTGCGAGCACCTTGCCTCCACATGGACTCATCATAACCGTGAGCATCAGATACCTTTTGTTTTGAACTCTAAACCGAGCTCCTACAATCCCAACAGTGCGCAGACAGACAGACAGACAGACAGACAGACAGACAGACAGACAGACAGACAGACAGACAGACAGACAGACAGACAGACAGACAGACAGACAGACAGACAGACAGACAGACAGACAGACAGACAGACAGACAGACAGACAGACAGACAGACAGACAGACAGACAGACAGACAGACAGACAGACAGACAGACAGACAGACAGACAGACAGACAGACAGACCTAATATCGAAATAACATAAATGTCTCAATATTGTATTGATATTATCAATATAGGTATTCAGGACTAAATGTATACTAGTAGACTCCTGATTGATTGATTGATTGATTGATTGATTGATTGATTGACTGAAGAATGTATTAACAGTTTGGAGAATTACAGTACATTTCAAGCACAACTCAATACAAAGACTGTGGACGACACCAGAAAGCATTACACTTGTTTACAATAGGGTCCACCCTTTTCAATTCATCAGAACATTTAGAGACGTACAAATATACACTTCTATATGATCATCATAAAAGGAACTGGGAAGAAACAAACAGTGAGGGGAAAAGGGTGGGGGGGATTCAGATTTTACTGGGGCCAGTTTCGAATTGCAGCCGTCCATAGGTGCTCCCGTATAGGAACTCCCTCTGGTGTTGTGGGTGTGGACTTCTTTGACATTAAGGAAGTATTTAGACAGGTACATGGGTATCTTGGTGGTGTAGCGAATCTTGTGGACCAGACCCATTGCAAGATGCTGTACTCTGTCATATGTCATCTTTTAAAAAGCCCTCAAAGTGTTAAAACGGTAGAATTTCTGCCTTAATTAAATCAGGCAATAAAATTATTCATGTACAGACACACTGATGACCCCTGGCTAACAAAGTCTCAAGCAAGCAGAGTGCATCTCATCAATCACATACACCATAGCAATCTCAAATTTTAAAGATTGTAACCATCTCTGTATCGTGGACTTGGTATCATGATATGGTCACATTGTGATTTGTTGGTATCATTATTAGGGGTGTAACGATACATTTTAACAGCAATACGATACGCATCACGATACATGGTTGACGATACGATACATGGACGATATTGGATCATTATGGCCAGTGGCGGCCTTATATATGATTTATTTTTATTTATTTATTTTGTTGGTAAAAGAAAAGAGTAGGAGTAGTAGTAGTAATATTGCATTGCATCGCAGCCTTCCAATCAGCCTTGTCAATATTATTCGGCCTCATCCTGTACGTCCACTTACCACTAGTTGGTAGCAGCTAATAATCACTGTCATGTCATGTTGACCTGTGTTGTTTGATTGTAATTGTTCCCACTTCCCAGTGTGTGCAGTCACTGCACTAGCAGCGCTGAGAGTTGCGATTGCATCATTGTATAGCATATGCTGCCTCCCAATTATACCTTACAGTAATTTGAAGACAAAGTAAAATTGTTTAATCAAGCTGCTTTTGTGTATTTTTCTACTTGGCTGTACTGTATGCTGACAAAAAAAAAATATATATATATATAATTCATTATTAAAATTATGACGTCATGAACGGGGCCTCCCAATCCTTAAGGCCGCCCCTGATTACGGCGATACGGTACAGTAACTATTTAGCAAAGAAATTAAATCTGTGTGAAACATGTGAATAGTACTGTTTTTAAGGGAATATGTATGCATTTGGATATAAATAAGTAAGCACAGTGATTCTCTGGAAAATACATAGACTAGATAGATTATATTAAACTAAATAATTAAACCCCCTCTTTTTCTTTTTTCTTTAAAATTGCAAAATTGATACAAACGATTATTTACATTGCAAAACGATACGATACGATACAAAGTCAATGTTGCTGTTTTCATTGCTATATACTTCGATTCTTGAAATTAAAATAGATTTTTGATGCAGTTACTATATCGTTACACCCCTAATCGTTATACATCCCTAGTACCTTACGGAAGGAGTCCAGTGCTCATAGCATCTTTCCGTGTACTGACCCGCTGTTTAGGCCCTGCTCGTTCCTCTCATTCCACAGCAAATCAGCATTATCGTACCGTCACCACGCCAACCATCCCCGGGAGCCGTAGAGCCTGATTTTATTCCCCATGGTGTATTTGTGTGCTAATTCAAGCCTCACACACACACACACACACGCCTGATAACATTTGGCGGTAAATTCAGGTAGGTGAGCGAACGCACAACCTCAAAGGGATCCTTCAGTTCAGCTCCTTACTTCCATATATGACTCGGCTTTGAGCCAATTTACATTTAATGTCCTGTTTAACCCCCTGGTCGTTATCTGCTGTTCGCAGCCGTGAAGGACAGAGGATGAAACGTAAATGTTTATTGAGCCGTAAATATTGTAAATGGAATTGTGATGCTGCTCCCGAATACGAGCAACATTACACCACGCACACACACGTGCACATTTGCACAGGCATGCATGCGTGCATAGAGCATACGGTACATATACACGGATTGCACACCCACGCGCTCACTCATGGAGACACACTCGCACGTGACCTCGCTCAACAATTTCCAATTATGGGAGGGTAATAAGGCTCCTTTGTCAGGTCAGTCTCACCACTTCTCGCTCCCCCGTTGTGTGATTGCTCGAGACGTGAAGCTCGCGATGGGAGGGAGGAAGGGAAGAAAGAGAATCCCCAGAGAAGTATACAGAGAGGAATTGTATGGATCAAATCTGCCTGACTTCTTAAAGTGTGCTGATGAAGCTCTTTTTTTCTTTTCGTTTTGTTCTGCGGAGGAAAAAAATGCCCTTGTTGGAAATTAAAACGGATCATTATGTGTTTATTGGAATCATCCTCGCAACGTCCTTGTTTGTCTTGGCGGTCATTAAGGTTTAATTTGGGCCCAGTGGTGTAATGGTTTTCTGTTCCGTTAAATGAGGGGTAGATATTTACAATGGCTCATTGTTGTGACCGTTTCCCTGCAGACAGTCGGGCGTTGCATGGGGGCGAGCGCAGCTCTGTGTGTTTCGGGCAGAATGCCAATGTAAACACAAGCATGTGGGATAATAGCACACATTTGATCATCTGACCGAGAAGGCTAGACACTGAGAGCAGCAGACAATGAAACAAGATCATTCTTTTTAAGAGGGGAGCGAGAACAGCCCCCAGCACGCACGCGCGCGCACGCACGCACGCACACACGCACGCACGCACGCACGCACGCACGCACGCACGCACGCACGCACGCACGCACGCACACCACACACACACACACACACACACACCTTTATGCATTTTGTGTCATATACTGAGACAGAGAGGGAGAGCCATGGCCAGAGAAGCCTCTGCCAGGATTCGATCCCAGTCCATTAGTCTGTGTCTGTGTCTCTGTGTCTCTGTGTCTCTGTGTGTGTCTGTGTGTGTGTGTGTGTGTGTGTGTGTGTGTGTGTGTGTGTGTGTGTGTGTGTCTGTGTGTGTGTGTGTGTGTCTGTGTGTGTGTGTGTGTGTGTGTGTGTGTGCGCGTGTGCGTGCACGTGCGTGCGTGCGTGTAAGTGTTTGTTTGGAGGCGATTGTCTTCCTCTCTGCACCATCGATTGGCTCAGAGACCAAACTGTTGTTTTTGCCCAAAATGAGAACCAATTCAGTGGACGTGGTCTGCAACTCTTGTGAGCATCGACTGCATTTCTGAGGCACTGAAAAAGAACTAGAACACACCAACGACTGTGTGTGTGTGTGTGTGTGTGTGTGTGTGTGTGTGTGTGTGTGTGTGTGTGTGTGTGTGTGTGTGTGTGTGTGTGTGTGTGTGTGTGTGGAGTGTGCATGATTTATGAACAGTCGGTTTATGCATGTGTACGTGCTGAGAAACTTCTCTTGGTCAATGTGGGAGGCTGTTTTATGCTACAATAAGTTATAAAGTGTGTACGTGCGTGCGTGCATGCGTGCGTGCGTGCACAGATTTAGGCATTTGTGCAGTGCTACTGCCTGCAAAGCAATTGTTTGTACAAATGTGACAGAGACTGCAGAGAGTCTGCAGAGATTGCATGTACTTGTACAGTATTTGGGTGTGTCTCAGTCAGTCAGGTTGTCTGTAGATCGTGCGTGCGTGCGTGCGTGCGTGCGTGCGTGCGTGCGTGCGTGCGTGCGTGCGTGCGTGCGTGCGTGCGTGCGTGCCTGCCTGCCTGCCTGCCTGCCTGCCTGCCTGCCTGCGTGCAGACAGACACCCCATCAGCAGACAGCTGGTGGGGTGCATCTACAGCACCTATAGTGGCGTGTTGGTTCACTTCTCTAAATTCTCAAGGCTTCTAACTGCTGACACTGCATAGAACGAACACACATACACACAGGCATGCACATATACACGCACACACAGTGTGGAAAAACATGTATTATGCAACTATGGTGTGATTACTTCCTTGTACTCTAGGCAGAACTACCTTACCACAACTTAGACCCCAGGAAGAGTAGTCTTCACTGTGGTGACGACTAATGGGGATTCGTAATAAAGAATAAACAATACAATACACAATAAACCAGGGGTTCTCAACCTGTGGGTCGCGACCCCTCGGGGGGTCGCCAAATTATTTGGGGGGGGTCAAAATGTCTTCTTTTTTTTTAATTTTTTTTTGCAACTGAATGGCTGGAAAATGAAATTTACATAGTACATATAGTACGTGGGTCATGCATAAACTTTCCTTAACTCAACCCCGGCCAGCCGCAGGGGGCGATAGTTCAGCGACCGCCACTGTTCACCACCATTCTATTTGGTTGTAGAAGAAGCGCCTCCTCGTTTCCCCAAAACAGCAATGGCGAAGGAGGTCGCGCTGATCGGACAAATCACTGCATGGCTTAAGGTGGTTGCACACTGGACGCGTTTTTCGGAAAACCGTCGGAAAAACGCAGCTAAAAATCCGAAAACGCGTCCGGTGTGCAGGGACCTTAAGAGTCTTTATTCATATTTGATATGCGTGGTCACGGGGAGTTGGTATTGAGCCACTAAACCCAGTTGCTTTATTTATCCAGCGCGATTTGAAATGGAATACTAAAAAGGACTAGAAAGGCCTCATTCACCACCTTCATCTTTTTTCAATGCATTGAGGCTGAAGGGAAATAAATCAAACATGGACCTGCCGATCGACGAGAGCTTTGATATGCGGTAAGCCAACTTTATAGGTTTATCATTAAATAAAGCGCTAACACGTTCGATAACACGTTAATGGCGTCGTTGGCGGTTATATCTGGTTTCAGTATTCATTTATGATATATTTTCTCTATTATTAAGGTTATTTTTGCAGTCAGTTTGTATTGAGGGTGGGGAGGGGAGGGGGGCGGGGCAGGGGTCGCGAGACATGGCCAAAGCATTCCCGGGGGTCCCCAGCCAAAAACGTTGAGAACCCCTGCAATAAACCACAGGACTACTGTGTGTCCAATGTACTTCATCCCATGTTTGTATTAAAGCTCCACACCACCATCTGCCTCTGTCTGACTCCATTTGTTTTGTTTTCAATACTGAACCTGAATTCCACGACTATGGGACAATGCATCTCAACCATTTGCTGTGCCGTGGACAGCTTCCGACAGCATAAGCGTTGGGTAATGAGCTATGAATTTACATTTTCGTTACTGAGCTGACATTTGTATCCAGGGTGATTGACGGCTGGAGCAGCTAGGCCCCTCAATATCTTGTGCCGATGACATTTTGACAGGGCTCACTGCTGGACCGGTAAAGCCTCCAGTCACGGTAAGGTTTGGCCCACAGGTTCTCAACCTGTGGGTCGCGACCCCTCGGGGGGTCGCCAAATTATTTGGGGGGGGTCAAAATGTCTTCTTTTTTTTTAATTATTTTTTGCAACTGAATGGCTGGAAAATGAAATTTACATAGTACATATAGTACGTGGGTCATGCATAAACTTTCCTTAACTCAACCCCGGCCAGCCGCAGGGGGCGATAGTTCAGCGACCGCCACTGTTCACCACCATTCTATTTGGTTGTAGAAGAAGCGCCTCCTCGTTTCCCCAAAACAGCAATGGCGAAGGAGGTCGCGCTGATCGGACAAATCACTGCATGGCTTAAGGTGGTTGCACACTGGACGCGTTTTTCGGAAAACCGTCGGAAAAACGCAGCTAAAAATCCGAAAACGCGTCCGGTGTGCAGGGACCTTAAGAGTCTTTATTCATATTTGATATGCGTGGTCACGGGGAGTTGGTATTGAGCCACTAAACCCAGTTGCTTTATTTATCCAGCGCGATTTGAAATGGAATACTAAAAAGGACTAGAAAGGCCTCATTCACCACCTTCATCTTTTTTCAATGCATTGAGGCTGAAGGGAAATAAATCAAACATGGACCTGCCGATCGACGAGAGCTTTGATATGCGGTAAGCCAACTTTATAGGTTTATCATTAAATAAAGCGCTAACACGTTCGATAACACGTTAATGGCGTCGTTGGCGGTTATATCTGGTTTCAGTATTCATTTATGATATATTTTCTCTATTATTAAGGTTATTTTTGCAGTCAGTTTGTATTGAGGGTGGGGAGGGGAGGGGGGCGGGGCAGGGGTCGCGAGACATGGCCAAAGCATTCCCGGGGGTCCCCAGCCAAAAACGTTGAGAACCCCTGCAATAAACCACAGGACTACTGTGTGTCCAATGTACTTCATCCCATGTTTGTATTAAAGCTCCACACCACCATCTGCCTCTGTCTGACTCCATTTGTTTTGTTTTCAATACTGAACCTGAATTCCACGACTATGGGACAATGCATCTCAACCATTTGCTGTGCCGTGGACAGCTTCCGACAGCATAAGCGTTGGGTAATGAGCTATGAATTTACATTTTCGTTACTGAGCTGACATTTGTATCCAGGGTGATTGACGGCTGGAGCAGCTAGGCCCCTCAATATCTTGTGCCGATGACATTTTGACAGGGCTCACTGCTGGACCGGTAAAGCCTCCAGTCACGGTAAGGTTTGGCCCACAGGTTCTCAACCTGTGGGACGGGACCCCCCAGGGGGTCACCACATGAGTTTTGAGAAATTGTCAAAGAGAATTATTCCAGTAAATATACAAAACTATGTATAATGATGCATTGGTGCTTGCACACCGAGAGCAGCATCATTCTGTGGAGTAGCTGTGATTATGGAACAGGATCTGAACAGGTTTTGTCATGTAAGGGTTGACAGTGAAACATGGCAGTTCTTTCACTGTCCTAATAACCGTTGATTTATAGCTTGAGTTTAGGATTGGGGGTTAGACTTTGCTCATTTGGGTGGTTCAGTCTTTAGTTTAGAGAGACCAAACTGAATATAGTGTGATTATTTGGTGCAAGGGGAAAAAACTGTTATGATTTTAATTGTACCTGAGGGGGGAAATGAGCCAACCCCAGCAGCCAATATAAAAATGTTAAATACCAATTCAAAAATCTCAAACAACTAATTATTCTAATCACTCAGCTGTGTCAAACTGTATCTCTCTGGTGGCCAATGTAAAAGCTATTATCAGCACTAATATGGATGATTTGATTGTCACAAGTTGTGAGTCATTATGAACGATTGTTGACTTTTTTTCTGAGAGAATTCATCAAATTTGGATTGAAAACTTGAAATGGGACATTCTGCATAATGAGTATACTTTCAACTTTTTAGTATTAATAAGTACATTTTGATACCAATACTATTGTATGTTGACTCATCTATATTGCAGTATTGATACTTTTGCATAAGTAAAAAATGAGAGTATTTGGCCTTGGGGGCTATAGACTCCCATCAGATGCCTGACCTTTTTCCAGACCCATTATCCATTGTGTTTTGGGGCCGGGGGTTTTGAAAATAGAACTGACAGCTACACAGCTGTCAGTCAGTTAGTGTGTAAAATCGATAAGGTAAGGTAAGGTATAAGGGTACCTGCATTTGTACCACTGCATTTGTACCACTGGTGCGTGCGTGCGTGCGTGCGTGCGTGCGTGCGTGCGTGCGTGCGTGCGTGCGTGCGTGCGTGCGTGCGTGCGTGCGTGCGTGCGTGCGTGCGTGCGTGCGTGCGTGCGTGCGTGCGTGCGTGCGTGCGTGCGTGCGTGGAAATGTAAATTATGCGGCTACCAAATGTGTCAGGGGAAGAAAATAAGATGATGATCCATGGCTCGGAGCACAACCTAACACTTGCCTGCTGTGTGGCGACTTCATATTTCTTTATTGTTATTATATAAGCAAATTAAATTATCTGCCACGATGTCAAGCTAACTGGAATTACAGTTCCTGTCACGTCGTGGTATAGGTAAAGAAACCTGTGTGTGTGTGTGTGTGTGTGTGTGTGTGTGTGTGTGTGTGTGTGTGTGTGTGTGTGTGTGTGTGTGTGTGTGTGTGTGTGTGCGTGCATGTTGGGTGGGGGGGCAGGGTATAGGCAGCATGGCACAATGACAAAACTATTGCTCATTTCACCTCTCAATATTTATGGTGGTACAATGTCCCCATCCACCACCACTCGGAATACCGCCCCCAAACTGCCGCTACTGCCGACTTGCTCACTCGCTTACTGTCTCTCTCAAGGGTGTGATTAATGGCACACAAACACAAGCGCGCACGCGCGCATGCACACACACACACACACACGCACACACACACACACACACACACGCACACACACACACACACACACACACACACACACACACACACAGCACTCATCACAAAACAAAGATGTGGCATTCATCACAGGAAGTGTGTGTGTGTGTGTGTGTGGGGGGGGGGGGGGATATGAGAGAGGGTGAGGAGAGAGAGAGCCAAATGAGAGTGACTGAGTTGCAAACGATGTGCAGAGAGAGAGAGAGAGAGAGAGAGAGAGAGAGAGAGAGAGAGAGAGACGGCGTAGGGAAAAGTGTGAAGACAGAGAGAGAGTGAGATAGAGAGAGAAGGAATAAGAGGGAGGGAGAGAAAGAGGGATGAAGACAGGGGAGAGGGATGAGAAGCAACCAGAGAGGGAGAGATAGAGAGTATAGTGTAGGATAGTGAGGTTTGCAGGGTGTGTGTGTGTGTGTGTGTGTGTGTGTGTGTGTGTGTGTGTGTGTGTGTGTGCACACGCGCGCGTGTGTGTGTGTGTGCGTGAGTGTGTGCGCATAACACAGCAGGCAGCTGCAGAGCGAGTTCAAAGAAAATAGGGAGACGGAAGAAAGCGAGGAAGACGAAACACGCCGTCCTCCTCCGCCTATCTATACATCAAAGAGGGCGACTCTGCCTTGCAAATGTGCTAAAGCTCATTTGTAATGTTTTCCGCCTGTCACTGGCCTTAATGCGCGCCGCTCATGGGAGTCGCCGTGCTGCCATTTGATCAATGGGAGGGGAGGAGAGTTACATGTCACCATTAAACGCTTCTGACTCACAATATGCAAAGCGTGGGCCACTTTGAGCGATGCGCTCGTGATCGCGCTCGCACCGCCGACTACGGGCGAAGTTGTCACGCGGATTATAAATTGTACTTGTGGCGCACAGGCGGATGGCACGCTCCCCTGCATATGAAAGCGAGCCGGTCTTTGTTGAGTGCTCTCTCTCAATGTCAAAGCAACTCCCTGGCCTGTGGCGGAGCAACGTGCTTACCCAGAACAGCCACAGAGTAGCCCCCGTCGCCCCGATGACACTTACTGGGCTTACTAATTGAAGTGAATTAAAGCGACCTGAACCGCGTGCTGTTATAGGCGGTATTTATTTCACATTACGGTTTTTGCCATTTAGTTCACACTCAGCCCCAGGGTTGAAATTACAACTAGTTTCTAATCCCTCTGTTCTTCCCGTGGCGAGAGGATCAAGCCTTGATTTATTATGCACCATCCGCACAACGTTGAAAATATCATATGTGAGCTAGTGGGTCGGCTATTTTCGCCGTTGTCGTGTGCGAGTCGGACTTGCTTCCGCCACTGGGGGAGCCAGGAGGAAGAACAGTAGAGGTGGTGGTTGTCAGGACAACCAGGTCATGTCGGGAGAGGAAAAGGAGAGGCAAGTAAGCAGAGCAGGAGTCCAGAACAACCATCTTAGCGTTGAGGATTAGGAAAGTAGTAATTATTTCCATTCATCAGGCCCCCCGGCCCGCTGATACCACGGTACAGTATGCGAGACAACAGCACAGATGCACATAAGGGGAATTTGAAGCCACTTGCTTTAGGTCTCCTAAAGGGCTGAAATTCTCATATTTTCTTCACATGGGAGTAAGAGCGTGCTTGGCTTTTTATCAGATGATCGCCCCTGCGCCTGCCTCTATGCCCCCCCACCCGCACCCGGTTTTCACTTTCCACACTTTCCTGTTGATGCATCTCCGCAAGTTCATTTGACGTGACCTTTATGCTGTGGGTTATTTCCGTGCACTCGTGGCCAACTTAATTATTTTTATTTTTTACCTTCCCCTGCTTGAAATGAATGCATTTGAACAGGAATGTAGTGGTGGTGGCTGTGACAGACACTTTTAAGGTGTTGGCACATGCAGTGCATGGTCCTGTGGCTGCAGTGTTAAAGGAAGATCAGAGCTCTGTAACTCTCCACTTCAAACAGGAAAGCGTTGTCATTTTAGATTTTAGAGGGGAAAAAATGAAAATCTTTGAATATTAAATATTTCTAAAGCGAACATGTTTAACTAAAAGCTTTGGTGGGCCTGGAACACAATATTTTGATGTCCTAGGCCAGTTTCTCCAGCTGTCCCCATGTATGTCCAGATCTCTTCACATCTGCATCCAGGTCACGGCTCCAGGTGTTTCGTGGTCTGCACTGCCCCTCTTCCTTCTCCCTTGTGGGTTCCAGAACAGGGCATATCTTGTGATATTTGAAGAGTGTGGCCAGTCCATCGCCAGTGTCTTTGGAGGATTCCTTCCTCCACAGGGTGTTGTCTTGTTCGCTGCCACAGTTCCAGGTTACCGATTGTGTTTGGCCAGCGAATTCGGAGGATTCTTCTAAGGCAGATGTTCATGAATGTCTGGATTCAGTTGTTTTCCAGGTTTCCGCTCCATACGGCAGCACCGGCTTCACCATGGAATTAAAGATCCTGATCTTGGTGTTCATGGGAAGATCTGAAGATCCCCATCCATTCTAAAGCTGATGGAAAGCTGCACTTGCCTTGCGAATCCGAACTTTGACATCGACGGGGTCTCTTCCGGCTAGTTTGTCGAGGATCAAGCCTTGATTTATTATGCACAATCCGCACGACGTTGAAAATATCATACCGGTATGTGACCTAGTGGGTCGGCTATTTTCGCCGTCGCCGTGTCGGACTTGCTTCCGCCACTGGGGGAGCCAGGAGGAAGAACAGTAGAGGTGGTGGTTGTCAGGACAACCAGGTCATGTCGGGAGAGGAAAAGGAGAGGCACTTAAACAGAGCAGGAGTCCAGAACAACCATCTTAGCGTTGAGGATTATGAAAGTAGTAATTATTTCCATTCATCAGGCCCCCCGGCCCGCTGATACCACGGTACAGTATGTGAGACAGATGCATATATGGGGAATTTGAAGCCACTTGCTTTAGGTCTCCTAAAGGGCTGAAATTATCATATTTTCTTCACATGGGAGTAAGAGCGTGCTTGGCTTTTTATCAGATGATCGCCCCTGCGCCTTCCTCTATGCCCCCCCACCCGCACCCGGTTTTCACTTTCCTTTTGATGCATCTCCGCAAGTTCATTTGACGTGACCTTTATGCTGTGGGTTATTTCCGTGCACACGTGGCCAACTTCATTCTTTTTATTTTTTACCTTCCCCTGCTTGAAATGAATGCATTTGAATTTGAACTGGAATGTAGTGGTGGTGGCTGTGACGGACACTTTTAACCCCCTTAGGATTCCTTCCTCCACAGGGTGTTGTCTTGTTCGCTGCCACAGTTCCAGGTTACTGATTGTGTTTGGCCAGCGAATTCTTTTAATGATGTTTAGGACACAAGACACACTTTCCTGGTTTTTATGTGTGTAATACTGTATGTTTCTAGTTATTCATGTTCATGACCAAAACATGTCATGAAAATGTGGTCTCACTTCCTTATATGTTGTCTCAGTAAGACAGCCCACATGGGGTGTCTCCCAACCACATGGTCCACTTCCTTCCTGGACTATATGTTGTCTCAGTAAGACAGTAAGACAGTAAGACAATAAGACAGCCCACATGGGGTGTCTCCCAACCACAGGTGCACCAAAGCATTATGGTTAAGGGTGCACGATTATGAAATTATGACCGATATCCGATCTCTGATTATTTGCAGGGTCATATTTGCCGATACTGATTCTGACCAATTCCGATATTATACAGAGGACCACAATGGAATCAAGCTTAGGTCCTATGGGGCTTGGCCCAAAGCCTATTAATAAAGTACTCAATCAATCAATAAATAGCATATACTCTTTTCCAAGTGTCTTTTTTCACAACTGCATGACTACTGAATGACATGAGTATACAAATTAAATGCTCGTCGACTGCCTTTTTTCACTGACAAAAACGAATGGAAACTAAATGAAAACTAAGCTATGATGACTAAAACTAAAACTAAATATACTGACAAGCTTGTAGATCGGCTATTTTCAAAAACACTCATTGCGACGGCATCAAGGCCCGCCAAAATACATTTTAGTCGACTAAATCAAGTGTTGATTTAGTCGACTAAAATCTTATGACATTTAGTCTAAAACTAGACTAACACTAAGACATTCCAGGTGACTAAAATATGATAAAAACTAAATGCAGTTTCAGTCCAAAGACTATAAACTAAAATAGAAATCTGCTGCCAAAAACAACACTGTTTCAAATTGTGCTATACTGTTATCTACTACAAATTCTATCAACATCGAGTGATTGTAGTTTCTTCCAGCGGTGAAGTGGCCCTTTAAGTAAAACATTAGTACTTTTTTTCCACCACTGAGCACTCGCCACACTTGTCATTGTCGTCGCTCGCATGCGCTCACAGCGGGGTCCAATGTGCCTCTACCCTACTGTAGGGGTGACTCCTGAAATCAAGTCAAACAGATATAACACACCATTCATCATGATTATCATCGTCTGCTTATTGGATCCTTGAGAGCCTGCAGTCCCTCGGAACGGACTCCACGCCGGGGCATCTTTATTAAAAACTACTCAATCCACGAGGTAATTAGAGTCCATCAAATGGTAATCATCAATCACGGAAACGGCATAATCTATTTTCGGCGCCCGCTAAACACTCCATGCGTATAGACAAATGAGAGGAGAGAATGACACGCCGCATGCGTGACCTTTTAGGTGTATTTGGCAGGCCGGCGAATCTTTAATCTGCATGGTGTCTGTCTGTGAATCGTTAAGATTTAACCTGATCATGGGCTCTGGGGCTGTCAAGGTGGTGGAGAATGGACAGCGGTTGAGATCTCGTTAAAGGCGAGTTTAGAAAGTGCAGTGTTGTTGTTTGTTTTTTTTCCGCCACGACAGAAATGTAGTCCTCTGAAGCCTCTAAGGCAAGTTTAGTTCTCTCACAAAATAAATAAATAATTAAATCTACACTATCTAGTCAATCCACTACAAATACGTAAACAATATAACATTTGCACCACATAAGACACTGACAGACAAATATTATCAAAGGATGTAGAAATACTCTGTTACAAGTAGAAGTCCAATATTCAAAATGTACTTGCGTTGTAACACGTTATGCGCTTGTAGACCAGCTATTTTCAAATAGCCAAAGTAATAATGTAATGTAATGTAATAATAATAACAATTAAACTAGTAAATGTAGTGGAGTAAAAGTACAATATTTGGATCTGAGATGTAGTACGAGAATTGAAAATTGGAAGTACACCAGTAAAGTAAAACTACTTCAAAATTGTACTTAAGTACAGGACTTGAGAAAATGTACTCTATCCTACTTTACACCACTGCTGTTCCACCGTCAGTCACGTTGGGGGACCCATGCACTCACCGGTCTGGTCCAGGCTCTTATTCATGTATCCCAATGCATTTTTTGCTGTGAAAGCAGAACTAGGTTTTGAAAGGCGCCATTTGTCACACAAGCAGAACATCCTAAATACTTTAACAGGCAGCGGCATTCCAAGGTAAATATATGTATCCATTGTTTGTTGTCGTAACAGTATCCCCTCGGCGGCAACAACTCCAAACTACAATATTGGCACCACAGAGGGAAATCGTGTCTTGGTCCCTCCCATAGCCGATATTTAACCAAGTATCCATTCAATAGACCATATGCACACGGCAGCCATCTTGCCATTAAGTGAATCGCAGGGTGGCAACTAGCTGCAATTTGCAATTGACAGCCCATACATCCAAACAGAAAAAGTCCTATCTGATTGTATTAAACAGCGTCAAACATTGCAGCGGCACGAAAAGCTTGAATTATCCTGTGTTCGTTTCATAAAAATCCACCGTGTGATGAGCTACAAAGCAAAGTCCTGCTTTATTGACAGAAAGTAGCTCATAACATGTCTACGGTGCATGCATTTTTATGAAACGAAAACTTTGCAGATAGAAATAGGATAATTCAAGCTTTTTGCACAGCTGCAATGTTGCTGAGTTCGAAGTCGTTTAATACAATCAGATAGGACTTTTCAGTTTGGATCTATGGGCTGTCAATTCCAAATTGCGGCTAGTTGCCACCCTGCCATTGACAAGATGGCCACCGTGTGCAACTGTGCATCTGGTCTATGCCCCGTCAACCCAGCAAACGTGTGTCTTGCCACATGCATCAGAGCAATGTCTCACCCCTCTCTGCAGAACCTGAGAGACAATAATGCGATAAACGACCACCCAAATAACACAGTCAAACCGGGAAAGCATATATGTCATTGTATATTTTTGTGGTGGCTATTCAAAAATAGCAGATACACAAGCTCACAGCACAAGCTTGTACATCTGCTATTTTTGAACATTTTCGTAAAATCTTGATTTGTGGAATCTGCCTCAGTTCTTCATTATAAATGGAGATCACTTGACTGTATCAGGAAATGTTGGCCTTTTCAGAATGGCCTTTTCGCACGGTGACCTGTGCGAGAGACAGATTCTCCCAGGAGTGCGTGGTGAAATAGTTGGCTAGGTGGTATATTGATTCTGGAGAGGAATTCCCAGACCAGGCTAATCTCTACCCCTCCCCATGAAGACAAGGCTTTTAGAGGGAGGGCGAGCTTCAAAAGTGGTCTTTGGCATGCCACAAAAAGTGGTACTTAAAAGTGATTTTAAAAGTGGTATACCACTTTGAAAATGTGGTATGCCACTTTTAAAAGTGGTATGCCACTTTTAAAAGTTAGCGGTTAGCGGAGATGGAGTACTTGTAGAGAGGCTGGGGAATTGGGAATTGGCTTTACTAAATTGGGACTTGAAGGGGAGAAAATGTTTTTCTTTTGTCTTGAAGGGGCATGTTTTGCACAACAACATACGTCTTTTCATTATGTCTGCCCATGATCTCTGTGATTTATACGTTTGTTTACCTCTAATCACTGATACTAGAATCTGATGTTTTATTTTTTATTTTTTTCTATGAACCTGTGACTTGACATCCATACTGTTATAAAACCAAAAGAAAAGGATTTTGAAAAGAAAAAGTAGCATGCCATATTGAAAAGTGGTTTTAAAAGTGGCATGCCATATTGAAAAGTGGTTTTAAAAGTGGCATGCCATATTGAAAAGTGGTTTTAAAAGTGGCATGCCATATTGAAAAGTGGTTTTAAAAGTGGTATGCCACTATTAAAAGTGGTATGCCACTTTTAAAAGTGGTATGCCACTTTGAAGAAGTGGTATGCCACTATTAAAAGTGGTATACAGTACCACTTTTGACAATGTGGTATGCCACTTTTAGAAGTCGTATATCACTTTTTCAAAACGGTATACCACTTATGCTATCACAATAAGTTTGATTGATTGATTGAAAATTGTATTAACAGTTTGCAGAATTACAGTACATTTCAAGCACAAACTCAATACAAAGTAATTGTATTGTATTGTATTGTAAAGTAAAGTAATACTGTAATGAGTGTAATACGTGTAATACTGTAATTAGTGTAATAAGTGTAATAGTGTAACAGTGTAATAGTGTAATACGTGTAATAGTGTAATAGTGTAATAAGTGTATTAGTGTATTTAGTGTAATAGTGTGATAGTGTAATAGTGTAATAGTGTAATAAGTGTAATAACTGTAATAGATTAAGTCTGAAAAGGGAAAAAAGTTTCATGAGAAATGAATTTATATAATCATAGACCCAGGGACACAACAGGGTCCCCGCCAGAGACACATCAGGGGCCCCGCAAAGGACCCTTGGGTGCCAGAGGAACACAGTTACTCCGATCCTTACAAATCTTGGCGATAACACTGTTCAGAGGTCTACTGTCACAATAGCCACATCAGGGGCCCCATTTGGCAGCCAGGGGCCCTGTCAGGCACAACTACACATGCACACAAAGGCTTGTGTGTAAGTGTGTGCACACATTTTCACAGGCAAGCGCTTGCATGTGTAAACATATTATATTATTCACAGACATTGGGAAAAAAAGACACATGACTACATACATTATAGGCCTACACTCAAAACAGCAATTTAGACAGCCACAGAAACATCCACCCACACACAGGTTTGTGGGCCTGCAGGCAGGCAGATAAACATGCTCTAAGTGCTCACTGCACATGCTACTCCGCCTATGCTGCACAGATGTGCACACAGACACACACAGCCCTTAGGCTGACAGACAAGTAGAAGGGCCGACCCCGTCGCTGTAGTTATCGCACACCGGGTGCGCATATACATAGACGTTGGAGCAGTCAAGTGTGGTAACTTTCAGTCTCGCTCAGCGTCACATCGGGGTACAAAGTGCAAAGCGATGTCAGGAGAGAGCTATGCGGGTAACCTGCACAGGCACATTTTCAAACTCGCAGAAAATGTGCTGTGTAGATGTGAATAATGCATCAAAATGTCAGCGATATCATCCCCTTATGGTTTTTGAAGATGCACTGTGCAAAGCGGGTGCGTTATCAATCAGCGACATGGGGATTTGTAATTCTGCGTTTGCTTAAAGCGTGAGCGCACACTGTAGCTTTCAAGTGCAATAGGTGCTGCCGCTTCTGTGTGCTCCCCATTGTGTGACACCAGCGTGATTGCTGGCATGCGATCAATCCGAGACTCTGTTGTCTAATGAGACATGCATATGTACGTACGTGTGTGCAGACACATTCGCTCTTCAGACACATATTACTGGCAGAGCAGTCAAAGAAAAACATAGCCTGCCCTAAAGTATACTGTATGTACGGCTACTGCTCAGACAAATCCACATTAAGTTCAGAGCATGCACATGCCATATGCACACATGAAACAAATGCATGCAAAACAAGGATGCATACACACCATAAATATTGTATACACAAGGCTTGACCCATCCCAGTATATGTTCATAATATTCATATACTGTAGATAATGTGTTTGCTTATTAACATTTCTTCATATCACGTATCTGTATGGCCATCAGTGTATCTGTCTGTGTCTGCCTTGATTTTATTTTATTTTATTTAGCACAGTATAAAAAAAAGAGTACAATAAAACACAAAAGGGGGGGGGGGGGGGGGAGTCCTAGGAGGAGGCAAGAATCCCAAGGGGCTTATACGAGGCCTCTACCTATGTACTGTAATACACAATAAAAAACATGTAGAACATGATTGTAAACAAGACGTATATAGAATTTCCGAGAGACATGATTGCAGTATATAAAACATAAAAGATCTACAACATGATTAAAATATTTGATTATCTAAGACATGATTAGAGAAGAGATAATACAGAAACATAACGTCCAGTCACGTAATGTGGCTTTTGCAGATGCATGTTGTATAATAAACTTCAGAACATGTTGTGTGTGACACTACCTTGTTGTACCATCTTGTTCTCCGAGTTGGTCACTTGCTTACAGAAGGGTAATTCAACGACAGTCACCACCTCACTTGACTCTGTGGACCTCAGTCCAGAAGAGGGATTCTTCTGGACTGAGTCCAAGAGGGATTCTAGACTGAGGTAAGACACTTGCCGGCTATTTCAAGAGGTGATTACCTCTCTCTGGTAATCACAAATGTTGAGGTTATGAGGCAGGGTTAACCTTGACTGTCAATTTGTTCCCATGCCTTTAACTTGAAATTTACATACGCACAATTTATAGGCTGTTTGAATAGTCCCCAAAGATGTGTAAAAGGTTGTGCCCGGCATGGTGTTTCTCCATAGAGTGACAGCGTGTTTCCTCTCTAATATTATGGTGGCAGTGTTTAATGGATGTTATGGTGACAGTTTGTTTCCTGACAGTTTTGGAGTGTTTCTTGACTGGCAAATTGTTGATGCTGGTCAAATCCTAAATGCAGCTTCAATTGAAAAATGTGTGTGTGTGTGTGTGTGTGGTTAGAGTTGTTGTGTTGTTTAACTTCATTGCTTTAGTCCCACACACACACACACACACACACACACACACACACACACACACACACACACACACACACACACACACACACACACACACACACACACACACACACACACACACACAAATTACTAGTAGTTATTTATTTATTTTTCAGTTTGTATAGATTCAACTAATCGCAGTGGGCAACGAGTATGCATGCAGCACTTTTCCATCCAAAGGATCACGCTTGCCTCTCGTTTTCCAGGCCCGGAGGCCCATGTGTACTTTTAGTAGTACCGTCTGCTCAGAGCGGAGCACACTGCGCCCAAGAACTTCTGCCAGGCTGCTTGCATTTCAGGGGTGAAAGTTTGCATGCCCAGCTTGCAGGCAATGACTATGGAGAGAACATCACAAAACAGCTGTGGGGCATTCGAAAACACCGTTACTGTAGGTGGATATGTATATGAGCCATTGTGTCTTCAAGATCCTAGATGACTCTGTTCCTAAGTACCTGCTGGGCTACCTGCCCAGAGTGAGGGATGCTCACAGGTACTCAACCAGAGGAAGTTCATATGATCTAGTGAACTCATGGCATGGTGGAGAAATTAGTGTGGCTTTGTATGCACATGAAGTCATGAACGCATATACTGCATGCATCCCCCATTTTCACCACCTCTAAGTACATATTCATCATGTAGCCAAAATGTCAGAGACAACGGCTGAGAAAACAGTGAAAAAGAAGCATATGTTATAAATAATACTGTAAAAAATAGATAATAGAAGTCCGGGAAATTGGCTTGTGCCCTAAATATTTACGCCACAGCGTTTGTTCAGAGCAATATACACATGTGTATATGCATTTCATTGTTGAGTTTGAAGACAGGTGCAAATAACGTTATTATATTTGCACCTGTTCTGCGTCTCGGAGTGCAGAATACTCAACTCCTTATAAGTATGCTTGAGGTTGTCTAAGTTCTGCAGAGCTCTGTCCAGACCGTGCACAATCTTGAGGCGGGCACACAAGTTGGTGAACCAATAGGGAGCCGGTGCTGGATTCAAAGTTTTAAACTGCCCCTGTAGTGCTTGGAAAGGGCTCGTTCCTCCATCCTAGGTAACTAGTAACTAAAGTTAGTAAAATAGTAGTGAAGTAAAAAGAACGATATTTTCCTCTGAGATGTAGTGTGCATGTGTGTGTGTGTGTGTGTGTGTGTGTGTGTGTGTGTGTGTGTGTGTGTGTGTGTGTGTGTGTGTGTGTGTGTGTGTGTGTGTGTGTGTGTCTGTCATGACCCAGGTGTTTCACTGCACTGCTCTTATACTGTAGATATACGGTAGGCTGTAGAGACAGTAACATGTAGGACACTAGAGGTTCGGGCCGCTACGTGGCCCTCACATCTAGCAACCTAGGCCTGCACATCCACACTATGCACACTATGAGAACCACCAGGGGCAAAACCCGCTCGGAACCATGGATGAATTCGGACATACTGGCTGCAATGAAAGCCAGAGACAAAAAATGCTCTGAATTTCTAAAATGCAAGTCAAAGCTAGCCAAGCACTTCAACAGTAATCGCCAAGCTCAGTTGGACAACCTAAATACCCAACGAACCAAGCTAAGAAACAGTGTAACTGCCATGACCAAATCAGCTAAAAGTAACTTCATCAATGATAAAGCACAGGAAAACAAAAACAATCCTCGTGAACTCTGGAAGCTACTAAACAATCAACTAGGCTGCGGTCAGAAACTAAAAACCAGGTTTTCAAACATAAACATCAAATCGGACGACACTCTCATCACTGACAAGCTTGAGGTGGCCAACTGCTTGAATATCTTCTTTACAAACATAGCAACAACTCTGGTTAACAAACTGCCCTCCCACTCTGGGCTCTTTGGTGTAGAGCACATTACAACCTTCTACAGAAACCTAGGTGTTTGTAAAGACGATTTTAAACTAGTTATGGTAACAACTGATGAGGTAATTAAGAAACTGAGTGCCCTCCAACCCCACAAGGCCACAGGCCATGACAATATTCCCTCCAAATTTCTCAGAGACTCAGCCATCTCTATAGCTCCAATCATCACCCACATAGTAAACCTCTCCATCAAACAGGGACAGGTCCCCCAAGATTTAAAACTGGCCCAAGTAACCCCCTTGCACAAGAAAGGGAGTAAATTAGACCCCGGCAACTACCGCCCTATTTCTATTCTAAGCTCCATCTCGAAAGTGATGGAAAAAATAGTCTATGAACAGGTTGAAAAGTATCTTGCCACTAATAAATTAATGTACGAGTTCCAATCTGGCTTCAGAACGTCCCACTCCACTGACACATGCCTTCTCTATTTGAGCGACCACATCAAACATGAGGTGGATGCTGGCAAATACTGCGGCATGGTCATGCTGGACCTCCAAAAGGCTTTTGACACCGTGAACCACTCCATACTGGTTAACAAGCTAAAAGCAATTGGTTTCGATAGCATCAGTGAGCTGGATGCAATCCTACCTGGAGGGGAGAGAACAGATGGTGGAGGTGAATGGAACACTGTCCCCCCCCCCTCCCAGTGAGCTGTGGCGTTCCACAAGGGAGCATACTAGGGCCTTTACTGTTCCTAATATATGTTAACGACATGACTTCAGCTTGTGACTGCAACTTGTTCCTGTTCGCAGATGACTCGGCACTGCTAGTCTCGGACAGGAACAAACTGCAGGTTGAAAAGGCCCTCAGCTCCGAACTCGGTAGAATCTGCACCTGGCTCGCTGATAACAAACTATCTTTACACCTGGGAAAAACTGAATCCATTCTCTTTGGCTCTAATAGTAATCTCAGCAAGGCAAATGGCTTCTTGGTTAGAGTGGGTGACAATGTTATCACACGTAAAGATGAAATTACCTATACCTAGGTTCCATCCTGGAGGCTAATCTTTCCGGTGATAAAATGGCCACCAACGTAATCAAAAAGGTCAACCATAGAACAAGATTCCTTTACAGGATCTCCTCACTGGTCGACAAAAACACCTTGAAGACCTTAACAGGAGCCCTTGTACAGGGTTTCTTTGACTATGCATGCACCTCCTGGTACCACAGCACCTCAAAGGCCCTTAAAACCAGGCTCCAGACTTCCCAAAACAAACTGGTCAGGCTCCTACTTGACCTCGCCCCCCGAACCCACCTCACCCCTGCCCACTTCGACAGGCTGGAATGGCTTAGGGTCGACGACAGAGTACAGCATCTTGCAATGGGTCTGGTCCACAAGATTCGATACACCACCAAGATACCCATGTACCTGTCTAGATACTTCCTTAATGTTAACGAAGTCCACACCCACAACACCAGAGGGAGTGCAACGAACCATGTACAACCCAGATTCGGCACAAACAAGGGACTAAATAATTTTCGCTCCTATGCCACCAAAATGTAGAACGCCCTACCAACAGTCATTAAGACATGCGAATCCCTTGACTCCTTCAAAACCGCTCTCAAAGGGCACCTACGGACGGCTGCAATTCGAAACTGGCCCCTGTAAAATCGGAATCCCTCAAGCACGGACGCAAGGACAACAAGAGAGACGGTCGCGGCCACACAGCCAACTCAAGGTATGGCCACTGAGCCGACTTGGGGACCCAACGTAGGGACAACACAAGAGACGGTCACGGCCACACAGCCAACTCAGTGATGTAAATAGGGTGCGTTTTGCGTCCCAAAACGCACTTTATAGTTTTGGGCCGCACTTCAAAAACATGCGTGCGTCCACGGGATGCACTACTGTACTCAGTGTACAGTAATAATAATCCACGTGAGAAATAAAAATCGCGGAAAAAAATGCGGTAAAACAAATAATCTACGGACACGATCATTTTGCATGGCCGCATGCGACCTCATCCTACGTTATAAACGATAAAATCCACGTAGGACTCGTTGTAGAACCACTAGTTTGTAAGTTAACAACAACACAGTCTGACGGGCGCCGCCATCTTGCTCAGAGTCGAGCGCTGAGCGGAGCGCAGCCTGGAGACCAGAGCCGTTTAGAGAGAGAGAGTGACGACAACATACCGTTCAGTGACTCATGAAGCTCCGTGAATAAACAGTGAACGCGGTTGTCGCAACTCTCTCATCTACACGGCGCTGCCTCCGACAGAAAGACAGGCGAACATTTTTGAGCATGACAAACAGAGTAGACCCGATTGAATGGGAAACACACATTGTGTACTGTAACAAACGCCGACACTGTTGTATGTTGTGCGTTGTGGACCGGTGCCACCACACATTAACATGCCCCCACCCACCCCCCAAAAAAAGAAGTGCCAAAGCCAACTGCAGGGCAACAAAAAATATTAGCAACCCTATTTTCTAAATCTAACATCATCATCTGCTAATGATGATGATGTGTGCTGCTGTGCACAGCCTACCTCCTCCATGACTGCTTCTACTTAATCTCCAGGTTAGTTTTGTAGCATTCATTTTTATTTTGTATGTATTGTGTAATGTGTCATGAAAACATAAAGATTTATTAACAGTTAAAACTGGCAGAATTATTATAGATTTCATATAGCCAAAATCATATGAAATATGTATGTAGTATGAATGTAGAGGTTTTTTTTATTATAATTTATTTTGCTAGCTTTAGTTATAATAATAATTTCTTCTTCGTTTTCTACATGAATATAACCACATTATAACCATATAAGATGAAATGGGAGTTAAATGCTGCAATTTGTAAAAATGGCAAAATATGACTCTTAAACGTCGCTGAAGTGGGACTCATCAAATGTCCCTGGGACTCATCTAAAAGACCACCCCTGCATCCCGGGACTCATTACATTGAAAACCTATTTACATCACTGCCAACTCAAGGTACGGCCACTGAGCCGACTTGGGGACCCAGCACGGGGACAACACAAGAGATGGTCACGGCCACACAGCCAACTCAGGGTACGGCCGCGGAGCCGACTTGGGGACCCAACGCAGCTCCTCCAAGAAAAACAAACAAATGAACGGAGCTGAACGTGAATCCCCCCCACCGCCCACCCCTTTTTTTCCCTCACTGTATATGTTTCTTTTCCCTTTTTACCTCCTTTATGATGAATTCCTGTTCTGTCCTTTGTCTATATAGAAGTGTCTATTTGTACGTCTCTAAATGTTTTTTATGAATTGAACATTGTGGACCCTATTGGAAACAAGTGTAATGCTTAATTGGGTCGTCCACTCACAGTTAACAGCCTTTGTATTGAGTTTGTGCTTGAAATGTAGTGTAATTCTGCAAACTGTTAATACATTTTTCAATCAATCAATCAATCAATGCAGCCCTCACATCTCTCTGTCCCCTTTCTCTCTCTTTCTCTCACCACCCTACCTCTCTCACCCCCTTCTCTCTATCCCACTATACTTCCACTTACAGTATATTGGCTCATGTGGCGCAAACGTTTTGCAAAGATGTCACGCACATACCCTCTATAGAACTTATGTTAAGGCACTTCAGGTCATGAAAGAGCAGGTGTAGAGAGTACTGCATAATTAATTAAAAGGCCCCAAAGTCCCTCATTAGTATTATCGGTGGGAAGGGAAAACTCATGTTTAACAGAAAAACTATATAGACATAATTTATTATGAGCTGTTTCCATAATAATTGGCAATATTATTGCCAATTCTTTTTTAGCAAACTGCAAAAGAATGGCTTTTACCAATAACTTTCTTCACAAATGTGTTCATAAACGTGTCTACAAACACCTCTCAATTAGTTTCAATCCAACTGCTCTGGGAAACCTTGTGGGAGTCGATCCAAAGTTGAGAAAGTCTGTTCTGGAAAGATATAAAATGGCCAATATGAGCTTGCGGGATGTCTAATCAGGGCTTTGTGGAGGTGCTGAATCCATTCCAACCATTAGTCTCAGTAACAATGCCAACTTTGCAGGGGGCCTGTCCATCAATATTGTGGTGGCCATCATTTTCACTTATGTTTTGTTGAGTGGCTTGCTTAAGTATTTATTTAGTTTAGATTAGTTTAGACACCTGTATATTTTGGATGTTGAAAATGACCATCATTATTACTGTGTGTGCTATTTTGGCTTCTAGACAACCTAGTAATTTAAGATTACATAAAATTAGCCTATGTTATTCTGGGTAAATGAATCAAATAAAGACATTATGCTCAGCATCTTGCAGTAGTGCCCCCAATGATTCTGGCATTCTCCATTGCTCTGAAGATTCAGTTTTGCAGATCTCCACACACTTTGAAAGAAACTACATTTTAACATAGTGCACCTGACTATGAGTTCTCATATCTTCCTACCACGTGATGTGGCTTGTGAAAATGTACAGAATATCACTGTGCATGCTTAATAAAGTATAAAGTATATAAGCTTAATTCAACTGAATGACCAGGCAGCCACCAGAGGACATCTTTTCACAACCGAGCATTACTGTTACTGTATTACAACACACACACGCATGCACGCGCAAGCACGCTAACAGACACCCTCCATGCTGCGTGTCAGATGGTCTGCTCCGTTCAGACCAGTCTCTGGAGTGGCCATGGTATTTCAGCCCAACCGCTACACCGCATGAATAATCATTAGGTTCATTTCTTCATAAGGAGGCTACTGTTGTCTTACCTGATTAAGTGCCCATTAATTAATTGATGGTAATCTGTAAAGACAATTAGCCTGTGACTCCTTCTGCCATCATTAATTAGCTAAACGCAGGCACAGTGGGGAACTGGCCAAAAGCAGGGTTTGTTTGAGCATAAACAACAAGACAAGATTGCTTTGTGTGTGTGTGTGTGTGTGTGTGTGTGTGTGTGTGTGTGTGTGTGTGTGGTGTGTGTGTGGTGTGGTGTGTGTGTGTGTGTGTGTGTGTGTGTGTGTGTGTGTGTGTGTGTGTGTGTGTGTGTGTGTGTGTGTGTGTGTGTGTGTACGCACATAACACAACAGCATTATGCTTGTTCATACAGTATTGTCACACACACTTTACACACCACATCTTTTCACCTGCACCCATCCTCCACAGACAGGTAAGCACTATAGGAACACACTTCAAAATAAAAGGAACACAAGAGTAAAGTCAAACCTGAGTATAGCCTACCACTGAAAACAGGAGACACTAAAATATCTCCACAAAAATAAAACACATAGGAGACAGATCCTGACATTGACCTTGTTATTTCTATGGTACACGTAGAATATAACAATACTTAAAAATAAAAATAAAAGACAAATATTGTGGAGCATTGAAGTAGATATACAGCACCTCCAGCACTTGTACAATCAGTCACATTGTTGCCCCCCTGTCACTTTGCACCAGTTTCCTCAATAATGGATATTTTCCATCTCAAGAACTTTGCCAAACTCTGTCTCACCCTCACTCTACCCAACGCCGAAAATCTAGTCCACGCCTTTGTCTCCTCCAGGTTGGACTACTGCAACGCACTTCTCATCAGGATCCAATACATCCAAAACAGCGCTGCTAGGATCCTGATGAGAGTGCGCGAATACGAGCATATCACACCCATCCTCCGCTCACTCCACTGGCTCCCTGTATCATTTCGCAACGAATACAAGATCTCCCTGCTCACCCACCAGTGCATCCACAGCAACGCTCCCTCCTACCTCAAGGAACTTGTCACCCCCCAACCCTCCACTCGCTCCCTCCGCTCCTCAAACACAAACCGCCTCAAACCCGTCAAAAACAACCTGTGCACCATGGGCGACCAGGCCTTCTGCTCGGCCGCCCCCGAACTGTGGAACGCCCTCCCCGCACACCTTAGAGCACCACAGTCGGTTGACTCATTTAAGAGAGGACTTAAGACTTTCCTTTTTAACAAAGTGTTTTTATAGCATGCCATTTTGTTTTAATTTGTGTTCCCTTTTCTTAGATGGTTTTAATGATGTAATGCATCTGTTTTTATTTTTATTCTTTTGCATTTGCTCACTGTAGCACTTTGAGATTCAAACGAATGTAAAGTGCGTTATAAATAAAATCCATTATTATTATTATTATTATTATATACAGTATGCGAGAACTTGCTGACCAGTCCACACATGATACATTTTGCGGGGCATTCTTATGACCTATAGCCATCTACTCTCTGCTGTGCAGCAGCATGCATGCCCACGGCCTCCAAGTCTCTCCTCTCCCTGACACAAGATGGCTCCTCTGCCTTCCTCTCCCTCTTAAATTAGTGTCATCACGCTCTATCGGGCCATACTTGTCATTCTGGTAAACTAATCAAGAATAATGAATTCATTTAACTGATGATAATAATGTTATTAAAATGCAAATTGTTAATTTCTGCTAATTGCTCCACATCACATGTAATCAATCACAACACATTTTACAGTAGACACAATTTCTTTGTAGAGTTTGTAATCTCTCTCTCTCTCTCCCTCCCTCCCTCTCTCTCCCTCCTTCGTCATATCTTCCAGTTCACCACGTGTTCACCATGTTCCTCACAAGGTTCCTACCGTGCCTATATTTCGTTCAGTCATGGTCTGGTTAGAGATGTGATCATATGTCTCACGGGATGGGATTTTCTTTTCCTTAATCCCAGTTTGTTTCCGCTCCGGTGATTGAATGAGCTGCTAACAGTAGGTTAGAAAGTATGTAGTATAATTAGAAAGTGCATGATTGATTGGCTGCATGGGCATGAAGCAAATGGAGAGGATCGCCACGCAGCACGGTGTGAGTGTTTCTCCTCCTCCCGGAGCCACACAGTCAACATGTCATACTCGTTGGTAACTGTAGCATACTCATGTCACAGTGCGAGGCAGGAGAGTTAGGACCCAAACGCAGACAGTCAAGTCGAGACAGAGGAGCTCAAATGCAACCAGTTTATTACCAAAACTCAGGAACATACAGAACACTGCTGACTACAATAATGATCTGACAAAGAACTGAAAAAAGAGGGGAGTATAAATACACAGGGAAAACAGGGCACAGGTGAACATAACAAATAATCAACACTGGGATAGGCTGGGGAACTAACAGGATAAGGTGGAAACACTAGGCTAATCATGGTGAGACAACACAGGCAACAAAAGCAACAGAGGAAACCAAGAGACAAAACATACTACAAAACTAGAAAAAGTGCCCTTCCGGGCACAGGTCTCCACCAGTGTGTGTGATGTTTGGCAAAATGTGTAGGAGTAATATATAAACGTGTGTGTGTGTGTGTGTGTGTGTGTGTGTGTGTGTGTGTGTGTGTGTGTGTGTGTGTGTGTGTGTGTGAGACGCGGCTTGGCCTGTTGTAGCGCCACCATGAGGCTGATTCGAAAACTGTCAAGTGGCATTTCTTCCTCAGCCTAGTGGGAATATGCATGCACAGTTTCACCGCAATCGGACGCTGCGTTGAGTAGTTGTGGCGATTTGTACAAAACGGGTACAAAGCAGGCTACTCCTGAAAAGTTTAGAAGCCAATCGTAGCCAATGAGGGTGGATTATGATAAATCAAACAAACCCGTCTTGATCACATGACTATGGAGAACATGTGTACTGATTTGCGTGAAATTTGGATAAAATCTGAAGGAGTAATATTAGAAAATGTGTTTTACATATGTCGGCCTCCTGGTGGCGCTATAAAGAGCAGATGTGAAAAATTCCAGGCAAATGTTTTTCCTTGGCCTCTAGGGAGTTGGCATACAAAGTTATCCACAGATCCATGCAGTTAGAGGTAAAAACACTTTTCGGCCAGTTATAGCGCCACCATGAGGCTGAGTTGAAAATGTTCATGTGGCATTTCTTCCTCGGCCTAGTGGGAATGTGCGTGCACAATTTCACGGAAATCACATGATGTGTTCATGATTTGCAGCATTTTGTTTGAAACTGAGCACTCCTGCGAACTTTGGAAGCCAATCTTAGCCAATCACGATGGAGTCTGAGAAATCTGAAAGACCTGTTTCGTTGAATGGCTCTAGAGAGACTGTGTACCAATTTGTGTGAAGTTTGGACAAAATCTGTAGGTGTACTGTCCAAAAACTTGTTTTGCACAAAGCGGCCTCCTGGTGGCGCTATAACAGGCCGTTCTGGAAAATGTGGGGCAGAGGTTCATCGTTGGCATCCAGGGAGTGTGTGTGCAAAGTTTGGCATCGACCGGGTTAACGGTGCCGGAGATTAGCTGGTAACAGACGGACGGAAGGACACACACACGGACACACGGACACACACACACACGGACGGAGTGCAAAACATACTCTCTCCCCATGCCTTCGGCCTGGTGGAGACAATAACAGTACACAAGTGCAAAGGAAACTCCAACTGGAACTAAGACGCATAACAAAAACATAGGAAAACAGTAAGGAAAAGCACTAACTAATTACAGAACGTGTCACGGACCGTGACAACTCAAAAGTGGAATTTGTAATGCATATGGCAACTTTGAGGTCTGACTAGGGTCGGACTAGGGCAGCGCCACTGGAATCATGCCAATAGTCCACCCTGATGTGCAAATAGCATCAGGCTTGTGAACCACATATAGATTTAAGGTGCATTTCATTTGAACAAGAAAAGAAAAAACTTCTAGGGTAATTGTAACATCTACAACAGTGTTTAAGTTGCTTGATTCAACATTTGATATTAATGTGATCGGACACGTCCTTTATAAACCTCCTTTATAAAACCCATTGAACTTCAAAGTCCACGTTTGAGTCATTGAAAACCCAATGTTCCTGGTTACTTGTGACTAATGTTGTCCTTGTGAGGGGAGTCAGGAGACTGGCTTTTTACAATTGCTTGTGGTCTTTTTAAATGAAAATAATTTAATTGAAAAAAGTTAGATTTAAAGTGAAATACCCCCTTAAGTAGTAGAATTGTGGTTAAGTGTAGATGCAAATTATTTGGTTCTATTTCATAAAGTGACTGCGGAGTCCCCTATCCTATGTACTTTGTTGAGATGTAGGTGGACAGTGCATGGACGGGAATTGTTTTGGTAAGGTATAATACTTTCATACTACTCTTCGTAATATATTTTCTAAAACGGTGTTACAGACGTGTAAGGAATTAGTTTTAGGTCAGGACAGAAGGGTTTTCACATTTGTCAGTAGTGACCAGGGAGTGAGTCGAATCAATACCTCTTGACACCTCATCAGCTTCTGTTTTGACCTTTCCACGAAATGGCTCAGGAATCATCACTTTAACGCAAGGGTGATGACCAGTCAGTGATGTAACATTTGGTTGTCCGGAGCAATGGCATCTTGCAGTAAAACTCAGTGGATGTCAGGCAGAGACGAAGAGTTCTTACAATTGTCACGCCCCCCAATGAGGCAGGCAATAGAAGAACATAAACTGAAGATAATACAGGTAGCTTGCAGCCTAAAACATTACAGCCTTTTTGCTGTTGTTTTCTTCCCCCCAGTGTTTACATTATTTGTTCACCGCTGAGGCAAAAAAAATGTATAGATCCTGTATTTTTCCCCATGTGATGAGTTTGATGACTCTGGTGTGGTGTTGTCATGGTGAAAGGTCACCATAGATCCTCTGACACACCAGACCTCAGATCAAATGAATGGTGCCAAGGCTTTGGAAAGGTCGCAGCCTCCACTGGCATTGAATGATAGCTGTTTGCTTTGAGGGTCGACGTGCGTAGCACAGTGGGTGGGCTGTGTGTGTGCGTGTGTGCGTGTGTGTGTGTGCGCGTGTGTGTGTGTGTGTGTGTGTGTGTGTGTGTGTGTGTGTGTGTGTGTGTGTGTGAGAGAGAGAGAGAGAGAGAGAGAGAGACAGAGAGAGAGAGAGAGATACTTTGAGAAACAGAGATACAGAGAGAAACAGGGAGAGGGATGAGAGACAGACAGAGAGGTGTTTAATGGGCATGCAGTGGCGTATACCTATAGGGTTGCTTGGTTATGTAAACCCATATGCAGGATTTCACCACAAGACATATCCAGAAAAATGGCAAATTAAATGAATGTGTGTAGGCATGTCTGCCCACATACAGTAAGTAGATATGGTAATATAGGATGTGTGTGTGTGTGCTGCGTCTGCACGTGCGTGCATGCATGTGTGCATGTGTGTGGGTTGGCTGCCCGTGTGTTTGTATATATTAGCGTGCATGCGTGCATGAGTACAGTATAGTCTACACCTGCAATGTGACAATACGCGCTTTGCACACGCAAGGCTTTGTGTTCACAGGCTATAGTCAAATTGCCATACATTGTCCAGCCAGTTACTCCATTCATCTGGCCGTCAATCATCTGTCATCTGTGATAACCATCTCTAACGCAGACACATAGACGAGTGCTAATGGCTCTATTAATTCGAGAAGCTTCCAATCAGTGACAGGCTGTGTCAGTCAAATGAATTACAGTGGGCTGAATTTGCTTCTAAAGAGATTGAAATGTCATGGTTTATGACTATCTGGGTCACAGAGAGAGGGGAATGTAGAAAAAGGACACATCGGGCTCCATTTTCGTCACCGCTAAACCCCTTATCTCTAAACTTCTTTGCCTTTTTTTACTATTTTGAAAAACATTTTTGAATAGTTCAACTAGTCAATCTACATTGACACGTTGTGAGCTTGTAGACTGGCCATTTTAACTATTCAAAAATGTTTTGCAAAATAGTAAAGAAAGGCAAAGAAGTTTAGGGATAAGGGGTTTAGCGGTGACGAAAATGGAGCCCACAGGGGTTAGGGGGTTGGGCGGCTATATGGTGAGGTGAGAGGAGGGAAAACATTAAATGAACTTCAAGGAACACCTTTGTCCAACCTTATCTCCAATTCTCCATATATCCTCTCTAAGATTTACCTGTCGATTACTGTGCTGAGGATTTAAAGCTAATGGCTTTCTACAGGAGGAAAAGAAAGACTCCAGCCTTTTCCTGGAAAGTTAGCATGTGAAAATATTAGACACGGTAAAACCAATTTGATTTTACGTGAAGTGATTGAACCGGTATTATGTCAGTATGAGATGTGCCTGCAAGTTAGCAACCTGTCACGTTTACTTATCGACGGCAATGGCACAATGAATCCATCTTTTTTTATAATCTATCTATTTATAATATAATTTGTAACGTTAATATTGACACAATATTATGTTATGTGCCACTAGTGTATGTCACATAGCACTGTGCAGAGAGAGATATAGTGTAAGCAACTAGCTAGGCCAGTGTGGTTGTACAGTACGTGTTGTGTGTGTATACAACACATGCAAAAAAATTAAACACTGTGAAAAGAATGAAAAAAAATAGAAGGGACTGACTATTGCCTGAGCAACTAGCAAAATAAAATAAAAAATCCAGGTGGTTGAGGCCTGGGTGTGCCCGTTTAGTTTCATCCTGTTTTGATAAGAGGTAATATGTTAATGATATACTTTTTCTGAGTTCACACTAGCAGCTACATAGTGTCAAGCTACCATTCCTCATGGAAGCCATGCAGTGGCATGAAGATACAACAAACTGACGCCCGAGTCCCGACACTTTGAACAAATTATACCATCATATTGTAAGCATTAAAGCGGCAATCTGTAACTTTCATGTCCTTAAACATGGGTCCACTATAACAGGAAGCCCAGTTGAGCGGATTATAAATATTGCAACGTGACCTTCATGATAGCTGTTGTCAACCAGTCATATGATCTTTGTTCCCCGTCCTACCCTCCCTGTATGTACTGAAGGGAAGCCGCATTTAAAGCATTAAGGCCTAATGCTGACACCCTCCACTTACCATATGATATGGCGACATTACCTCACAGAATATGTACAAGGAAAGTGTGCAAATGTAACCAATTGGACCATTCCATTTGGTTACATTTGTACACTCCATGAGTTAAATGAACACTGAGGATTTCACTGTGTACCAGAGGTGTATCTACAATAAGGCGAGGGCAGGCGTCCGCCTGTCCAAATCCATTTCTGGCCTGGCCAAAATCCATACAATGAGAAAAAAAGAGGACAAAAACAAGACGTGAGAACTATTAATGGACAGCTGATTGGCTGTCGCGGTAGACCCTCAATCACCCATTGGAATGTAAATGCATGCCTTTCAGCCTTTGTATCCCACTCGCCTGGCAGGTATATCTCTTTGAAAACCTTTAGTGCTACGATTGTGCGCAGGGAGACGACAATTAACACATCTTGCCTGACCAAAACGTAATTCCTGGATACGCCACTGCTGTGTACGCTTGCACTAAAGCCCACTGTCGTTCACACACACACACACACACACACACACACACACACACACACACACACACACACACACACACACACACACACACACACACACACACACACACACACACACACACACACACACACACACACACACACACACACACACACACACACACACAATTTTGTAATGCCAATATTCCACCCTGATGTGCAAATAGCATCAGGCTTGTGTGAGCACCAGGGAGTGCACGACAATATCATCATCATAATTCAATTTGGGACACGACCATACGCCATATTGACAGCACGGTCTCATTTGAGTGGGTTGCAGTGATTCCACCGATAACACGTCGCCCCGCTGCAATATTCCATTCATTTCTCTGGGGATATGGTTTCCATGGCAGAGCTGCCTGGCAATGATAAGGCTTAGCATGGAGAGATATCTGCTTGCTACATGTTACACAAGTGCGTGCGTGCGTGCGTGCGTGCGTGCGTGCGTGCGTGCGTGCGTGCGTGCGTGCGTGCGTGCGTGACAAGGTCAGATAATAGATAACGATTCCAACCCCTTCGGTGTGTAAATTGGACGCTGCTGAATCGGAAGACGTGGAACGTCTTGGCTCTGGCCACTCATGTTTTTCCTTGAGTCTAAGTGTGTCCGTCCACCTTCAGTCCCCAAGCCTCTAGCCTGCCTTTAGCCATACTGATAACTTAACGTGGATTCACTTCACTCTCGCTTCCTGCCCGATATCATAGCGACAACATTGCAATGTTCGAACGTCTCTAACCAACTCTGGGTCTTGTGCCGCGTGTGTGTGTGCGTGCGTGTGTGTGTGTGTGTGTGTGTGTGTGTGTGTCTCAGCCACACAGAGATGTATTTATGTGAGTCCCAGCAATACACATGCAGACCCCCCCAGGGGTGTCACCGGGTATCTGATTAAGGTGGGGGGATGAGCGTGGGGAGAGGACGATGCCCGCGCGCCGAATTCTGCGTTTTATTTATTTGTGTGTTCTATTTTTAGCCTATTCCCAGCCAAAATTCCCAGGTAGGCATGCTTTGCCTAGACAAAAAGGGCACAGTTGCCGTTCAATCAATCTTAAATGGGCCAATAGGCTTTCATATACAGTAGGGGAAACAGACGGTCAGGTGGTCAAAGTGGGGGGGGGGTGAAATCACCTATCTGTGAGAGTGGGGGTGTTGCGACGTACACAGTGAATGGTGGCGACGTGCCTGCCCCCCCTCCCAGGGAATGTTCCGCACGCAGACCACTGCCTAATAATATTAGGCCTATACCTTTGTGCCCTTCCCAAGCTCATGGTAAATGGTAAATGGTGCATTTATATAGTGCCTTTATCCAAGGCGCTTTACAGAGATTGTGCATTACATTCACCCATTCACACACACATTCATACACCGATGGCAGCGGAAACCATGCAAGGCACCAACTAGCACATCGGGAGCAATTAGGGGTTCAGTGTCTTGCTCAAGGACACTTCGACAGTAACTCTGGGGGAGCCCGGGTTTGAACTGGCAACCTTGCGGTTACCATCCAGCCACTCTACCCCTGAACCACCGCTCATCCGTTAACAATTCCCTCACAATCAGTAACTAGGGGTGTAACGATACATTTTAACAGCGATATGATACGTATCACGATACATGGTTGACGATACGATTCATGGACAATATTGGTTCACGATCCGATCCGATACGATTCAATGATTTGAAATCGATACAGTAACTATTTAAAATACATTGACATTATTTTAAATTAAGTCTTTTTCATTTTTCTTGTACAAATTGCGAAATACGACGCACACAAATGTACTATTGATACAATCGATTAATTGCATTCATTATTATTATTATTATTATTATTATTATTAAAACGATTCGATAACGATTATTTCCATTGCAAAACGATACGATGCATTCATTTCGATATACTTCGATTCTTGAAATTAAAATTGATTTTTCTATGCATTTACTATATCGTTACACCCCTATCAGTAACATTAATTTTGTGCCCAACCCAACTTCCCAAGATCATCCGTTGACAATTCCCTCCCAATCAATGTGATCTATTATATCACATTACCCACACTGTACATCATTTCCTTTTCATATATTAGAAAAGGTAAGGCCATAGTAGAATGTAGTATAATGACCAGCTGAGTGGCATTGTGGTTAGAGTGTCCGCCCTGGGACTGGGAGGTTGGGGTTCGATCCCCGGCCGGGTCATACCAAAGACTATGAAGTGCCTCCCTGCTTGGCACTCACCATCAAGGGTTGGATTGGGGGTAAGTCCCTGCGACATACTAGTGTCGTGTCCAGGGGGTGTACTTGTACATCAAGCTGCCTCACGCTACAGAAACAGGAGTCACAGAAAACCTTGTAATCCTTCGACTCTGCTACTACCCAGAGCGTATTGGCAGGGAGTGTCACTGTCTGGTATGCTACAGTATTGCTTTCATATTGCGTATGCCTCTTTCATACACATACGCCTTTACTTGTGGCCCTTACTCATGACTCATTTTCAAGCGTATAGTGTTTTAATCACACCAAACCTTGGACCTTGCTATAGGCAAAAACTGAATTGTGTCGGTTACGTTTGTCTTAAATCTCCACCAGATCACCGTCACTTACAGTAGCCTACATTACATTTACAACACCAATGTTCAACGATTTGGCTAATTTCTCTTGTTTCTTCTTATGAAAAAGGAGTGCTCGCAATATAATCGCAGTCCCTTGTGCAGTTTGTGGGCCTTTCGAGAGGCATCTCTGTGTGATAACGACAATAGAAATGATCCAGTCCCCACTCATTTTCAAATAAAATTCCCAGTCCATGTGGCGAGTGTGTCAGAAGGAAAGAATGTGGAGAAAATGTCCTTGGGCTTGAATGGGTTTTTCTGAAGGCGTGATGGATGCCATACAGGTATTACATTTCCATCTATCCCAATAGCCCTGGCACCAGCTGAGTGAATAATTGAACAGCTCTACTCCCAAACGCAAAAAGTATCATTCTGTAAAGGTATCGTCATAGCTATGTTCGCAACTGTCTTCATACATAAATACACACACACACACACACACACACACACACACACACACACACACACACACACACACACACACACACACACACACACACACACACACACACACACACACACACACACACACACACACACACACACACACACACACACACACACACACACACACACACCTAAATAAGATGCTAGAGGGCATTCAGAGCAGCATCTGAAATGGACGCCTGGGGCACTTGATCAAGCAGCCGTATTTGATATTCCTTTGAGCAGTGGGGAAAGTTCCTTCTTGGGGGGCCGGCCTTATCTTTTTAAAGGTCAGTTTGGGCGGTGAGCGATCATGGTCTCTGCATTGCAGAGGGGCATATCAAGTTATCCACCTGTAAGCCCTCCAAGGGTGGTAGGTTAGGGGATACATTTGAAATGCCACACAGTTGTGCTGTCAAACACCTGTGTGTGTGCGTGTGTGCGTGCGTGCGTGCGTGCATGCGTGCGTGCGTGCGTGCGATTATAGAGGAAAACAGCACTACCACATAGTGTGTGTAAACTAACTTCAGTATAGGCTATCAAGTACGGAAAACTATTGACCTATCGTCTCTTTTTGTATAACTCGTTGTTTCGCCTCGGAAAAACATCACGTTATGGATATGATATGATATGATATATGATATAGTACTTTGTCAGTTCGCACTGAAATTTTCTTGCGGCCCAGCGGCCTTATATGCAACACATATACACACACATATAACACAAAAACATGTAATACATACATAGAGACATAAGGGCACAGAGCAATGTCCACAGCTCAGTCTAGTCCTGGCCCAAAACCTGATTAAGCCTCAAAGTCCACTGGTGGACAAAAGACTGACCTTATTGTATGCTGGAACACCATATCTCCTTCCTGAAGGCAGCAACCTATACTTTCCATACAAAACATGGCTAGTATTAGAGGTGATATTCCTTGCTAACCTTAGGATGCCGTTATCATACATGGATGTACTGTATAGAGTCTCTGAAGTGGTTGTCCAACAATCTTTGAACAAATGTTTAGTTGTTGCGGCATTTGTGACTTCTACTAGCCAAATGATCTTAAACGGCGAAGGAAATAGATTCTTTGCTTTGTTTTCTTACACACTGATTCAATCTGATCTTTCCATGGCAGGAGATGATCTATTACTACTAGGGACAATACACACCCGTTACACAGCCAATACCATCTTTTACCATCAGGGCGACGGTACATGGTACCTTCTCTGCAGGCTAGGGCCTCAAGATCGTTTGTTCCTATAAGTATAGGACTTATGAACAAGCAGGCCCCATCTCAGTTCCGTGCATAAAGTGTGATTTGATGCCTCTTGGAACTATGCCTGGTGGCCTTCTGTTGGCATTGTTTCTTTATTGTCAGTGTACATGTGTGATCTGTTTGTATATGTTTTCTGTATCCTGATGATTGCTGTGCACAAGACAAATTTCCGAAAGGACAAATTAGTTTGGAGTTATCACTCCATTCAACCACCGTATTCACTCTGTGTTGGTGCAGTCCAGGATCACTGGATCTATCTAGAAGAGAAATTAAAGTTATATCATGTGAGTAGTTTAGTATGTATTGATCTGGTGTGTCGGTGCGACATTCAGACAGACATTCCTCAGTACGACAGCTGTCAGTATAAAGGGGGAAAAGTACAGCTGAGCTTACACAACCCTGGGGGACACCAACATGCCCATAACCGATACATAACCGTTAGGGATTCCCACTTGGGAATTTTCCATTTTTGCAAATTCACCCTTTTTTTCTCCTTCCATTTTCCCATATAGGCCTTCGTGGCTGCAGCCGCCCACTTTAAAACCCTGTCTCCTGCATTTCACCAGAGACATCTGAGTTTAAGGATGCCTGCAGTGGTGCACACACACCGGGGACAGTTGTGTGGTTCGGTGTCTTGCGCGTGGTTGCATGCATACCTTGTGGACAGCGTGGGTGGACATATACAGTATACATGTCACCCTCTGGTCAACAGCTGACAACAGGAACAAGAACAAACCAACAACCTAGTTAGCAGTGGAGTGACTGGCTTCCATCTCTACCTCCAGGTCAGCTGGCTGTGTGTTTTCCATGTACTATACCTACACTGGTTCCCAAACACTGGGTCGGGAACCATTTTTATGGGTCGCTTTATTTTTTGAGGGGCGCTAGACCCTCCTATATTCAGCTATTGGTGTAGATTTTCGTCTTACACAAACATTAAACTCCCATTGACAAGGAATGGAGAATTTTACGTCAAAGTGTGAGCAAATTGGCTATTTTCGTCCTCAAACATTACATTCCTATTGGCAATGAATGGAGCATTTTACGTCATATTGTCTGAGCAAATCGGCTTCGTGTCTAATTTCATAGTGTTCATAGCAAATAGATGTTACGTCATGGTGACAGATTTCCTGACAAACAAAACAATTTTTTTTCTTCAGTAATTTCATGAAGAAATCGAAGAACAGTCAAAATAAATTCCATAGATTAGATAAGATAAACAAATAAATGAATTTGTTGTAAAAAGTTGAAAATAGCCAATCTACCAGTTCTCAACGTGGTGCAAAACAACGCTTTGTGCGCTTGTAGATCTGCTATTTTCACTAGTTTGGTTCCCGGATAAACGTCTAATCTCTCTTTTGGGTCTCGAGCTGAGAGGTTTGGGAACCACTGCTACACTGAACCACTCCTAATCATTCACAGCTAAATTCCATTTTAGCCTGATTTACCCCTCGAGTTGTCATAAAAGCAACACTGAAGCAGGTAAATCAGTACGAATTTATCTTGATGTCAATGGTGCCACTGCCTTTCTCAGTCGCTTACTGTAGCTGATGTTCTCATACAGAGGCGGCAAGCATAAGCGTGACGGAATGATGAGACACCGGGTGTCAGATGAGTCACACGGGCTGCGATTCTCCTGCTAATTGCCTCTTAGAATACTTCACTTCACAAAACAAAAAGTTACTCGCGAAACACCAGACGCTTCTTGGTTTATTTTAACTCATATTATACAGTATATCATCTGCCTTTCGACTGATGAAGAGTAATTAGCGAGAGCTCTTCGTTAATTACACCTCACAAATGCAGGGCCAGACGACAGACCGCGGCCGCTGCCGCCTTGGCAGGTGACCGAACCTGTCACCCGAATCCAATTTCGCGCAACATCCGGCACTTTGTTCAATCTAGACGTCACAGATCATTTGTCTGCATGCGTTGCTCCCGGTCCCCTCCAACCCAACCGTTCCTCCCTTCCCTTCCTCCTTTACCAACAGTACTCATTCCCTGCAGACAACACAACACAACACAACACAACACAGCCGAGCCCTTCGTGGATGGATGAAGAAAATTAGAGTATCCGTCAGCTATCCCTAAGGGTTGGCTGAGAGAAGCAGAATCCCCTAAACCCCCCCTGGGCCCCCCCCCCCCCCAAATCTCTCTTCCCCTATACTGTAACTCACCGCACCTCCAACGCTGACAGACTATAGGCGCTTCCCTCACTTGTCACTGTAATTAGTTTATCTCTCTCTCTTGCCATCTCTCTTTCTCTCTGTGCCGTTGTAATTGGCCCTCGGCCCTGCTTTATTGGATGCAGCGAATGTGTGTGTGTGTGTGTGTGTGTGTGTGTGTGTGTGTGTGTGTGTGTGTGTGTGTGTGTGTGTGTGTGTGTGTATGTGTGTGTGTGTGTGTGTGTGTGGGGGGGGGATTAGGGGTTACAGTTTTTTATTAAAGCTGAGGGAGGGGGTCTGGGTCAGAGTGGACCAATCACCCACCATCCCCCCCAAAGCAACAGAGTAACGAAGAGCAAAAGCAAAACCCACACAAGGAAAGGGAAACTGCATTGGACACCGAGCACCGCTCTACCGCCTCTCAACAGCTTGTAATAAGCAAGCCGGTTTCCCCCATTTCCAGGACAGGACCACTCCCTGCTCCACACCTCTGCCTCTCACCCGCAACTCGAAAGCACCTCGCCGGCCAAAACACCAATTACGAGCCACACTGTTTCATTGATGAATCTCCAGGCACGTGTAATTAATCACCACGACTGTGATAGCTGCTTGGCTCCGGGCGTTGATGGGGAAGATTATGAGTCATTCCGTTCGACCGTGGATGCGAGGACCAATCTCGGAGGATTGATCCACACCATCAGTGGCCTGTTTCGTCAGCTCCTCGTCGTCCGGAAATGTTTCTTATCTATTGTGGCATGAACAGAAAGCCGAGTCAGGAAACAAGGCCATTCCTCTGTTTCCTTCACCCATCTCTCTCTCTCTCTCTTACCTGTGTGTGTGTGTGTGTGTGTGTGTGTGTGTGTGTGTGTGTGTGTGTGTGTGCGACTGTGACTGCGTGTGCGTGTGTCTACCATCCAAAAGTGTACAAGGTGTATATTGGACACACTTATTCTGACAATTGCAAGCTTATGTAAGTATGTAACTGTAACTGTGGGACCCTGAGAGAGATACAAAAGCAGAATGTTGAATCACACATCGCCTCTTGTGCACCCCAAGAATTTTCTCTAGCACCATTTGTTTATGCCAAACATTCAATTATTTTCAGTGTTATACATCATTTTTGTAGCTTTTTAATTGAGGCACATGGGATAATTTGCCAGATGGGGAAAAACATTTTTAAGCGTGTTGCTGTTGTTTACAATGTGTTAATAACGTATAGTTAAATGTGTTAACTAGCTGAATCTACTGCATGAAGTGTCTGTCTTTTAATCACACACCCACACAAGTTTTCCTTTACGCTGTGTTATGATCCAGGGAAGGAAATGGGCAACATTTTGGAAAGTTTCACACTTACTTACTTTTTAAAACTCTCAATGACTCTCAAAGTCAATGACGAGGTGGGCTTGGGCTGAAACTCAAGCCCAAATATCGAGATGCCTCGCATAACTATATTGTCATACATGAGTATTCACGTCATAGTTCGGATGAGAGATTAATAGTACTTAGTTTGTGCCCTCGACAGTGATATATACTTCTCCAGTAGCGATGCAGAACCGAGAGTGCTATACTTCTCCAGTAAGCGGTGCAGAACCGAGAGAGTGACACATTCTTTTGGATGTAAACTGCGCAGCTTTTAGCTTTTTTGATCGGATTTGCGGATCGTGAATTTTGCACGGCCGATCGATGATATTGTGGTAATTCAACATTACAGTATCATTAGAAGTACAAGGCATGACAATGAAATTAAATAGGAGAAAAAAGGGGGTAAAAGTGTGTGGTTACTCAACAAAAATAAAAAGTACTCGTATCGGTACTCGGTATCGGCGAGTACTTAAAAGAAAGTACTCGGTCTGAAAAAAATGGAATCGGGGCATCTCTAGTTTGTGCCAATTCCACCTGTGTGTTGCAGTGCCAGCAACCCAGTTAATCCAGTAAGGCTTAACATGGCTTTTCGACTCTTATTTGAGTTGGGTTGAGTTTAGGGTTGGTCATAAGGGGAAGGTGGTGTAGTGCACTGCACTATAGTCACACACAGCAGTTTGTCAGTGTCGCTGTGTCCTTCTTTTAACTGTTCCTATGTTTAACAAGCGATGCAATAAAAAGCTGTCCTAATATTGTATCATTTGTCTGCCTTGATTCTTTAATCAGGGGTCGACAATAACGATTGCACAGGGCAGGCAATAAACTGTCCAAGGACAGTAGCTTGGCCAGTTCCTCCCAAATTGCTTTATTTCGATCATCATGGATTATTGCCCTTAAGTTGGAGGTCAATGTTGCTAACAGGACACTCAAGGCAGAGAGGAGGAAAGACAGGCATTATGACTCCAGCCAAAACCAAACCAGAGACAGCACAACCATATTAGGTATTTCCTCTTTAGGGTGCTTCTTAAAAAAACACACACACACTTGAGTGAAGTGAGGGGTGCACTTACATCATCACATGTACCGTGCTCAGCCAAAAAAAGCATCACAAATGTGGTACACACAGACACACAACGCTGGGCATAGGAGGGGCTAGCGCATAGCGCCCCTCAAAAATAAAATAAAATAAAGTTTAACAAACAATGCTATTCAAAGTGTTCTAGATTCTTTAATCAAGGTTCAACAATAACGATAACTAATAACTAAAGTGTTCAGGGACAGATGCTTGGCCAGCCATTTCCTTCTTGTCCCCCGGATTGCTTTCATTGATCACCATGAATTCCCTTTTCATTTAGGTAGGAAAGTGTAGAGAGACAGAAGATATGCAACACATGGATCCAGCCAAAAGCGAATCAGAGGCGCCACAACCACATGTTGGCGCACATTCCGCACAATCCATTCACCTGCCACACCCGCCACAGTGCCTGATGAATTACTTCTCTAAACTTCATGAATGAACATTGCACACAATACTCCCTGCAAAAGCACTACTTCAATTTAAACAGTTTTATCTCGACCACTGTCAAACAACCATGAAGTCATCTACAATGTGTACCTGAATCACAGGCTGATGGAAAACATAATGAAGGCGACAAGTGTCAGGAAATGTGTGTATTTTTGGGGAAAATAAGCCATTTGTAGAACACAAAAGTGCTCTTAACAGTAATGTTTTGTTCAGTTCCTAGATTTAGCACATTTTTATGGTTTATGATTGAACACCAAGGAGATAACTTCATTTATAAGCTTTATGGGTTTCCGTTCTCACCTGCACTTTTTTCAGTGTCAATAATGTTACCCGTTATTGTTTTTATTGTGCGAATACATAAAACAAAAAACAAAAGTTACACTCACTGATCACCAAAGTTTGTATTAAAATTGAGATGAACGATGCAGAAGTATAGGTGTGTCAGTACAGCACCAAGGCCACAGTTTAACAATCATTAGGATACTTTTCTTAAATACATATTTTAGCTATGAATGACGTTTTACATGTTATTGACCTATTGAATTCCGCCATTCATTGATCATGCAGTTGATGGTAGGCAAGTTACATGCTAAAATGGTGGTATATTATGGCCGGATTGTATACAATGAACGACCTCTGACACCAACCAAAAAGTTTAACACCTTGACGGCTTTAGATTAAAAGGTGACAAAGGTGGTTTAATTAACTTTGGAGCACATGCGCGCGCACGCACGCACGCACACGCACACACGCACACACACGCGCACACACACACACACACAGATCAGTGTGGAGAGTGGGGATTTGGAAATGTTTTATGGAAGAAATGAAAATGAAATGAATGTAATTTTAAACAAGGATTACCATACATCTCTGAGAGCTCCTGGGCTTTGTATTGGAGGCAAAACTCTAGAAAAAGATGATCGTCAACTATCCTCAGTCAATGACCCGTCAATGACCCGACGCACTGGGGCTGTCCAGCGACTTAACACTACACTACACTACACTACACTACACTACACTACACTACACTACACACTACATTTACGGCTTGCCAAAAGCAAGGCATGTCACTATGACTCAAACATAACCACAAATCCAATACGTCCATATTTAGGCATGTCACTATGACTCAGACATAACCATAAAGGAATCTGATACGGGTATATATAGAAATGTCTTTATGACTCTGCAGACATAACCATAAAGGAATCTGATACGGGTATATATAGAAATGTCTTTATGACTCTGCAGACATAACCATAAAGGAATCTGATACGGGTATATATAGAAATGTCTTTATGACTCTGCAGACATAACCATAAAGGAATCTGATACGGGTATATATAGAAATGTCTTTATGTGGCCTGGGCCGTGGCTCAGCGGTCCAGGCACCCTGGCTGGTAGCCCAGTCTGGCAGTGTGCCGCGGGTTCGACTCCCGATCCCGACGGCCTTTACTGCATGTCATCCCCCCATCTCTCTCCCCATTTCCTGTCAGCCTACTGTCTGCCCCTCCATAAAAACTATAAAATAAAGGCGAAAGCCACAAAAAAACATAAAAAAATAAATAAAAAAATAAAATGTCTTTATGACTCAGACATAACTATAAACAAACCTGATAGGCCCAAAGGCATTATGGAGATCTGGCTGTCTTGAGCCATAGATCCGACATGCCCATTTGTGGTCACGACGGGTTACTGAAGGAAGATTATAGTAATTTACTGCACACCTTAATATAGTTAAATATATGGTGTTATAATAAAACATGACATTGTAAAAGCTATGTAGTGTATAGGCTACAAGTACACATAAGTATGCAAGACAATAATAATAGCCTATGTTAAAACATTACTCTTATTGCATCTAAATAGGACACAGTGGGATTTCTATAGTATATTGGGGCACAGCTGGAGCCTAGAGACACCACAGGGCGGCCAGAAATTGATGCCTGGGGCACTAGGTCCTTATTTGATGAGTTGGGATGATAATGTGTGGACTGTGTCAGCTATGTGGTGTCTTTTGGTAACTCAGAGGGGGAATATGCGATTCATGCTGGTTGTTGTAGTAATGTAGTAATGTATTGCACGCCCAAATAGAGGACCAAAGCCTATATCCACATGAAGATTTCCTTTCATAGCACCAATTTCAAACGATTAAAACTCGTTCCAAGTCCAACTACAAACAGTTCAAACTTTGAGTGAACGCAGCTTATTCCAGGCGTGAAATGGTCCTTTTACTTTAGTTAAGTTACAAAAACATAAAACCTGCTCGTAACTTCAAAGTCATCTTAGCGGTAACATTATATCCTCCTCACTATAGCAACTATAGCAGGTTGGTTCATGTACTGTAGCTATTTCTATTTGTTCAGGGCCTTGGTGTGGCTGTATAAATATATGCTCATAAAATCACACTGTGTGGCTATCACTTTTGCTGCTTCCTAGGCTATTTCCCTGTCTGTCAGGAGAGCAGGCCCTGCGAGGAACACCAGTGAGCATCTAAACACACAACATCATCCAGCGAGCATGTCCAAGTTGGGTAGAATTAGTTTTGGTCCTCTGTGTACAACTAATCATCATGTGAATCTAGGGTGGTTAGAGAGCTTTCAACTTAAGTAATTACGTAATTCACCAGTAAGTTATACATTTGTACGAATCCATCCATGCAAATCTGCTGAACCTCGCACGTAGTACACGTACGTACTACAAATATACCCTGCCTCACCCCCTCCCACCATCTCCTCTTCCACCCACCAACACCACGACGATGACACCACCGCTAACCGAACACAAGTGCAAGTGGCAGCTGCTCCCTCCGGCCTCCGAGGTCCCCCCTCCCCTCCCACTTCCCCCGCTTCCTTTAATCTCATTCATAACACCCCACCCTCCCTGTAATGGCTTTTCCACTCCCAGGGCGACCCGGCGTTACCCGTAGCGCACACATGTTGCAGGTTCATTTATAACGCGGGACAGCCTTTTAGTAATCAGATAGCGGCTCGATAAGCGCTGAACTGCTGACTCCCTGGAGGAAGGCTTCTGAAGGGCGATTTACCACCTCAATGCTGATGTGATGTGTGTGTGTGTGTGTGTGTGTGTGTGTGTGTGTGTGTGTGTGTGTGTGTGTGTGTGTGTGTGTGTTCTGCTGGGTTCCCTCCGTGTCTGTGTGTGCTGGCGTGTCAGTCAGTGTGTGCCGTGTGTGTATTGTGCCAGTGTGCATATGTTGTTAGGGTGATAAGCGTGTATACGTAGGGTGGCAAAGGCATTCATTCTGACAAAAAAGAAATCATCAAATGATCCACATCATTCTCTTTGCCTTTCTGTTGCGTGTATGCATGCAAATGCAATGTATTCAAAAGTGGCTAATGTAATACTATAACATTTGTCTGAATACAAACATGTGTTTTCTGATCATGAATAACTATCGGTTTCTTATTTTGTGGTGAATTCAATGTTGAAGGTGGTTGTTCAAAATATCTTCCCTAGACACTACAGTTAGGATACAATTGGAATAATGAGAACCAATCTGTCTGGCACCCATCTCTGAGGGATATATGCAAATGATCAACTCCTTTGCTTTTTGGGTGAATTATAAAACATAACAAAAACAGACAAGACCTGGCCACAACAACTCAAGGCATACCCTTAGCCCTAGTCTGCCCCACACTCAGGGGACTCCATACATCAACACATATGAAATAAATGAAGCCAGCTACACAAGTGTTGCAAATCATTCAGGGGGGCAACAGAAACTAGGCCAATCAAAGATAAATCACAATTATACATAAAAGCAGTTGATATTCACTGTTGTAGAGAGAGAGAGAGAGAGAGAGAGAGAGAGAGAGAGATGCATGCAGAATTAGGACGATATGCACCAGACAAGCTCCACAAAGAGGCCCTCACACACAGTGAATCCCTGGAAAGATGTCCCCTCAGCCAGTTAGTTCTGGGACTAATAAGCACGACTACCAGACAGAAAACAAACGGCACTATACCAAATCATGAAACAAAGAAAGCTATCTTACACACTGGAAAACACTCGATACAGACTCAATGAACACAGTCTTGCGATTGAGAAAGGCCACCATAGGCAGACCTGGCTCCCAAGAGAAGACAGACTACTATGCACCCATTGCACACAAAACGAGATAGAAGGTTTCTAGAAACTGAGCTACACTTTCTAACCGTCTGCCCACTGTACCAAGACATCAGAGAGACATACTTCCCAAGGATTACAATCACCCAAGGAGAGTTTGAAAACATGACAAATGACAAAAAACTCCTATATCTGTTGGGTGAAGTACAACAATGTGCAAACACAGCAGCAAGATTTGTGAGCTGCTGTGACAGGAGAAGGATGACAACTGGAGTACAACCACCTTAAGGAATACAAATCATTGTGTGTACCCCCTGCACTGTTTACAGCAAATGACTTGGTACATAGAAATGTACTCACTTTAATTAAATTACATTTGAATAAATTGCGGCTACTTATACTGCTGTCAACTTTCAAAAGTATATACAAGCTAACCTCTCCTATATGGATGTATAACTATATCTGACAGAAATTGCACAAGCTTTTTATAGTTTCACAAGATAGTATTACTCAAACTAACACAGCTCTGTTTACACCTTTATTTTATTCACATTTATATTCAATATTTATTTGAACATACATTGTTTTATCTTGATAGTTTTGTTTGTTCCACTTTTGATTTGGCATGTTCTCATGCCAATAAAGCTCCTTTGATTGAAAAGAGAGGAGAGAGAGAGAGAGAGAGAGAGAGAGAGAGAGAGAGAGAGAGAGAGAGAGAGAAAGAGAATAGGCCTACAACCTACATAGACATTCTTTGCCACCATGCCAGACTGCCAGTCATGAACCAATACAGCCACCCTGTCACAATAACTCACAAAGAACCTCAGCAACCCCAACACAACACAACACAACACACATAACCTACTACTGTTTTGAATAGAAAATTGACATTTGGTATTGATGGCTGTTATGTCAAAGCCCAAAACCTCTAGATAGAACCAAAAGGAAATAGCAAATACACCCATAGCATTATTGAAGTGATCGAGAACCACATACATATACTGTTCCCTGTACCTTCAACGGCAGATACAACACAACATACAAACTGTAGATTCACATCAGCATTCAATTCCAGAGCCAGAAACAGTTACTGATATGACAGCAATAGTACAACAGCTTGAATCACACTATACACAGCATACAACACAAGCAGCAGCAGCAGCAAAGAAGCAACAAACAAAGTTCGTACCTGGAGCCGTCTTCTAGTTGACTTGATCAGTTGTGTAAGTGATGCCAAGGTCAAACTTTGGAAAGTCAGGCTCCCTCTCTAGTTCATTCATCCAGCCGTGTCTCCAGTCATCTCCATCCTCCATACATCTGGCTAGCTGGCCAGTACTTTCCTCCCAGTATCAATGGCACCGACCAGCCTCATTCTCTGGGCTGCCATCTTCTCACTCAGCCTTGGATGTTTAGTACTGTGCCAGCTTGGGCAAAGGGATACATCCAATAAGTCAAGACACAAGAGATAAATGCAGTGGAAACATTTACTAAAAAAAGATTTTGGTCAACTGGAACCCAGCTGGTCAGGTGCCTAAATACAAGTTACGAGGACGACATACCATTGTTACCATGACAATGCCCAATGACATTCCTGGAGCTATCCTTTGTCCACGCAGGTGTACGTATACGTAATGTTTGTTTTATATTGGATAAATAATACATTTTAGGTGTGGGGACTTTGGACATGCCTGGACTAGGGTATGCCTTGAAATAAATTGAGAGATACAAATCTAGATGTGCAATTCAGGTTGTAACACTTCAATATCACTTTAATTTAAACCAAATTGGTAAACAGTTAAAAAATCACTCCTGTGTGAAGTGAGTGGTGCAAGTCCGTGTGGGGGTCCCTGGGGGGTCCCCGGAACTTCAAGACCCACAGGACCACGGCGCCAGCCTGGTTCCGGCGAGCCGCCCCACGTCCGAAATGGTAGAGAAATGAGAGATTTACCATGTGGGGGTCTCCGGGAGTCCCCGGAACATCCAGACCCCCAGGAACGCGCCCAGGGGGCTGGGCCGATTCTGGCAAGCCGCCCCACGTCCGAAACGGTTGAGAAATGACAGAGTTAACGTGTGGGGGTCCCTCTACTGTACCCTCTACTGTACTGTACTGTCACTGTACTGTACACCCAAAATAATACAGTTAATATGTGCGTGTGTGTGTGTGTTTGTGTGTGTGTTCGGTTGCGCACAGGTGGTGAAAAACAACCATGCTATTTTCGTGCTCATACCTAGCCAGCCAGGTACCCAGGCACCCAGCCACACACATAGCTCCGTAAGGGAGTGGTTGCACCACTCAAAAATAAATTTTCATAGGATTTGGTGCTGTGACAGTGACACCCCAAACAAAACATTGTGTCTGTATATTTTATAAATGTATAGAACCCATGCACACTTTCAAGCACCTTCTGTTTGTACACCCTCCCTCTCACTCACTCTCTCTCTCACACGCACGCACGCACGCGCAACACACACACGTTAATGCTCAGCTTAGCATAGGTAGCTAACTCACCTGCAGAAGAAAAAAAAGAAAAAATCGACCAAGCATTTGTTATGAAGTTGAATTAACTTCTCTTTCAAACTGTCACACACTTAAGTTGTGACTGAGCAGTTTTTCACTTCCTAACAACCCAGACTACTTTCATGAGGCGTAAAGAAGTTACATTATAAGTTTTTTATCTCAGTCTTTTTACTGAACCTAAGCCGCTCTCTGTTTTGTTTGCAGCAGCTGTGTACTGGACTGTGGATGGGGGGGGGGGGGGGGGGGGGCGTGGCTACCGGAGGATTTTTAAAGAGCGCGCTTGAAGCTCAGTAGCATGAGGCTCACCGGGAGTGGGGGCGCGTTCGGAAATAACGCACTGAGCGCACTGTGCAATGCAAACTAATAGGCGAGTGCGCTCCCGGTGCGCATTTCCGAACGCACCCGTAGGTCAGAGCCATAAAGACAGAGTTACGACATTGAGGGGGAAGAAAACGCAGCCTGGAGAGTGACAAGCTGGAGTTTGAAATACATTGTTTTCAACGAGGGCGGCGCAAATATCAGCAAGTTTAGGCATAATGTGAAACTGCAACTTGCAACATGTAACTGTTTTAAAGTATTGTAGCGCAGCTACAGGGACAAGTGACAACATAGTCTGACTCTGTAATGTTTATGCTGTAGGCCTACTAATATTATTATTAGTAAAAAAAAACGATCTAAAATAAAGGGATTTAAAATCATTAAAAGCTATTTTTGTACCAATTGTAGGCTATAACAATTTATAACCTGTTCTTAATAAAAAACGTATTTGAAAAAAAAAAGATCATTAAAGCTAGGCTGTTGCCTGAGTCGGTATCCGGAGAACTCGCCAGTTTACCAACTCGCCGCGAAATAGAGAGGATAATTGAGAGTTAACACTAGAGAAAGTAGGAATGCTAAAAGTTTAAACACCAAAGTACCAAAACAATGTAATGAATTAGTAAACATATCCTGAAATGGTAGGCCTATACTTATCATTGGTATTCACATATAGGCCTACTCACCTTTTGTATCATATAGCTGACCATTTAATTGCACAAAATAATTTGATCACTTTGGAAATAACATCTGTGGGTTTGACATACTACACTATCATGAAGACAGCATGTTAGCATAACGATGAAGACATTGATGAAGAATTTTCGCCAAGGCGACTTGATAAACTGCCGAGTTCTCCGGTATTCCCTGAGTCCAGTGATTCTGCCAACTTCCGGTCCAGGACATCTACGCAATGCATTCGCCAATAGAAGTCTATAGAAGAGCCGCATTGGACTGGCCCCATGCATGTGTACGGGTCGTAACTCTGTCTTGCTCTATGGCTCTGCAATTCACTGGCGTCTGCTTTCTAGAGCAGTGGTTTTCAACCCTTTTCATATTGTCAAGGGCCATTATTTATTCTGCATTTAAGCCGCGGACCTGGCTACTGTGATTTTCCATACATTTAATTTATTCCATGCACAGCCATAGATCGGTACCCTCCGCTCGCGCTTAGCTGCGGGAGATGTGCGGCATAAATCTGCTCTGCATGCCATGTATACTCATGCACCCAATGAATAATTCCTAAGATTTGCAGTCAGATATTGTCCTGTAGTTTCATATCCATTTGAAAGTTCTTGCAGAAAAGGTGTGTTTAGTAAAATGTCTCAACCTTTTCACGAGCCGAACACGGAAGTACATTCTGTCAGGGCGAGGGGCCCTGAATGATCACAGGACTGAACATATAATCAAAACTTCACAGACGTCATCTCAAATAAGAGGGAAGCACAAACGTATGGTGCACATAATTGGCAGGTGGTTTGATTCATTACCCCGCACCAATCGAAACGCACCTGTCAATTGAGTGCCCCATACATGTGTGCTTCCCTGGTCAATTTGTGAAGACGTTTGTGGTGATCAGAGGAGTGGGACGTTTAGGTAAAGTCAGTTCGTCAGCCATTCCAGGCTCCTCGCCCGGAGTGAATGTCGTCTGTGTGCAGCTTGTGGAAAAGTAGAGATATTTTACTAAACACACGTTTTCTGCCAGAACTGCCCCTGAATTGTGTAGGAAAAGTGTAGGAAATTATCCATTCTAAGATGCATAGCGATCCAGTCGTGCACGATTCGGCATCAGTGATTTGATGTGACAAGTAGCCTATTAATATTTTTTGTTGATTGTCCAATAAACTTCAAAAGGCAACGATGAATTCAATTGTCTGTGAGACCACTGCATTAGCTACATCATGCTACCACTAGCTAGTAGGGACTGAAGGAGGCTGAGATCAACAAGTCCATACGCTTAGGTCAGACTGTCTCAGACACTATTTTAAAGCAGGCGTTCTGGAAATGTGATGCCTTGGTCTGTTATATGGAAAGCCATATTTCACTTCATGTCTCCCGGCAGCTGAGGCTTTTATTGTAGTGCCCCTGTCATACAGCTCAACAAGTCCATAAGCTTAGGTCAGACTGTCTCAGACACTATTTTAAAGCAGACGTTCTGGACACATTTCTCAGTCAAATCATCTGTGATGTTAACACCGATGTACAATGCTGTTCTACATGCTCACTTTATTTTTCTTGTCTTTCTCATGATGTGACGCAGTGATACACTTATGACGCACTGATTGACTATAGACACCTTATTTGTTTATCCTTGTTTGCTCTGTGTTGTTGTTGTTGTTGTTTGTTGATGCATCTTGTCTTTCCTTTTGCCTTGTTGCTACTGTATACTACAGTACTTTTTCATTTTCTTATACGTACATGTAAGTTGTATAACCAACCATAACTGCTGTGGCGCCTCTGGGATAATAAAGCTATCTATCTATCTATCTATCTATCTATCTATCTATCTATCTATCTATCTATCTATCTATCTATCTATCTATCTATCTATCTATCTATCTATCCATCCATCTATCCATCTATCTATCTATCTATCTATCTACAACAGGTCGAAATGTGATGCCTTGGTCTGTTATATGGAAAGCCATATTTCACCTCATGTCTCCTGGCAGCTGAGGCTTTTATTATGTACTGTATAGTGCCCCTGTCATACAGCTGTGTAAACCTTATATTTTTACATTATAGCAGCACTGTTGCAGAACGATTTATGTTTTGATTTTGAGGACTGAACATTCTACTACCCTCTACTACGTACTCTCCTGATTGGATGAAATTGGCAACCTGCCCCTGACAATGATTGTGTTTATTAGGGAGCTAGAGACAGGAGACCCCTGTTATTGAACAAAGCCCCCAGAATAACGGTAGAACAGTGAAGCTGCCGTTGCCTGGGGGTCAAATCTGGGATTGCAAGGCTTTCACATTTAAAAGGCCACTGCATGTGTGTCTGCCATTGCCCTAGTGCGCCTGCTGCTCGGTGCTCAAGTCTTCCGCTCTCAACACTGTAGCAATAATTACTTGCACGATATGCCAGAACGGCCTGATGTATTAATAAAGTTGCCTTGCCTTGCCTTGCCTTGCCTTGCCTTGCCTTGCCTTAATGAATTGCATTTAATGAATTGCATTTTTATAGGGCTTTTCCAAGTGCTCAAAGCACTTTACAATGGTTCATTCATTCATACATTGGAAGGTGAAGTGGCGAACAGTCGACGCCAGCGTCCTCACTTCCAACATTCACACACCAATGGTGGCGAGCTCACACCGACCGACTCATTGGAGGCAACGTAGGGTTCAGAGTCTTGCCCAAGGACACTTCGACATGTGGACAGGAGAAGCCGGGATTCAAACCGCCGACCCAGGGATCATTGGACGACCTGCTCTACCTCCTGAGCCACAGCCGCCCTAAAAAATGCCTTGGCGGAGAACACATTGTGTATTCTTCAAAGCAGGAAGGAGAGTGGTCCTTGTACCTTTGTAATTAATTTGCTTTTACTGAGATGGGAGGAAAGCTGTGAAGGAAGGCACAATTGGAGGAATAGGCCTTGCTGATCAAAGCATTTTGATCAGCAAGCTCCTTGTTATGTACATTATAATTTGCTGTTATTGTGATGGTAGGAGAGCTTATAGAGGGAAGGGATGAAATGAAATGAAATCTATATTTACCCAGGGTATCTGGGCTAAGCTCAAGAACTTGTTTCCAGCCAGGCCCTGCTCATAGAACACATTTCATCGTAGTGGTTGATGCCTTGTTCAAGGGCATTTCAGCGGTGGTAATTTTAACGTGTCGGACGGCTGGTTCGAACTGGGAACCTTCCGGTATCTAGACCGCGCCGCTATCCGTTCGGCCACCGCTGCCACAATAGGAGGACCAATTTGTAACCATATTTCAAAAGTTCTTTAAAATCAAAGTTTATTTTAGTAGCCTATTATTACATTTCTTCTTTCTAAACTCTATAGAAAGAAGAAATGAAAGAAAATAAATGTGTTTTCATTGGATCTCCCCTATGTCTGAAATAAAGAGTGAATTGAATTGAATATAATTGTCATTGTAAATTACTTTTGTGTCCTTTGTTCCTAATATTTCCCCTTCTTTCAAAACAACTTATTTTCCATTCCCCTCATATTTTCCATTAAAGCTATAGGCCTACTTAGGATTTTTCATTCTGACTGATTACATAATGCATGATGTGTTTTCACTGCATATTTTCGAAGTAGATTTGTTTATATATTATAAAAAGACAAAAGGAATGCTCACACCAACATAATAAAAGGGAATATCCAGGTTTTAGCCCAAAATAAAGCTTAAATATTGTTCTTGATACTGAGGGTGTGTTTCTTTTTAACTAAAACATGTGTCTGTTCCCACCTTTACCCCTTTTTGGTATAGCACCTAGTCCCCATGGATCATCATTAAAAGAACAACCATCCTTTTGTTATGTTCGTGTGAGCATTCTGTTGTTGGGCTTATGCAACTGGCTGGAAAATATTATTTGGACAATTCAACAAGAGCGCAAACCTTTCTCTCATTTTTGTTACAATGCATTATAAACATAGTCATAACAAACATTATAATCTGCTTATAACGCTGTATAGCACTGTCAAGGATCCGAGGGAGTGTCGTGCCAGTGTAGTCAGTCGGATAGGCGGTTGTCCAGGCGCTACACCGTTTTCTGCCCCACAAAGTGAGGGACTTTCGCCCTATAGTTTTAGACCGTGACGGAGGGGCACTGTCTCAAGCCAACATGAGCCACGAAAGACACCAGAAATCGAGCGAGTTGCCATGTCGAACGTTGCAAAGTTCGCTTGAGCCGACTCAGCCCATTTGAGTTCCGACCCGATGGGCAGAGAATACTAAATCCTTGTCCCCCCTTCAATGAACACAGCAGAGCGCTCCTTGCCCCACTGACGGCCTGTCTCACCCAATCACAAGCCATGGCGCTCCTTCCAGCCCCTCCCTTCGTGGGGAAGACCCTCCCTTCATGAGGCAGAAAATGGGGCCATGTACAGACACACTGATCCGACTGATATGCGCGTCTATGGGTATGCCCTTATTTTGGACACTCCGTTTATGGGAATAAAAGAGACACAGACAGACAGATGCAGAAGTTTCCATATGTGCATAAAAGAGACAAAGACAGACAGATGTTACAACGGGTATTGCATAACCGGGTGTGGCTTGCATTTACAACTTGCATCATTCCTAACTTGCATTCTTTATAGTTATAAATCATAAATACTCATAATTCTATATAATGCATAGTATGTGTAAGTGTCGGTGACACTTGGTTCTTCAATCATTTCTTTAGTTTGAAGTTTGTTATTTTCTTTATTTTGTTCGTCTTATTTTGTTACTTCCTGTCACCTGAATTTGAAACTTCCTGTTAGAGTGCACATGGCTGAAGCCTGTTAGCTTCACTCAGTCACAAACACATGAGCAGACCAAGAGTGAGAGAGGTGGAAGCACAGCATGGGTTTGAAGTAGCCCCTCTCGGGACCCCCCGGTTGAGCTCTTTTGAACGCACCCGTAGTGTCCCTTCCCATCGGTGTCATGCTAAATGTAAATTATAGAATACAGACAGACTTACCGTCGCAAACCCCTTTGCTGCGCTGTGTGTGTGATAGTGACATGTTCCAAAAGAAGCATATATCTGCTATAGGAGACAACGGAAACATCAATGAAACTTTCCTTTGGCGCAGAAGCCGTTAAGTATTTGTGTGACCGTTTTGGCAGCTCTGAAATTCTCTCTTCCTTCCTTCCTTGACTTCCTTATTGACATCCCATTGTACCGCCTCCAGCGCCGGAACTGGCTATCTGCGACAGAGCAGATCAGAGGCAGGAACGTAGGGACTGACGCGCAGATAGCCAGTTCCGACGGTAAGTCTGTCTGTATTCTATAATTTACATTTAGCATGACACCGATGGGAAGGGACCCTACGGGTGCGTTCAAAAGAGCTCAACCGGGGGGTCCCGAGAGGGGCTAGGGTTTGAAGGCAACATGGCAAGGTATGAATTGTTCAAATGTGTTAGTTTGTATATGCAACATTTCACACCCTAGTAGTTGAGTGAGAGAGGTGGAAGCACAGCATGGGTTTGAAGGCAACATGGCAAGGTATGAATTGTTCAAATGTGTTAGTTTGTATGCAACATTTCACACCCTAGTAGTTGAAGTAATATTGAAGCAGTTTGAAATGTTGATGCAGCTTTATTGAAATGGTTCATATTGTCCACAGTGCCTGCCTGTTGCTGTGCTATGATTGTTTGAATCCCAGAGTTCCAAGGTATCCTTCTGCACCGACCTAGCGCCCCTGGATAGCGGAGTGACGTACATGATTGTTGGTTTTTTGTTTAATTTTATTTAGAGTTAATTGTAATAGTTTGGTACTTCATTTTTGGGTTATGGTGTATTCTGCTTTGTTTTCTTTGTTGCTATCTAAATGAATCGGCTTATTTAAAACCCAATGGAATTTTATTGTTGAATTGAATAAGTTGAATTGAGATTAAGGTATCGATTTATGGAATCACTGCATTATAATTGAATTCTTATTGTTGAATTATTGAAAGGTCGTTGATTGGAATGCACTGATTTTATTGTTGTGAAATTGTGACACAATGATTTGTAATTCTTATTGTCATATTTATTATATTCTTATAGTTTTCACGGTGTTGACGAGCTTCATCTGTGTGAGAAGTTTTTAAATAAATACACCTGTTGAGACCATCCAACTTTGTCATCTTTTCATAACCGAGGGCAGCTACAATATGTTTATTATAATGTGTTTTAACGTGGTTCATGTATGGCGCATATTCAACAATCCCTTTGATAATTCAATGTTTGGAACTATTGGTCCCCCAGTGACGAGCATACTTATCTATTTTTCTTGTTATCTCTGAGCATGCGTACAAAAATAAATCATTTGTTGGTTTTGGCAATAAATGACTGAATATCTGACTCTCGCTTTTAAATGTTCTGGGTGAGTTCACATTCACCATATTGTCCAACTTGAATTTCCAGTGACAAAGAAGTATTTTTAAACGAGGCTGCAAACTTCTTCAACACGTCTCACTTTATGCACGAGATCTCATCCATATTTAACACAAATGGATTTAACAAACCGCATGAATTCAGCACCTGACATCTGTCTGTATGAGAGGTGTGAGAGAAGTGAGAAGAGTCAGAAATAAAATGCAACTGGGCTGTGGTGTGAAGGTATACTGTTATGGAAAAAAGAATGAAAAGAAAGAATATGCATGTAAAGACACTCTAAACATCGAATCAGAGACAGTTTGTCAGGAGGGCACAACATGGGTTCAACAAGGGATTTTCCAGCACTTCTGTTATTGCCAGTGCTCTCAGCTTCAAAACATTGTGTCTGACAGTACTTAGTGAGCTAGTGCACGGCACTGCACGCTTGCAGAAGTATTCACATTTTTCACTTAAGTAAGTATTCAAAATGTACATATTGTAAGTATTGGCATCAAAATATATAAAAATCTTTTAAAACTATAAACGGATCTAAAAGCTCACAATGCATGCATTGCATTGTGATGCCTTGTGAGCTTGTAGATCGGCTGTTTTCAAATAGCCCAAAATGCAGAAAATATACATGGTGAGCACACATATAATTATGTCAATGAGGTGTTTACATTGGCCATCACTAACATATGTAACATGTGTTAACCTGCTGCAGATGTACTGTAGACATGTTTGCATTATTAATGTATGTGTTTTACACAGAACCACAGCTGTTTTTCAGAGAATGATGGGATAGAGCATTCGCTAACTTAAGAATTGATTTTCTCATGTTGTCACATGAAACCGTCCGCACGCACTCACCACTCACAGACGAATTAACAAGCAATGCTCAAGGACTCTCAGAAACCAAGTCGGTTATCGTCTGATAATTATTTAGCCTTTTGGGGCAAGGACAAAGTTACAATCTTACACTCTCATTATAGCAACCTGGTTCTTTGGGTACATTGAGTCAAGAGTGTATTTTTGAGAAATGCTTTATGACTCTTTTGCTCTTGGACTGTATACCTGGATGCCAACCTTGCATCACTAAAGCCTGTTCAATTGTGTTTTTCAATTAGTTTTTACATAACATAATGTTCTTATTTTGATCATAAGACCCCCTGAATGTACAGGTTTTCTCCAGAATATTGTATGACACTGATTTACTATGTATGACACACTATGGCACATCACACACCCTCAGAGTTACAGACCAATAATGGTCCATTTGGACCACCTTCAAGGACCCCAAAGGTCCCGTATACATTTAGGGCTAGCTAGCTGTTTATTTGTTTAGGGTAATATTATTGCCTGCTCATTTTTATGTCCATGGTAAAAAAGAATAACCTGCCTGCAGCAGCACAGCAGAATACCTGCTCAAGCTCTTCTTAACAGTTCTGCTGCATAACGGCATAACATTTCCACGCTATTTAATCTGTTTCTGCCCTGCGTAATACGCTAAATCCGCTATTTGTTTTATGTGTTTAATTTGCTGTTTTTTAATAATTAAAAATAAATAGCGGATTTGTCGCAGACCTGGTGACGAGGCCGTCGCGTTATGATGACGAAACCGGAAATCGACCCGTGCTCTGGGCTGCAAGGGCTTCTGGGAAAATGAGTTCAATGCAAGTGAACGGTAGTTTCAACTGGACTCCAGCAGCTCTCACTGCCTGTTGTTGTTCCGGATCGCGATGGTGGCATATTTTTCGGAACCATGGAACTATTTTCAGGGGGATTTTCATGGATCAAAGGCGCAAATACTTCAGCGTATGCTCCAAAGGTAATTAAACAATACCGGCAGCCTCGTCACCTTTTTTAATCTAAAGCCGTCAAGGTGTTAAGGACCCCTCATCGAATTCATAGAGATGCAATTATTCTTTTGACATGCATTAATGAGTAATGACATGGTTGTACGTTTTATGCAAACTAATTTCCCATTATCTCAAAGTCTAAAAGTCACGAAATACATTTGGTATTATTCAGCCAATTTAAAAAACAAATGTATTGTTTAGCATTTTAATGTAAGTCTTTGAAGACAGAATATAAACGATTGTGTGTCTGAGACTGACATCATTACTATAGTGTAGTGTCTCGGCCCACATAAATAGACCGTTTTCCTGTCAGTGTTCAGCAACAAACTTAATTCACAGTGGGAGAAAATTATCCTTTTCTTTGTGACAAACTAGCACAAGTATATCGTCTCTGTCGGGGGGGAAACCTCAAATGATGTACAAAACTGTGACTTTTCAGGATTCAAATTCTAAAATAGCAAAAGTAGCAGATCGACAAGCTCAAAGCGGCTTTCGAGCTTGCATGTATACAGTTCTGCTACTTTTGATGCTTTGGTATGATCAAGTAGGGTGTTAAAAGGCCGATTCTAAAAACGCGTCCTAAAGCCTAACCTAAGGTTTTCTGAAAACCTTAAAGGAGCATTCAGTGATTTGGAAAAGAACCCGGTCCGCCCCGGTAACAAGATGTGCACATGCACACGCTCTACAGTGGGGGAAGTACAACAGACCAACAGCACATGCACCAAGGCCCGCCCCACTCGATCATGATTGGAGGAAGGCCCCTCTCATCCTGATTGGATGAAGGCTTTGCCACCCAAAGCCCAAACCGAAACTAGGGTTTTTTGACCCCAGGGGCTCACTGGGGACAGGGAGGAACTCCTTATATGGTCAGCACACTTTATAGTAGGGAGGATTATCCAAAAAACAAGTGATATTTGAATTAAGTGAAATCACTGAACATACCTTTAAAAGTCTTACAAAAAAAGGTAAAATTAAAGGTAAAACAACATATAGGTAAAACAACATACCGTAACAAGGTACAACATAAGCACCAGGTCTAAATGGGTTAACGGCTAACACAAATACACTGTCACAGCACACTGTCACAGCACACAGGCAACCTGACCTGCCATTCGGTGAAAGGCACACAATAGAGATGTCACTGCCGCTGTCAACCACACTATACTTATTTATTTTACATTCTATCAGTACGCGCATTCAGGCGAATGGTGCACAGTATGGTTGCAGCTGGTGTGCTGGTGAGGGTGGGTGTACTGGAGAGCTTCGATTACTATTAGCTTGGATTTCCCAATCCCCAACGATGATGTAACTGGTACACATGTTTCGGAACTGTCCACAGCCGACCAAGTAGATAAAATGATATGCGAACAAGAAGGCACTGGAGCAGCTCAGACGATTTAGGCCCTTAGTTTATTATAACAGGGTGCAAGTAAAAAGTGACAACGTTTCGATGTGTAAGTTACATCTTCGTCAGAGCTCCTGAGATGCTCCTGAGATGCACCAGACTGGCCTGCTATAGGCTAGAGGCGCGGCTGGAACTCCCTTCTAGATAAAATGATAATTTGATGTGCCGAGCAATGTAGCTGCATCTTTGTCTTTGGTGATATACATAGATATACTCTATATACAGAGAGATAAACACACAGGCATGTGTTCATTTGAGGGCATACTGTGTCCAAGGTTGGATAACGACTGCAATGACAAATGTCGGGTGATCATTTGTTAATCACAAACCCATAGCCTTATTTAAAATGTATTTAAAAGTATAATTCATTTGATCATCACTTTCATTGAATAAATAGGTTATCAAGGATCTGTCCCAGCGAACATATCACTGCTAGCCCATGCTGAGATTCCCCAACAGTGTGGGGAGGAAGTTGGTTGAAAACATGGCAGGTGCTGCTGCCTTTTGTTTTCTTCATTTATTTACTATGGACTCGAAAAATACCACCTTTACTGCCTGTAAAGGGGCTGTCCTCTCTCCATGGTAACTGATTGGTCCTCGCCTCTCTGAGTTCCTCTATATAACCGTTACCTGTTGATGAAGGTTGTGACTTGTGAGACCGAAACGAAACCTTCAGTAGCCTAATCAACTAAAGTAATTTAAGTGAAGACAGTGTGTGGGACCTCCTTTTTCTCATAATTCAGGTGTGCAAAAGGACTATTTTTTTACAAAGGTGCTGCTGGCTGTCATTACACAGCCATTCGCTCTCTAGGTCATCCTCAGACACTACACTGTTCTGTGAGAATAGACAATGCAGCTTTAGTCTGACCATGTACACAAGCACATACTGTACATTGTACAGTATGTGCTGCCGTATAACCCCTTGGGAAGATGTCAGCTGACCAATCATTGTAATTCATTAGATGGAGGGGGGAGGGGTTTTGCAAAACAGTAAATGTTGTCGACCAGGATGGCAGAATTCTTTCTTTGCTTTCCCCGGTGAACCGCCAGTGTTGTGGATTCCCTGGAAGTAGTCTTTTGAGATGTATTTAATGGCTCTCAAATTCACTGGGATTTCAAACTTCTGGCCGTGTTCAAGTAGGCTGCAGCAGCAAAAAGAACGAAAACAAACTGCCAGCATGAGCCGCCGGGCATTACAAGGCTGGTTTCATTTTAAACAGTTGAAACATCAGCCAAATCCACAGTTGCCGCCGTCTGTTAAGTGAAACATGTCAGAGTAATTGAAGCGAGCCGTCAAGCTGGCAGACAAAAAAAATATAAACTAATAAAGCCAATCCCGCCACTCTCCCAAAGAAAACAGAGGGCCGAACAGTTGTGCGAAACACAAAGCAACAATTTGAAGGCAACCGGCTGTCTTTGATCCCCCGCCCCAAGTCTTCAGAGCAGCATAATGCACAAATGGATACGTATGTGTTTGTTCTGGTGTCTCTGCTCCAAGCTTGGTTTATCTCTTTGAGAACACTTACAGTGAAGAGGGGGAGGCTGTTTGCATGTTATTTATTCCCTGTTCCTTCCTAGAGCTTGCTCCGTCTAGCTTGGTGGTGAGTTCAGGCTTGTTCTTTCACGCTGATTACACCCAAGGCTTATTCACTGAGGTTTTAAGCCTGCCACAATCCAAAGGCATGCAGGCAGCCAGTCTGACATTTTAGTTTGGCATTCGAGAGGCTACATACTGTACGCACAGGCCTCAAGACTATTATCCCACTGTTTACTGCTACACTGACCACCATGTGAACAATGGTGCAAGAATCCCTCATGGAGTTCTATGTAAACGGCTTATTTCAGTTTCTATTTATTTTGTTGTTATTTTTCACGGGTGGGCCCTCCTGTGTGATAGGCCACAGTGGCCGAGGGAATTCCTTGGAAACAAACTGATCAGCCCATGTCTCTCTCTCTCGTCCACACTCAGAATACAACACTGCCCTGCAAAATATTTCACCTTTTACTAGCTTGTGCTGCAACCAATCACCCCTTCTATGTTTTGGTTCACCTAGTGCTATCCTAGTGAAATGAAGCATGAATGGAGAACACAGTGTTCCATCCACGTCCAGCAGCTGGTATGAAGTCACGATCGACTCACGCTCCAACTAGATCTGTATTTAAAAACAACACAAGCCTGCTAAATGCCCAAAGTGTGAGACCTAAATTTGCATACATCTATTGCTGAGTCGAGCCATGCATATATGGGAAAACGTGGTTCTATCCATAATAATTTGATATTCAAAAAAGGAAGCCCGTTATGCATGGCTGAATAGCAAGCGAGTGCTCTGGCGTTGATGGATTAGCTGTCAATCATATCAGCATGTTGACAAGAGGGTGGGTGACAGTGGTACACTGTCAGGTATAAGTATCCACCCACATGGTGCATTGGTAGGGTGCTGTGGAAGACAATGACAGATGTGTTTCCTTCGATAATAGAGTCCACAGATACTTCCTCAGAATAACTTTATTGGCGCCAGCACAGTAAATGTACTGAAGTTTGTGTCACTGACATGCAGGGAATTGTCAGTGACTAAACATGCAAAGCGGGTACAAGATGATTTGACGTGCAGTAAGAAAACAGATGTTGCGCATGGAAAATAACAGATCTATACGCTTACAATATGTAGCAGGCTTAACGGGGTCGACAATGTACAGTACACGCCTTCACAAACTTCACAAACTAATGGCCACTCCAAATGCATTTCATTTGGAGTGGATCCCCTCGAATCGATGCGCAGTGAGGCAAAAGTGCACACTCATCCCCAGTTCCCCACGAAAACCCCAGATTGTGTTTTCGTATATCTATTGAATATGGCGTGAGGAAGGGGAAATGGAGGTGGGAGGCACACACACACACACACACACACACACACACACACATACACATACACATACACATACACATGCGCACGCACGCATGCATGCACACGCGTGGGTGCGCGCGCACACACACACACACACACACACACACACACACACACACGGGTGCGCACACACACACACACGAGTACAGACACTGGGCTCGGCAGTTACAGTACTGTAGGTCTGGAGAGAGTGTTAGGGGAGGACAGAGCATGAGAGTGATGGTATGGTGTCATACTGGGGTCAAATGGTGAGATGTGTGTGTGTGTCACGCATGTATACATGCAAAAATACACTGGTACGCCTACAGCCCTGTAGTGCAGATTCACAGTCCTGTGTCTCTACGCCACTGTTCTGGTCAGATGGCTGATGGACGGTTGAGTGTGTGTGTGTGTGTGGGGGGGGGGGTTCAGCAGCTATCCTTGGGGGCTTTTCATGCACTGCTGTCACTCAACCTGTCCACAACAACACAGAGCACAACAATGTTTCACTACACAAATAAATCTCATCTGTTTGTGATGGATGTTTGTGCCCTTAACTGTGTCCCAGCCCCAAACAACTCTATAACCACAGTGGTGTGTGTGTGTGTGTGTGTGTGTGTGTGTGTGTGTGTGTGTGTGTGTGTGTGTGTGTGTGTGTGTGTGTGTGTGTGTGTGTGTGTGTGTGTGTGTGTGTGTGTGTGTGTGTGTGTGTGTGTGTCAGCTTGAGCCCCTCTGTGTCTGTCTATGGTTTGTGTACCTACAGCCTACTGTCTACCTCTATGCCAGCATTAACGTGTCTTTGCCTCTGTGTCCTTGTGTGCCCGTGAACAGCATCCTTCACTCACTCACCTGTGCGTGCGTGCGTGCGTGCGTGCGTGCGTGCGTGCGTGCGTGCGTGCGTGCGTGCGTGCGTGCGTGCGTGCCATGCAAGTCTGCGGTAAATAAACCATAGATCCTCGCGTTAGCTTTTTGCTAGACAGCGACAGAATCTCCTGTACATCCTAGAACTGTCTGACACTTGTGAGGCACACTTTAGTGACCCAACCCAAATGTCTCAGCTAATGGGAGAGAAGTGAGCGCACACTGCCCCCTAGTGAGCCTAAGGTGAATGATTCACTGTGAGCCAAGAGTCCACACCAGTATATTGTACATGACAGTCCAATCTCTGCTGACTTGGGTCTATTGATGTTTTGATTATCTTATCTTTGGCTGCAACTTTCACCTGCATTAAGAGCAGATCGCCCGTTTCATTCAGGACTCGCAACAAGAGATAGGAATGAGCTTGGGCAATGCAGTTTAGGTGTGCACAGCGCAAACCCATTCACAGAGTCATTATTAATATGGCCTATGTTGCATGCCGGTTTTTGAATCAGCTTGAAGTTGTATATTGTTGCCTTGCTATACTGGAATAGAAGGAAATTCTCTTTTAGAGGTGTAAGTGCTGACATGTGCAGCGGTATAGTTCGGTTAGGGCAAGTACAAATGTAAAATTAGTAAATGACTCAATATACAGAATGTCCCATTTCACAAATGTATAAAAAAACATTAGAAAATAGCAGATCTACAAGCTCACAATGTGTTGCATTGCGACGCATTGTGAACTTGAAGATCAGCTATTTTCAAATGGCTGAATGGTAATATGTTTTGTAATAATAATCAAAATCTTACAAAGTAACTAGTTAATACATTTTTTAAATAATTGTAGTGGAGTAAAAGTATAAAAGTTTCAAGTCTAATCTAAGCCTAGACCGCTAAAAATAAAATGCTAAAAGACCATGTCCAAGTCCATGGTGCAGGAAGTAAAAACTATTTGGCATTAATTAAGTGTTCAAGATGCCGGAAAAGGGGACAAGGAAAAGCATAATGCTTATAGAGCCTATACCCGGCCTGGCCACCCAAATGAAGTTGCCACTATGTTTACAGCACTGACCAGTGACCACCATGTGAACAAGGGTGCAACAATCCCTCCTGGAGTTCTAGATGTGAAAGGCTTATTTCGGTTTCTTTTTGTTTTGGTAATTTTTCACACCAGCCATGGCTTAATTGCGTGACTTATAGTTCTGATAAGCGCTACTATATTTTCAGATGATGTGGCAAGCATCTAGTTTGTCATAATTGTGTTGTGTGGACGGTAGTAACATTAACCTAAACCTACTTTTAATGTTGGTTTTAAAAGCATAATTGAGTACTACAGATGAAAAACAGCTTAAGTCCATACTAATAGGCCTATCTCACAGCCCGCTTTTCACGCCCACTTCCGGTAAATTTTGGTGTCTTTAACATGAGCATTTACACGTTTCTTTCTCTGGAGAATCTAAGTACATTTTCTAATGTCAAAATGTGACAGACCAATATTATTATGAAGCAAACAAGATGGTAAATCAGGTCGAACAGATAGAACAAACCTTACCTTGAGAAAACAAAAGTTGTAAATTACCTCTGTTAACATGTAGCGTCTATGGAGTGACGTCACGCTATCACCACTAACCCCGAAAGGGGGCGTATTTAGGGGGGGCGGGGAAATTCTGTGAGATAGGCTTATTATCCATACTGTATAAATGATGGATAAGGGGTCAGGACAACGAGGCTTTTTTGTCTGTAGTAATTTTTTAAATACAGTAACTAACAGTAATATGATGAGTTTTATAAGTCTAAATGGTGGGGGTGGGCAAATCTGATTATTGTGCCCTGGGTGCCACATTGCCTCACACCAGCCCTGGATGGGCCGGCGCCTACAGTATGTAACATAACACATGTATACTCACACCAGCCCTGGATGGGCCGGCGCCTACAGTATGTAACATAACACATGTATACTCACACCAGCCCTGGATGGGCCGGCGCCTACAGTATGTAACATAACACATGTATACTCACACCAGCCCTGGATGGGCCGGCGCCTACAGTATGTAACATAACACATGTATACTCACACCAGCCCTGGATGGGCCGACGCCTACAGTATGTAACATAACACATGTATACTCACACCAGCCCTGGATGGGCCGGCGCCTACAGTATGTAACATAACACATGTATACTCACACCAGCCCTGGATGGGCCGGCGCCTACAGTATGTAACATAACACATGTATACTCACACCAGCCCTGGATGGGCCGGCGCCTACAGTATGTAACATAACACATGTATACTTGTATGTATACCAATGTACAGATTATGCAATGTTCAAGCTAACACAGATCAATAATTAATAAGAGGAGTTTAATGATTTGCAAGGTTTTCAAAGGAGAGAAGGAAATAGTATAGTAATTCTAGTTTCTGGAAATAGTATGAAGAAAGAATGTTTCCATTTGAGTCGCATCATACTCCACTGCAAAAGACAAACCATTATCCTTCCCTCCTACTGTGTTGGCTGAAAATGAATAATGTTTTGAATATTTTTTGTTTCCAACCAATATGTATGTTAATATGCTCAAAGCATGGCAAGCAAGACAAGGACTGTTTGAATAGTTTGAACAAGACTTTGGATGATTACTGATGACTCAAACTAGCATGCCTTCTAGGCCTACTTCCAGGAACGTGTTGTTCTTTTTCTTTTTTATTAATTGGTTCACTTAAAGATAAGACAACTTTGTTAGAGGTTTGGGTTGTATAGTTACCTTGCCATGATGTAACTCCAAATGTGGATAAGAAATAAAAAATAATTGCTCCAGTGATTACAAATTGATAATTCAAAATATGCTCCTCATTGACTTACATTGTACGCTGAAACAGCTCTCAAAGTCACTCTTTTAGTTCGTAAACAAACACAAACAAACACAAAGTTGATTCAGACAATATAGAGTTTTACCATTTTTATTAGGAAGAAAACCCGGACTGGATCCATGGATCCGCAATTCCGCATCCAGATGACCAGATCTTCAAATAGTAAAATCCACAGAAAGTTAACATTTGTATAGAAAATTAAACAGTATGAGTTTTGGTGATGTTCTATATTGTCTGTTTGTTTACGTATACTAAAGGTAGTGTACGTTCAGACTTGAATGGTTAGAGCGGCGTGATTACATACAAAGTCAATGCAAAGACGAGAAGTTGCGTGAGCACCGCGAACGGGCACGGCGTGACCTGGCGCAGCACAAACGGGACGAACTGAGGCGAATATTTAAATTCAAGTCTGAACGCATCTTAAAAGAGTGACTTTGAGAGCTGTTTCAGCGTAATTAGTGTGGACTTAGACTGTTATTCGTATATAGTACTCATTTGCTCGGACACATATAACGTAAATTATCCATTCATTGTCAATGGCTTAATGTTTGTGTTAGGACAAAATAGCCGATTTGCTCGTCCACATATGATTGAAATTCTCCATTGTCAATGGCATTTGTGTTTGTGTTAGGACAAAAATCTAGGGGCTCTTATCATCGTACATCATCATACGTCATCTCATTCCGGCTAATCACAATTTGCGTCCTAGAACCTTCGTCATCAATGTTTGTGTTTACACAAACACTCAAAATTGTCAATTCATTGTCAATGGCATTTTAATGTTTGTGTAGGACCTAGTTTGTGCACACACACCAAAACCTGGACATAGGAGGGGCTAGCGCCCCTCAAAAACAGCGCCCTCTTTTCCTTGAATTTGATGGAGTCAACAGTCTGATCGAGAGACTACTAGGGCTCTATTTTCGTCCATGCTAAACCCCTTCCCTAAACTACTTTCCCTTTTTTTTACTATTTTGAAAATATTTTTTTAATAGTTCAAATAACCGATCTACATCGACACGTTGTGAGTTTGTAGTTTGGCTAATTGAACTATTCAAAAATGTTTTGAATATGAAAATGGGTTGCAAAATCAAAAAAGGCAAAGTAGTTTAGGGATAAAGGGTTTAGCATGGACGAAAATAGAGCCCCGGGGTCTTCAAGGTGTTTTTGTTGACCAGTGAGGAGATACTGTAGCCATTTGCATTTCTGTCTATTTTAAAAATGTTTTTCAAAATAGTAAAAAATGGCAAATACGGTGGCAGGAAGGGGTACAGGGGGAGTGAGTGAGGTGCTGGGAGTCTGAAAAGATGAGTCTTACAGATGAGATTACATCTGATTACATGGGGATTTTATTCCAGTTTGGGAGCCAGGCCCAGGACGGATAAGAGTCTGGGATATTTGGAGCGTTATCACGGCTGATATATTACGGCTACTCTAGGGTGGTAAGGTCTTGAAGTCTGATGAAGGCCAACAATGGCTGAAATGTCGTGTAGTCTACCCTGCAATGACGACAGTGTTTTACAATAAACACTGAGGAGCAAAGCTGTGTGCAGACTTTTCATAGGGTCTTGAAATCAGCCATGCCCTATATAGAATCCATGATTTTCTATTTTATTTTTGAGTGGTGTAAACCACTCCTACAACTGGCTTTGTTAGTCTGTGCAGAAAAAATGAGCATGGTTGCTATGTTCACCCTGTTCACCCGGGTGTGATTTCATTACGTCAGACATGATTTCATTACGTCAGACAGGCTTAGAGACCTTACACCACTCAGTTCACACGGGTGTGATTTTTTTATGTTGCTTGTTTTCTGAATGGGGACTAGGGATAAATAGCATTAGCACTAAATGTGGTGACTTTACACAGCATTGTAGGTTAATATGCACTGTCCCTTCAAAATAAACATATGACTAACTAGAACTGCACTCTGTCGAGTGCCTACTTGCTTGTTGCACACAAGTAGGCCATAAATGGCCTACTAGTGCGCAAGCAGAGTGCGCAAGTACTGTCGACCGCTACAAACTGTCAAATCTCAGCTTCTCTGTGAAAGAACGTTTGAAATATTGAATTATTAGGTTTAGCTATTTGCTACGTACCTAGTTTTTGTAGGTAAAAAAGTAGTATTGTTAAGTATGGTAAGAGACGGCTTTCGATGGTGACGTATATGTCGATCAGTCTCGGGTGGATTAAAGGAAATGCCTCTATGTAATTTGTAAGTTGATTAGCGGTATACTGTGGTTACTTTGCGTATGCGTATGTATCGTAGCAGCATATGACCTGTCAGGTATAACTGGTATAACTAGCTCTCAATGATGACGTAATAAAGATGTGGATTAATCGGCTTTCGATGGTGGCGTATATGTCGATCAGTGTCGGGTGGATTAAAGGAAAGGTGAAAGGTGGAAAGGAAATGCCTCTATGTATATGTATATGTAATTTGTAAGTTCATTAGCGGTATACTGTGGTTTACTTTGCGTATGCCCCGTTTGATGCGTATGTGTCGTAGCAACATATGACGTCAGGGTATAACCGGTACAGTATAACTAGCTCTCAATGATGACGTAATAAAGATGTGGATTAAAGGACCCAATGCCAGGGTGTAATTGGTTTCCGATGGTGACGTAATGACGATATGTTTTTAGACACCACTGCCATATCAAGCACAAGTAGTCATTACGACTCGCTTTATAGAACTGTGAGATCTGATCTCAATCAAATTCTCTGTTTTCCAGAGAAAACAAAGGTGTCACAGTGTCACCCTGCCCGCCACTCAGGTGTGAAATGAGAGAAAAAGTGTTCAGCGAGTAGCAGAACTGCGTTCTTTTGTTGTGTTTTTGTAATGCTGCTCGAGTGGCTCCGTAACTCATTGTTCTGGTAGTAGTGGGGGCTCCTCTCCAAGACAGCACAACAGTGCTGCCAGAATGAGAGAGTCCTGCCGTTCTGCATTCCACACGACAGGCAAAAGTCTTGTGTCGATTGTTAATGTCATGGTTGATTAATTGTTATTACTGGGTGAGAGACAAGACAATGTGGGAGAGAGAAATACATTACAGGATTAAAATGTAGAACGAGACCTCCCTAAAGAGAAAAGTCTTCTTGGGCTTTGAGTTGCAAATGAAAGAATTTCACAAAAACCCATGCATGTGGCGTGGGTTTTCTGACTATGACCGTGTACTTGCTCTTTCTGTCTCTGGTCAGCATCGTATCCAGTAGAGAGAGAAAGGCCATGCAAGTGAAGTACAATGAACTTCATTAAAGTAATCATAGACTCGCCGCAGGCCTGAATAACACTAATGATTACTGATTTTCTCTGACTCGCCAAATCTCATGAAATAGACAGTGTTTAACTGTTGACCTTTGTTTTTCTTCTTCATGATGTCTCACGGCCTCTTCTCTGCATGTCTGGTATGTACAGTATGTCTATGAATACAGTCGGCAGATCACTGCTATGACGTGCGTGTGCGCGTGTGCGCGTGTGTGCGTGCCCGTCCGTCCGTCCGTTACCAGCTAATCTCCGGCACCATTGGGCCGATCCATGCCAAACTGCACACACAATCCCTGGATGCCAACGACGAACCTCTGCCCCAAATATTCCACAACGGCCTGTTATAGCGCCACCATGAGGCCGATTTTGGCAAAACACATTTCTGTAGATTACTCGTACGCATTTTATCCATAGGACTACATGATACATCACACAATTCGGTATACACTATCTCCATAGTCATGTGATCAACACGGAAGATTGGCTTCCAAAGCTCACATGATTGGTCCGTTTCGAACAAAATGCCACAAATCACAAACACAGTGTGCAATTTCCGTGAAATTATACACGCACATTTCCACTATAGGCAGAGGACGAAATGCCACACATTTTTTCCAAATCAGCCTCACGTTGGCGCTATAACAGGGCAATTCCTGTTTTTACCTATAACTGCATCGATCTGTGTACAACTTTGAATGCGCACTCCCTAGATGCCATGGAAAAACATTTTCGCTGCATCCCTCCACATCTGCCGGTTATAGCGCCACCATGAGGCCGATTTCTGCAAAACACATTGATTATATTTGTCGCACAGATTTCATCCAAATCTCACGCAAATCGTTACACATGATCTCTGTAGTCATGTGATCAAGACGAGTCTGTTGGATTTCTCAGATTCTACACTGATTGGCTAAGATTACCTTCCAAAGTTTTCAGGAGTGGCCCGTTTCATACAAAATGCTGCAAATGTCCTGCTCATCCAGAATTCTATCCTCAGAGATACTATGAGTGATCGGCTCTGCATATTTCCTCAACAAAATGAAGACAATTGTTGCAACAAAAAAACACGTTTCCTAAACATTTTGCCAAACATCACTCACACTCCTCCTGGTGGAAAAAGTGCCCAGTAGGGCACTTTTTCTAGTGTAATATTGGTTGTATTTTACTTAAACTGAAGGGGTAACACTAAGGTCAGTATTTGCCTGGGGGGAGGCCAACGCCATGTACGTTGTCTCTGTGACAAAGAGCCAGAGGGATTATGAATTATTGAAGAGATTATAGTCTCCCCAATGAACTAGATGGCAAGGCGCCGTGTGATTTCACAGAGCTAAGCTTCCGAATGCCACTTTGAGTCACGTTATGGGAAAATGCTGTTTGGGAAATGCTGTTTGAGAGGGAACAAGATCCTGTACACAACTGCAACCCAGACTCCATACTCTGCCAAGGCTGCTTCCCTCTGTCTGATTAGTGATATTATACTCCTCGTTCTGGGGGAGCTGACTGCATGCCAGATCGTCTGGGGGTGTGTGTGTACTGTGTGTGGGCATAATACATCAGATCTGTTGACTTGTTAGCAGTGGCGGAAATTAACTAAGTATGTACTCGGTAATGTACTGTAACATTTTAGGTATTTTTGTGCATGGCTTTTGAAGATTATGTCATATGGCCAAATATGGAATTTTTGTCTAGACTAGAGCACTTATTATGTAAATCGTTTGCCAGCCAAGTCTATGGACTATGGACAAACTAATGTTTGTTGAGAGCACTTAATCGACGTAAATCGTTTGCCAGTTTAATGTTTGTCTAGGTCACTAAATGGCGACGTCATGTGGCCGATGGCAAGGTTGACAAACTAGAAATACCGTAGGTTAGGTAATATTCTGGACACTTTTTATATATACTTTTTATACATATTGTGTAAATATCCATAGACATATTCTACTGCGAGAGCTTTCTAAATGGGTGCAGCCCTGAGGACTATCTAAAATGCATGGCATGCAGCAGACACAGCACATCTGTACGCCCACGGGTATTTAGCGCAGCAGCATTCTATATTTGTATTTAGTAAGTTTCATGTGTGTGGAAAGATTGCCAAGTACAGAGAAACTCGCATACCGCAACCTATGTGACAAATAGTGCGACATTCACCTTAACTGCTGTTGACGGAGTCCTAGTGGGAATGTGTTTGTAACGTTTCACGACAATCGCACACTGCGTTCATGATTAGAGGCATTTTGTAAAAGAATTTACCAATTCTGCACACTTTGGAAGCCGAGGATCTGCTCTGGCATCCAGGGAGAGTGTGTGTGTGTGTGTGTGTGTGTGTGTGCGTGTGCGTGTGCGTGTGCGTGTGCGTGTGCATGTGCATGTGCGCGTGTGCACGTGTGTGTGTGTGCGTGCTTCCTCGTGCTCAGTCAAAACAAGCAATGGGCTCCACTCCTAAATCAGCAACTCTGCTGCTAATACTCAGCGGCCGGCCTCTGTTCCAGTCCAGGCTGACGGGTGCCCTACGCTGCATCACTGAGGAGGACCCATGGAGCTGAGACAGCAGCAGAATAAAAACGAGGGCATTAAAAAGTCTGTTTTTAATACAAAACCTTGCCTTTGCCAACGAACAGAACATTCTTCCACCCAGTTCTTCTGGCCTCTGCACTGAATAGATTAGATGTATCGGTAGGCGGAGATCTCAGATCGTCTGACTACACAAGACCACCCCCGTGCTTGTTTATTCTGGAATCCAAAATGCCAGGACCCTGAACAGTTGCTCCAAATGGTTGAATTTTAACAGTAGAGATAGTACAGTGAAAGGTTTATGGGGCATGACCCTCCCTACCTCCATCTGTCTCGGGCATTGGATGGCAATTCAATGTTTTTGGCGTGCGCATCCGTGGGTGGGGGGATAAGGAACTGTCATTACACCATTGCGGTGCAAACATAACGACAAACTATTATGGAGACAAATCTTTGGACATTGAACAGATGAAGCAGACTTGTGGCATGTTATCACTAGGATGAGCATGACCTTCAATGTTATCTAGCCCAAATGTCAATTCATAGTCCAGACAAAACACTGACCGGGCTACACTGAGGTCCACGTGCACTGAACGTATGCAAAAAAGGATCTCGCCATACTTACATCCTCCTGGGCATGTCTGAGCAAAACTCATTATGAACATATGTGTACCTATAGAGTTCACATACCGGTATTGCAGTGAAAGGCTGTTCTGCTTTGTATGCTTCTTAATTGCCGCTCATGCAGCTCCAATGTCAGTGGATCCCACATATTATGGACAGATTGCTGTTATTAATCTTTGTGTAATCTGCAAAGTCTGACTGTTCATTATTGTTGTCAAGTGTGTTTGTATCAGTCATTGAAAAATATTTTATTTTTATATTGATTTGATTTTCTTTTATTGATTTGACAACTTTGACTACTTGGCATTGCAGAAGGCCTATATGGAGCCTGGATCCAACAGGAAGCATGCACATCTCCAGAAATTCTACAGGTGCTGGTCAAAAATATATGTCCGCACACTATTTCTCTGCTCCCAGGAAATGTCTTTATTGAACTATATGGAGCCTGCGGCTCTTGCCAGCGTATTGCATTCCTCAGATTGACTCAGAAGTACATCCCATGAGACATGGACAGGAGCATTGTAATTGGCTAGTAGTGTAGATCACATAAGCTGGACGAACAACTAGCCAATAGGCAGCAGCCTATTGGCTAGTTCCAGCTCCAGTTCCTGGGACGCATATATCACCCAGCACTTTTGCTTCAGATCCAGGTACATCGAATGCCCAAATCTGAATGGTATTCTGCAATTGAAATGTTTTAGTTCAGGTTCGGTTAACGCGTAATTGGATCTGAAGCCGAAGCCTAAACCTGAAATTTGAGGCATTTTAGATTCAGTGAAGGCCTTTTCAACTTCAGGGAACTCCGGCTGTACAGCTAGGGGCACTCACGTCGCATGCCCCGCTTCCCCTTCAGGCACCGCCCGGTGCCCGAAGCCCCACCCCTCTATGGTCCTAGTGCCCAAAGTTGAAGGGTTCTCAAATAACTCCGCACACTTCCTCTTGCCCAAATCTGAAGCCGGTAAGGCCCGGATGCCTGAAGTTGAATATAACTCCGCCCACTTCCTCTTGCCCAAATCTGAAGCCGGTAAGGCCCGGATGCCTGAAGTTGAAGCTGTGTGGTCCATGTGCCCAAAATTGAAAGAAGGTGGTCAAATGAACTGACACTGAAGTAATAGTGTAAGAGTGCCCAAAGTTGAAAGAAGGTGGTCAAATGAACTGACAGTGAAGCAATAGTGTAAGAGTGCCCAAAGTTGAAGGTTGATGCTCAAATGAACTGAATTTGAAGCTTTTCCCCTGAGGGCCCCTAAGGGCCCAGAAGGCCCAAAAAAGGACACAGTGCTCTATTGAGATGTGGGAACAATATATTGATAGATTGGAGTGCAGATCTGTCAGGAAAAAAAACTTCTTTAATCAGCCCAAGATTCACAGATGGTGTTTCAGGCTATAAGTCCAACACCCTCCCCCATTCTTTGGGCCATTAGGATCATATTTTTTTCCTTGACAGATCTGTGCTCCAATCTTTCAATATGTTGTTCCCACATCCAAATAGATCACTGTGTCCTTCTTTGGGCCTTCTGGGCCCTTAGGGGCCCCCAGGGCAAAGCTTCAACTTCAGTTAATTTGATCATCCACTTTCAACTTTGGGTCAGTCTACATGTAAAAGTGCCCAAAGTTGAAGGGAAAGGCCTACATACTCTCCAAGAGTTGGGAAAGAACATATCAAGAGAGTGGAGTTTGGGGCTCAATGGCAGCTTTATGGCACGTAACAAATCACTTTCACCTAGAAACTCCATTCACACATTTTATAATTCAGCTTACTGTGAAGACAAATGCTGAATTTCTCAAATTTAAAAGCACTATATTTCTAAAACTATGAAACATTTCAAAGATTCCTTTTCAGGCAAACATGTCCACTGTAAGATGAACCTAAATAGGTTTGAATGTGGTTTCTAGGTGTAAGTATGTAGGACTAGTAGCATGCCAAAGTTTGTGCTATTGCCATTGAGAATGCATTGGGCGTTTAAGTTAAATAACTCAGAAACTACAAAACATTTCAAAGTAAAAAGTTCCAGCATTTGTCTCCACAGTAAGCTGAATTATAAAAAGTGTGAATGGAGTTTCTAGGTGAAAGTGATTTTTTGACGTGCCAAAATCTGCCACAGTTGTCTGTGACAGGGCCTGACTTTTAAAATGTGTTTTATTCAAATATTGAAACATGCTGAGATAGCATGATGGTCTTCTCACAGTTGTCTCCGCCTGGCAGAGATTATGTGTTGCACCCCGTCTGTCCGTCCGTCCATGGACAGCTAATCTCTGGCACCGTTGGCCCGATCAACGTGAAACTGCACACAAATTCTGGATGCCAGAGCAGAACCTCTGCCCCTGATTCACATGGGCCTGTTAAAGCTCCACCAGGGGGGCAATTTTTGCATATTACATATTACAGATTTTGTCCAAACATCACGCAAATTGATACACAGTATCTCTATAGTCATTAAACCAAACTGTCCGTTAGATTTGTATTGGTACCAGGAGGCCGATTTTTGAAGGACACATTTCTTGATATTACTCCTAGAGATTTTGTCCAAACATCCCGCAAATATATTAACTCTATAGTCATGTGATCAACACAGACCTGTGATGAATCTGTCCGATTCTTCATATTCCATAAACATTTGTGGGCCACAATAACCCACCTGACCTGGCGGAGACCTGTGCTGTCCTTGTTGATATAACGCCATTTAGGTCAATGATTCATGTAGTGATATAATATATAATAGCAGCCAGTCATTGACTGACAGCCCAGCACAGGCCCCCTACCCCCCTTTATTGTAGGGTGCGCATTCTGTGGTTGACAGAAAGGCTGAGATGTGCATCTTTTCACCTTAAGTTACTTTTCTTGTTTCCTGTTCATATGGCTACACAAGTAAACTATAATTGTATGCATTGTTAGTTGGAAGTCTGACTCACGATCTCAAAGGAGCCCATACCATTTGTGGTGTGCAAACGACTCGACAGCTGCAGTTGTGTTATTACTTCCTGTGCCATTCTACCTACCGTTGAATCAAACTGCTAACTCTCACAAGACAGGAAGAGGCCCCAGCTAAGAGGCCCCTGGTCTCGCGTCTGGCTAGACTTGTGATAAGTTCATGATAAGTTGAATACATAGAGTTCAACTTATCATGAACTCTATGTATCTGTGCAATTAGCCTACTAATCCCAAGTGACTAATACTGGGATGTCTGGTATTGAACACAGACACCTTTTTCGACTTCAGTTTGTTCCTGATGTATCGTTCTCTTGTGCTGCTCTCCTGACTCAATCAACCTGGGTTCACACCTTCTCTCATCCACATCATCCTAGAAGACTAAAAGGCAGAAAAATATCATTACAGGGATTATATCTGAATGAACTCTGTCCAGCTGAAGTTTTATAGAAATCATTTCTAAATCATCAAATTCAATTTAGCTCAATAGGGATCCAACCAACTTCAAACTTGACACGTTCAGTGTGACAGTGTGCCAAAATGCTGGGGGGGGTGCGGACATGACAGGCGGCGAGGCAAACAGGGAAAACATTTTTGTTATTGGCTTTCCACACGTTTCTTTGGTAGTATTCCAGTTCTTCATGTTGTAAAATTGGGACGTTTCGATATTTTTATTAAACAGAAAGAAACATAGACGATGCCCCACGAGCATGACAACATGGGGCACATTGCACAACATAACACCCTTAACAGTACAACGAATACATAAAAACAAAAACTATATACAAATCGTAGAATACATATTCACACAAAATACAGTATAATAATCATCTGCTGCCACCAACATCTCTTTCATATACAGCTCAGCCGTTTTATATTCATCCCCTACTATACCTCCCAATTAGTGTGACGTCTAACTGGCACTGACTGCCACACACTGTACTGTACAAGTAAAGGGCTTTGCTCCTGTATGCATCCTTATGTGATATTTAAGAATACCCTCTGAACTAAATCGTTGCACTGTACAAGTAAATGGCTTTTCTCCTTTATGAATAATTGCGTGCTGTTTCAGATGGGCCTTCTTATTAAACACTATAGACCTACATGCCCGTCAGCCACCGGCCTACTGGGGAACTATGCAAGTTGGGAACCTATAGTATGCAATACCCGTTGTCATAGCACCCGTTTTAATTGTCTGTGACTGAAGATTGCAAACTGAAAAGTGGAGTGGGTAAGTAATCAAATGGCAACACTGGGAATTCTACAGGTGAGGGGACTCATTATGTCAACTGGCTGACCAGAGCCTTTTGTGGCGGATCTGTATCCTACCGACTCAAGGCCGGACACTGCACTCCCTGTGGTGGTGTGGAACGCTTGTGTCAAATTTGAAGTTGGCGGGGCGAACGGTTCTCGAGTTACGTGGATTACACACACACACACACACACACACACACACACACACACACACACACACACACACACACACACACACACACACACACACACACACAGATGTGGTGCATGCATTTATAGATTTTGCCACACTGTACAACTAAACCTTTTCTTCCCTGTGTGACTCCTCATGCAGGCAGTTTGTTTTGGTGTTTTCAGGTCCTGGGACCGCTTGTTGCTCAACGACCAGCTTTGACCTTCCACATGTTGTGTGATGTCAGTCTGTATAAAGCTGATGGACCTTCCCCGGCCTCCTCCCACTCATCACCGTCTTCAGTGTCAGATTCAGAAGAGTGTCACTCCAATACAAATAACATTTGACCACTCATCCCCTGTATATGGCGCCAATTGCAGCCATGCTTCTACAAATTCGGCCAAGGTACCCCATAGGGGTACAGGCTTTAGTTTAGACATACTATTGGTCGGACTGTCATTAGACACACACTCTACCTCCCAAAACAAGATATTTCAAAGCTTGATTTAACCAGCTTGCATTTAGTCTAATGGGAATGTGCATGAAAGTTTTCACAAATTGCATGCTGCGTTCATTGAAAACCACTGTTGTAGAACAATAGTAGCACCCCCTTTATCTGCTTTGTAATATGTTCCCTGGTGATCAGTCATGTGTGGTTTGAGGTTAGAAGTGATGAGACCCCCCCCCCCCCCCCCCCCCCTCTGTTCACAAAGGCTTTCTTGTGCAACACCTCAGTTCGGCTTCATATATAAAAGGTGTTTTGAGACCAGAAATGCTCAGACTCAATTCACCACATTGCTGCCACCATGAATATGACTTGGGTCCTGCTTGCTGCTACTCTGGTGATGTGTTCAGGTATGGTTTTCTTGTGTTATAAATTAATGTATTATTTAGCAGCATATTATGTGGTGCTGTCTGCTACATGTTTGCTTCACGTGGGTGTTGCAGTCTACAGTGCCTTATAAATGTATAATTTAATTTTGCACGTTACATAATACATCACACATCATCTTACAATAGGCAGACCAAGTCCCACTATATTGTAAGATGTTGCAGGCTCTGTGGGTCTACATTTTACAGCTGTTCCTTTTTTTGTTTTCTGCAGCCATGACGATTAGCCATGATGACCTTGAGGAAGAGGAAACTTCAGAAGATGAGAGCCTGGTAAATTAAATTATATTAAAAACAACACATAATGACCCATATGCAAAAGGAATATTGATTCATGGAGGAGACATGTTATAACTAAACATTACTACTACTGTATCTATACTTTCATTTCCAGCCGGGTGATCCAATGTTTGATTCAACATGGATCGATTGCAAGGTCTGCAAGTGGGTTCTGAAGAAAGTGAAAAAATCTGTCTCTGATCCCAGCGATGTAGAGGTAAGATTCAGTAAACACCATAACACAACCTCATTTATGTTATATCTGCTGTTCAAGATACTGCATGATGGATGAACATCTAGAGTTAGATCGTTGTCCATCACCATGGTTTTTGTTGTAGAGCAGTGGTTCCCAGACCTTTTAATTTCAAGGATCCCCATATGTCCAAGAAACAAATGGAACCACATTGACCCGGGTCCAATTGGTTCCATGTGTACACTCTCAGAATTACAGGAACACCCTCTGGGAACCCTGAGGGTTCCTGGACCCCTTTGAGAACCACCGTTGTAGAGACGTCTTTAATAATAAAATGCATCTATTTATCTGGACTTTTGAACATTTCCATTACAGAAGCTGACACAAAAGCTCCATTCCATCTGTGACAAAATCCCGTTTGGAAAAGAGACATGCAAGAAATATGTCCACAAGTACTTCCTAAAGATGGTACTGGACCTTGTTGCAGCTGATGATGTGAGGACCATCTGTGTCGATGTCAAGATGTGCAAGTAAGTGAAAAATTGGATTTTGCCACTAGTGTTTAAAATGAAGAGTATTTGTATGTCTTTTGTTCACCTACTATCTGTTGTGTATATTTTAGGCCAAAGGAGCTTTTGGTCCTGAGCTACTGAAGAAACTTCCTGGGTTCACAACATGAGATCACCAGAACTAGGAATACCTCTGGCTATTATGATCTGAGAACACAATCAAAAAGTATCATTACCTGACAATGTATTGACATCGAAACATTGTCACTCTCCATTTTACTTGCACCCTGCTATTAAAAAGTCTTTAACTGTCCAAGATGCTCCAGTGCCTTAATTCCTTCCTAACAATTACAATTCTGTCAGTGCTTGGTTTACCTGATTTCATTGTATGAGTACATGTATATGATTCAAGTAAACATCAATGCATTTGAGTTTGAGGTTATTGTGTGCATTACTGTGCACAGGCAAGTGGCAATCACACAACCATACTAGTGTATTCAACAAGAAAATGACATGACATTATCTGTAATAAAGAAAATAAAGTGAAATTATTACTCCATTCTATGACGAATGCAGGCAACGAGAAGCATTATAACTATGTGGTCTTGACTAGAATGTATAATAATCTACAGGTCCATCTCAATGAATTTTAGAACATTTTGTAAAAGTTAATTTTCTTCCGTAATATAATTCAAAAAGTGAAAGTATTTAAAACTTTTTGTTTTAATCTTGATGATTATGGCGTACATCTCATGAAAATCAAAAATGAATCTCAATGAATTAGAATGTTTTACGAGACCACTAAAAATGATTTTTTTAAACGAGAAATGTCAACCATTAGAACATCTAGAGTTAGATCGTTGTCCATCACCATGGTTTTTGTTGTAGAGCAGTGGTTCCCAGACCTTTTAATTTCAAGGATCCCCATATGTCCAAGAAACAAATGGAACCACATTGACCCGGGTCCAATTGGTTCCATGTGTACACTCTCAGAATTACAGGAACACCCTCTGGGAACCCTGAGGGTTCCTGGACCCCTTTGAGAACCACCGTTGTAGAGACGTCTTTAATAATAAAATGCATCTATTTATCTGGACTTTTGAACATTTCCATTACAGAAGCTGACACAAAAGCTCCATTCCATCTGTGACAAAATCCCGTTTGGAAAAGAGACATGCAAGAAATATGTCCACAAGTACTTCCTAAAGATGGTACTGGACCTTGTTGCAGCTGATGATGTGAGGACCATCTGTGTCGATGTCAAGATGTGCAAGTAAGTGAAAAATTGGATTTTGCCACTAGTGTTTAAAATGAAGAGTATTTGTATGTCTTTTGTTCACCTACTATCTGTTGTGTATATTTTAGGCCAAAGGAGCTTTTGGTCCTGAGCTACTGAAGAAACTTCCTGGGTTCACAACATGAGATCACCAGAACTAGGAATACCTCTGGCTATTATGATCTGAGAACACAATCAAAAAGTATCATTACCTGACAATGTATTGACATCGAAACATTGTCACTCTCCATTTTACTTGCACCCTGCTATTAAAAAGTCTTTAACTGTCCAAGATGCTCCAGTGCCTTAATTCCTTCCTAACAATTACAATTCTGTCAGTGCTTGGTTTACCTGATTTCATTGTATGAGTACATGTATATGATTCAAGTAAACATCAATGCATTTGAGTTTGAGGTTATTGTGTGCATTACTGTGCACAGGCAAGTGGCAATCACACAACCATACTAGTGTATTCAACAAGAAAATGACATGACATTATCTGTAATAAAGAAAATAAAGTGAAATTATTACTCCATTCTATGACGAATGCAGGCAACGAGAAGCATTATAACTATGTGGTCTTGACTAGAATGTATAATAATCTACAGGTCCATCTCAATGAATTTTAGAACATTTTGTAAAAGTTAATTTTCTTCCGTAATATAATTCAAAAAGTGAAAGTATTTAAAACTTTTTGTTTTAATCTTGATGATTATGGCGTACATCTCATGAAAATCAAAAATGAATCTCAATGAATTAGAATGTTTTACGAGACCACTAAAAATGATTTTTTTAAACGAGAAATGTCAACCATTTGAAAAGTATATTAATGTATGCAGTTAAGAACTAAAATAACATCGCCTGGATGCAACTGGGGCGTATCCTCACTGGGGAGTGGGAAGTGGGCGGAGTTGACCCTTCGACTTTGGGAACAACATACGGCTGCAGATCCGGGCACCCGGGCCTTGTGGGTGGGGAGTGGTCGGGGAGCGGGCGGAGTTGAACGAGCCCCCTTCCACTTTGGGCACTCGGGCGGGTGCCCGAATCTGAAAGTGGTGCTGCCACCCGGTGGAGGCACTTATATGACAGGGTCCGAATCTGAAATCCGGTAAGTTCCCTATCTATCCTGAGGGGACGAATGCTCTGTAATTATTAATTCGCGAAAATGACAGTTACCGTTAACTCCACAAACTGGGTGAAAACTGGGTGAAAGAAATCTGATACAAATATCAAATATCAATATAAAAATAAATAAAATAGAATTGGGCTCCATGGCCCGGTGGCAGTGTGCACAAGAATTTCACGCTGATCCAGTTTGCAAGATTAGAAGCAGACAGACAAAAGACGAAAAACAATCGTAACACTTTCTCCCTAAACATGGCCTGAAGGCTGACTTCCAGGGCCCCATTAGAGACTGTGTGGGCTAAGGTATTAAGTCTGTCGTAGGTATAGCTATTCCTTCCTATTTCTATATTAAGCCTGACATAATTGTCCATCCCGCATATATTCTCCAGCCCTTGGTTAGTCACACAGGCTCAGACTAATGGTTTAAGCTCTATACATCAATGATGTACTGCATTACTTTGCTCCATAATGACTCCCACTGCTCGCAGACAGTGACACCTGGGTCATACATCATAATTAATAGCACCGAATTAGATCAAGTTGTAGCACATTGTAATGATAGGTAATGGTAACTCCAGTCCCCTTGGTAGGTTAAATTATATCACCGTTGCAGACTATATATGATGATATATATATGTTCCGAGTGCTCCTTTTTCAATCCAACTGGTTTTACAATCGTACTGATTGTAAAACCAGTCGGATTTTCGGCATGAGACCGAGGGAGTAAGTGGCTTTGATGTTGTCGCGGTATTGATTGATTGATTGATTGAAATATTTATTTACAGTTTGCAGAATTACAGTACATTTCAAGCACAACTCAATACAAAGACTGTTAACTGTGAGTGGACGACCCTGAATAAAGCATTACACTTGTTTACAAGAGGGTCCACCTTGTTCAATTCATCAACACATTTAGAGACGTACAAATAGACACTTCTATATAGCCAAAGAACAGAACAGGAATTCATCATAAAGGAGGTAAAAAGGGAAAAGAAACATATACAGTTAGGGGGAAACTGTAATCCGAGAGAGCTACTCAGGATACGCAAACAAGACTATAAAGACACTACAGTTCTTACTGTACTTACTTACTGTACTGTTTTGTTTTGGTATAAGTAAAATTACTTTTGTGTGCTGGTTCTTGCAAATTTAGTCATTCATATCGGTGTGAAATGTAAGAACTGTTGTTCAGATCTGTTGTGAAAATATGTAACTTTGTTCAGTTAATAGCATTTTTCAAAGATAACCTTCTATTCAGGTTTTTTGCAAAAGCCAGGGTTATCATTGTATGGGACTAATGGAGTTGGAACAACTGATGTTCAGGAGGCGGAGGAACACACCTTGACCACACCTTCACGCCAATCTCCGCCCTCCACGCCAATCTACCTGAGCCTACTTATACCCGCCCAATACAACCCAGCATCCTCTATGCTTTCGTATGCTCGTACCCGCAGTACCCATACCACAGCCAAGAAAAAACCACAGCAAAAAAAGTTATACCAACTTGCTCACCTGCCACCATGGCCTCCTCCAACGTCCCGCTGTCCCCAGACTCGGGCGACGAATCCCCCGGGGACGCTCAGGGAAGCCCGACGCCTGCCGGCGCCGGGCGTTCGCCCTCCTTCGTCCCCGACACATCCAGTACCTCCAACCCAGACGACAACAGTGGTGACAACAGTCCCACCACCGCTTCCCAGACCGCCGCCGCCCCGCCATCCAACGCATCCCACCACTCTGCTTCCAGCCGCTCCTCCGGCGCTTCCTCAGGTCGGTCTCACACCGGCTCTCAAAGCAGCAGCAGCACCTCACGTTCCAAACACCGCTCTTTCAAGACGAAGGAACGCCACCAACCACCCACCCTCCCACCACCACCACCCTCCGACGGCACCAAGCGCTCCAGGCGCGCTCACCGCAGCTCCGCCGCCTCGCGCCTCCCCAGCAATCCAAGCCCGCCACAACCCGCCATCACAGACTGGACTGTAGCGGGACTCCACAAGCAGCTCCGCGCTCACAATGTCCCATTTGCCCGCTCCACCAACAAAGCGGGATTATTCAAGCTGTTCTGCGACACCACCACCACCACAACAACAACAACACAGCCGGGTCCTTCCTCGAGCCAGGCGCTCCCCGATGACGTCACGAGGCGCGCTCCTCGCGCTACCACCACTGCTGTTGACGTCACCCGCCGTTCCAGACGTTCCAGAGTCAACACAGCCTCCTTTCCCCTCCCTACCTCCAGCTTTGGGTATCTACACTATATTGGAACATACTTCATTACTATTACTTAATCTTGTCAAGTTTTAAGTTTTAATGTGGTGTCAGTTACCCACCCTCCAGCGTCGGGTGTCTTACATTACATTTGGAATATATATATTATATATATGTATATTAATATGCATGTATATATATTATATATGAGGTAATACATATGCCATATGTATTGCCATTACTTTAACTTGCCAAGCATTAAGCCCATGTAGTGTTAGTTACCCAACACCACCCACCTCCTCCCTCCCCTCCCCTCCACTCCCGCCACTTCTCCCCACCACTTTTCCCCCATACTGCACATTTCTTCTAACAGCGCAACCCTTCCAAGCTCCCTCCCTTCCACCAGTACATTCTCACCAATCAGCGAAACCCCTCCAAACCCCCCCACCTCAGCGCCTGCCCCCCACAACCTCACGTCCCTCCTGTCCCTCCTGTCCTCTTTTGCCTCGCAGGCTGCACCACCCCCCAACCCCCCCCCCCCGTCCCTCCTCCCCACTCAAACTTCCCCCGTCCCCCCATCCCTCGCCGCCCTCGTGGCTACATTGAACCAGGCTCTGTCCGCCTACCCCCAGGCTCTGTCCGCCTTCCCTCAGGCTCTGCCCGCCTTTCCCCAGGCTCTGCCCGCCTGCCCCTCCCTCCCGGCCCCCCACCACCCTACGCTGGCTCTCCCCAGCGTTCACTCTACGCTGGTACCCCCCAGCGTCTTTTCCGACCCCTCCTTCCCCCCTCCCCCCCGTCCCCCCCTTTTCTCTCTCTCCACAGCAACCCCGGCACTCGCCCCGTCCAACGCACCCGCCAGGAACCCACAGAACATCGGCGCCGCCCTCCGCACCCAGATCCTACTAGGTAACGACCTTGACCTAGCCACTCTCCTCCGCCCCTCCATCACCAACTCCGAGTCTCGCATCATTGAATGCGGAGACATCTCCATTCAGCTCCGCAACCCCACCCCCTCACGCTCCGCCATCCTCACCGTCGCCGAGTTCGGCCTGGCCTTTTCCATCTTCAGAGACGTGATTTGCTCCGCCTACCCAGCTCGGCGCCAGGAGCTGGACGACTACCATACCATCATCCTCGACCTAGCCGTGAGGTTCGGCGGCTCCCTCTTCCTAGAATATCACCGCCAGTTTTCCGCCACCGCCGCAGCCAGACTCCATCAGCTCAACACAAATACCTACTGGGGCCAACTGGACCTAGAACTGTATTGCCGTATCTTCGCCGGAAGGCTCGCCGTCGCCTGCAGCCTTTGCGGCAACCCCACCCACCCCGCCAGCCAGTGCGTCCACGCCGCCCCCCCCGCCGCCAAACCCACCACCTACAGACCAACTCCTGGCCCCTCCTCCCTCCCCACCTTCAACAGACCAACTCCCGGCCCCCCCTCCCTCCTCGCCATCTCCGCACCCCCGCCACGCCCCCAACCCTACCCAGCTTCCCAAAACTCCCTCGACAGACGCGGCCGCCCTGTCTTGTTCTGTGGCTCCTCAGCCATCTGTAACAATTTCAACGAGGCAGGGTGCGCCGCGGCTGTCTGCAGACTCCTCCACGTCTGCACCCACTGCGGGGGCGCCCATGCCCGCTCCACCTGCCCCCAACACCCCACCAAACCTTCCAAACCCAGCTGACATTCTGTCCACCTCTCCACCCCCATCAACATCCCCGCCCTGGCCGCTGCACTATCACGCCACCCAGACCCCGCAACTGCCTGCTTCCTCCTCGGAGGCCTTAACTATGGCTTTTCCCCCGGCCTCGTCACCCTCCCCACCACCACCCACACCTGCCACAACCTCCAGTCCGCCCTCACTGACCCAGACTCCGTCACTTCCTTGCTCAACAAGGAAGTGGCGAGCGGCTTTATGATCGGCCCATTCTCCACCCCACCCTTCCCCACCTACCGCATCAACCCCCTAGGCATCGCCACCAGGAAGTACTCAGGCAAGAAGAGGATCATCCTCGACCTCTCCTCCCCCCATGGCACCTCCACCCCCAGCGTCAACAGCCTCATCCCCAGCCCCCCCTTCTCCCTGCAGTACGCCACCATTGACGGCGCCATCAGGCTCATCCGACTCGCCGGCCAAGGCGCTTGGCTGGCCAAAGCCGACGTCACCGCAGCCTTCAAGATCCTCCCCCTCCACCCAGATTCTTGGCACCTTTTTGGGGTCTCCTGGCAGGACGCCTACTACTTCGCCGTCCGCCTCACCTTCGGCTGCAAGAGCAGCCCGAAGCTGTTCGACACACTAGCCGAAGCCCTCTGCTGGATCCTCAATAACAACCACAAGCTCCCCTACGTCACCCACCTGCTAGACGACTTCCTCGTCGTCACTCCCCCTCACGCACCCCCCGCCTCCGGCCTCACCACACTCACCTCCGTCTTCAACGACCTCGGCGTCCCCCTCGCCCTAGAGAAGACAGAGGGCCCTTCCACTTCCCTTGAGTTCCTGGGAATCACCCTGGACACCGTATCACTCCAAGCCTCCCTACCCCCCGACAAGCTCAACCGCATCACACTCCTCCTCTCCAATTACCTGAACCTCCCCCAGTGCAGCAAGCAACAGCTCCTCTCACTGCTCGGCCATCTCAACTACGCCATACGCATCGTCCCCCAAGGCCGCTCCTTCATCTCCAACCTCCTCCACCTTTCCGCCTCAGTCCCCTCCCTTCACCACCAGGTCACTCTCGACACCCCCTGCCAAATGGAGCTCCGCCTTTGGCACCTCCTCCTCTCCAATTGGAACGGAATCACCTTCTTTTATGACGACTTCATCTCCTCCCCCGAAGACCTCCAACTGTATACGGACGCGGCCCCCTCAGTAGGCTTCGGGGGCTACTACGCAGGACGCTGGTTCTCCTCCCCCTGGCCCGACGACTTCCGCATCCTCGACCCCGACCATTCCCAGTCCTCCACCCTACACGAGCTCTACCCCATCATCATCGCCGCAGCCCTGTGGGGCTCAGAGTGGACCGGCAAGAGTGTCCTCATCCACACGGACAACCAGGCCGTGGTCCACATCATCAACAAAGGCCGCTGCTCCTCACTCCCCGTCATGTCCCTCCTGCGCCGCCTAACCTGGCTCTCCGTCACCCACCAGTTTCTCCTCCGCGCCGCCCACGTCCCAGGCCACCACAACTCCATCGCTGACTCCCTTTCCCGTTTTCTGTTCCAGAAATTCAAGACCTTGGCCCCGCTATCCGATCCCCTTCCAGTCCCGGTCCCTCCATTTTCCGACATCATCTTCCCCTAGAACACCCTCTCCACCACCTCATCCTCCAGTCCCAGCGCTCCATCCTGCTGAGCGTAGCAGACTCCACCCTCTCATCCTACCGGACAGCATGGCACAACTTCCGGTCCTTCCACCTCCGCCACAATCTACACTTCCCCTCACTCGATCTCCTCTCCCTCTCCGCCTTCATCAGCTACAGCGCCTCCACCCTCTCCACCCGCTCCTCCACGATCAGAGTCTACCTATGCGGCATCAGCTTCTTCACCAAACTCCTAACCGGTTCGCCCCATCCATTCACCCAGCACCCCCAAATCATCCTCCAACTCAAAGGCTTGCAGCGCGGCGAACCGCGGCTTCCTCCCCGGCGCCTCCCCCTCACCATAGAGATCCTGGCCTCCTGCATCCACACCATCCGTTCCGGCTACGCCAACCAAACCCTCAACTCCACCCTCGAATCCATGTTCCTCCTGGCCTTCTACGGCTTCCTCCGCTGCTCTGAGTTCACGGCCGCCAACCATAACTTCGACCCCGCAATCCACCCCTGCCTCTCCGACTTAACCTCCCACGACCACGACACGTTGGTCTTCACCCTGAAAAGAAGCAAGTCCTCCCAGCATCGCCCAATTCCCATCTACCTCTTCCGCATCAACTCCCCCACCAGTCCTTTCGACTCCCTGGTCAACCATGTCCGCCTCAGACAATCCCAGCACGCTCTCCCCACTGACCCCCTCTTCACCAATGAACACGGAACCGTCGCCACCCGCTGCTGGTTCCTCCTCCACCTCCGCCAAATCCTCACCACCTCAGGCTACCCATCAGAAAACTTCTCCGGCCACTCCTTCCGCATCGGCGCCGCCTCCACCGCCGCCAGCCGAGGCCTCCAGGACCACACTGTCCGCCTGCTCGGCAGATGGTCCTCCCAAGCCTACCTGACCTACATCCGCTCCTCCCTCCACGACATCAGACAGGCCCACAACTCCCTGGCCTAGTGGTCGTCCCCCGTCTTCCTTTTGGGGATCACGCCTCCATGTGTGCCGCGGGCTGACCGCCACACGACCCCCTCCCCAAAGACTCCAGGGTCGGCGACCCCCCCGGAACCCACGCCCCGCTCCCCCCACTCTCCTCCTCATCATTCCATTCTTTCATTCAATAAAATCTTAAACCTTCCACAATGTGTGTTCATTCCAACTAGTGAAATGGAGTTGGAACAACTGATGTTCAGGAGGCGGAGGAACACACCTTGACCACACCTTCACGCCAATCTCCGCCCTCCACGCCAATCTACCTGAGCCTACTTATACCCGCCCAATACAACCCAGCATCCTCTATGCTTTCGTATCCCACCTCCATCCCCATCACCACCTCAGGACCAGCAGCACCTCCACTGCTCCATCTCCTCCTCCCTCTCTCCTCACCTCCTCCCTTCCTCAGAGTTCCCACGGGGGGATCACGCCTCCATGTGTGCCGCGGGCTGACCGCCACACGACCCCCTCCCCAAAGACTCCAGGGTCGGCGACCCCCCCGGAACCCACGCCCCGCTCCCCCCACTCTCCTCCTCATCATTCCATTCTTTCATTCAATAAAATCTTAAACCTTCCACAATGTGTGTTCATTCCAACTAGTGAATCAAATTAAAATGGTAATACAAACATAGGGCAGCATGCAGGATAACAAAACCGAAAAATATGAAGTTACAAAAATGCATTAAAATGCAAATGCAATGAGAAGCATGATTTGAGTTCAATTTCATCCAGCATTAGCAGCAGTCATATACAGGATTTACTTCCCATTCTTTGTCTAATCTTGTTGATTAATGCTGTCTATTGGAGATGTTTGGCGCCCCTGAATGTATTATGTTTTCAAGATTTTTGTCAATCGTGCTCAGTTGCTGAAACACCACGTCAGGATGCAACAAATAAATAGTATAGGGTCTGTTCCTTTGATTTCTAAATGTCTCAGTCTGGACAATCTCAGACACATCTGATTTATATTTTGTTTTCGACTGTCGCTTGCAAAGAATTGCCGATCTACAAGCTGAAATACTCCCTATCTGATCACTTGTGAATAAAAGTGTGGAAAGTCAGTCTAAAAAGATCAGATTTGAGAAACAAATCAGATTTACAAATCTGTCACTCAAAGGTGTTTAGTAGCCTGGGTTCCAGCCTGATTCGTGACATTCGAAAATGTCACAGCGCTACTCAGTCTGGACAGAGGCTGCTTGACTCCTGCATTTCATAATTGTCAACTCAACTGTTACGTACTACGTAGCCACGTTGTTGCTGATACATCATCAGCCAGCGCCACTCTGTCCATGCGTCTCACTGTTGAAAAAAATAGCGCCGTTCGAGACTTGAGAGTAAATCCTACGGTAAAAAGTAAATGATTCAGTAGTCCATTGTCAGATTCAGTAGTACAAAAAATTATAGCTGTGTGGGTGTGGGATGAGTTTAGTGAATGATCAGGGGACGTTGCAGGACAACAGAAGTAGCTGCGCAGTCGCAGTGTGCATTGATACAACGTCAAGCTCAACCCACACATAGATATATGAACCTAGCCTGGCTAATAAGCCAGACTAATATCACACAACACTGTCGCGGTATATCAGTCTGGGCTGGCTCCACTTGGATTTCATTTCCCGGGGGGCGGGTTCAAACATTTTCTCTTTGACGCAATTGGTCAGAGCTACTGTCAGTCAAAGGTCTCAAGCATTGAACGTCACTGTACCAAAGCCCGCCCATATTGCATACCGTGTCCCGATTGGTCCGACCTGTTCTCGATTGTAGGAAAGAGGCGTGCTACTGAGCCTCGCCAGACCGAAATCCGCTGGTAGGCAACTTTTTTTTGCCAACGGCTGATTCGGTCTGGTTTATTAACCAGGCTAATATGAACCCACACCCTCATCCTCAACCCACACCACAGACCAATCAGAAGCCATGCACAGTTCAATTTCAACCTTCATATGTCCCGCCTACCTGTGGAGATGGCGAAAAATAAAACTTCTGCAGGGAACTCACATTAGTGGAGAATAGGAGACAGTCCAGACTAAGTAGCGCAGTGACATTTTCAGATCTGCGCAGAACCCAGGCTAATTTAGTTATGTACCAATCTGGGTACCCATTGGCAAAAGAAAGGAAAAACAGCGCCTTCTTTTCAGTCTGTCTCGACGAGAGAGACTGCATGGATGTAGTGTACAATGCAACTGGATGAAGTCACTCAGTAAAATGATCTAAAATCATCAGTGCTCATTTCCAAAAGTGTAAAATTGAGTAGATAAAATTAAGCTGTACTTTATATGATTGGTTGAGCAACTCATTTTTAGACTTGAATACAAATAAAAAGGTCTACATTCATGAAAACACACATGAATGTTTTTTTTATTAAAGGAGAAAATATTAATAGGCCTATGGTGTCTGGTTTTACCTTAATTACCTAAAAAGAAACTCAAATCAAATTCAATCTGTGTAATTTCAGGCATAATAGGCATAACGTTGCACATCTCATACAAACAAACTCATGCAGTGAGAGACTTTGAGAGAATTTAATTAAATGGTGTTATAGGGGATTCGCCCTTTGTTTATTTTTTTACATTTTTTTACTGGATCATTTATTTTGTCTGAAGGCATGGGTGGGTGTACAAATTATTGTAATGAAACTGGATGTTTTGACATTTTGTAATCAAAATCAAAAGTTTATTTATTTATTCATTCATTTATTTTAAATAAATTAAGAATGTCCATTTTAGCTCCGGGACCTGGTCACATAAACATACCATCTGGCATAGTTTTGGAGTGGTGAAATTAAAAGAACAATCTTTTGTTGTTTTGACAGCCTGTGCCGAATTGTATGCGGCGATGTCCTTGATCTGCTGCTGATAGAGAATGCAAAATAACAAGTTTGTTGTGGCTGTGGATGTTAATTATTATTAACATCAGAACAGAAAAAAGTGAGATAGTGTGAGATCGCACAGTCCAGATCACAGTCGCCCCCAATTAAACACATTTTCGTTTGATTTTACAGGCCTGCGGACCGCCATGGTCTACGGACAACAAAGTGTCCACCGTCCCTGCTCCTAGCCTACTGCAAACCACCAGCAGGCCACTGAGCTATTACCTTAAAAAACCCTAACAGGCTCACGCACACACAGACGCACGCACGCACGCACGCACGCACGCACACGTACGTACGTATGTATGTATGACTAAGTATGTATGTATTGTACGCACACACGCACGCATGCATTCTCACTCTCTCCCTTTCTTGCTCTCTCCAAGGATTTGGTGCATCTGTGGATAAGATGAAATCAGCAGCACATTGGAGGATAATGATCCAGCATCCATGTAAGAGGCTCGAGCACCATATGCTCCCCTCTCTTCATCTACCACTGCATCCTGGGGCTCGATCAACTCCAATGGGTTCACTGAGTTGGCACGGGAGCACGGAGCAGAGGATCTCCAGAAACCTGAATTTCGTGGAGGGGCTGAGGAGGGAGACCTGGTTTCCCTGATGCAAGATGTGATGTGCTGTGGTGTGTCAGTTCACCGACATTGATATGTTGTTGATACTGTAATTTCTCATCTTATGGTCAAAAAAACACCAAGCAGCTTCTACTTGATGTAGGCTATATGTACTACTTTTCGAGCAGTACAACCGAAGGTCGCAGTTAACTATGGAATCGTGCATTTCCCGTCGGTGTGTTGGTTGGTTGTGGTGGGTTAGGTGAGAGAGCACGTGACATCAGGTAACATCATCAGGGATGTACCCCAGGTGAGAGAGCACGTGACATCACGTGCTTCCCCATCCATCCTTCCTCTTTGATGTCTCCCTTTTGACTGATACATTTAAACTGACGGGCCTGCCCCAAAGTTATTAGTGCAGCCGCGCACGGCAGCCGGCGTAAACTAGAGTTCTCAACAGGCCCGAAAATTTAGATATTACCCCCCATGGCAAAGCGCCAGCACTCGCCTAGCAGTCTGCTGTCACCCAGGGGGATATGTTGATCTGACCCCCCATTCGAAAGTGCCAGCGCTCGCCCAGCAGTCTGCTGTCACCCAGGCGGATATGTTGATCTGACCCCCCATTCGAAAGTGCCAGCGCTCGCCCAGTAGTCTGGTGTCACCCAGGCGGATATGTTGATCTGACCCCCCATTCGAAAGTGCCAGCGCTCGCCCAGTAGTCTGCTGTCACCCAGGCGGATATGTTGATCTGACCCCCCATTTGAAAGTGCCAGCGCTCGCCCAGTAGTCTGCTGTCACCCAGGCGGATATGTTGATCTGACCCCCCATTCGAAAGCGCCAGCGCTCGCCCAGCAGTCTGTTGTCACCCAGGCGGATGCGCCCTCAGGCATCCTACTGGTAGGCCTACGATACTGCATTTACACATCGCATTAAAACACGTCTGGGGCATTCAGATATTCATTGTGCCTGAGGCACGCCGGGGACGGATTGAAATCCAATTTGCTTTTAAACCACCTTAGGACGTGGTGTCACGCACTGGCAAGTTCACTAAGTATAAATGCATCTGTCACTCCAAGCCCACACACCTCACCTCTCTCCCAAAACATCAGTGGAGAGTACATTTACAAGCACTTGCAATGCTTGTAAGTGTAACAATGCGTGTACAATTTGGGCATCTAGGGAGGGCCCCTCCACCATCCCTACCAAAACCACAGCAGCTGAACGATGAAAATGTTTTAAAACGAAAATAGTTCCATGAGTAGCAACTTTCATATGGCGCTGCATTGGCGAGAGCAACAGGATTTCTGTCAGGATTTCTGTTTATTCCATCCGTTCCTTGGTTACCATGCAGGACATGCTTGTAAACAGGGGCATCAATCATGAGTGGACGGGTGGTTATTTATGAGTAACGAGTTATTGTTTTATCGCCGTTTAATTGAGTCCTCGCTCTTGTCCCGCCTCTGAAACACTGTATCCGGTTTCCGCTATAGGCCAGATCCGGCTATTTCCGTATCCGGAGATTTTGATCTACATCCGAGTCAATCAATGTTGACCTCCATGAAAGGAGAATGGAGAGGATTATCGTGGTCACCTTGTTTTTCGCCAAGCGTTACAAGAGATCCTCCCGTACACGGTAAGAGCCTGGCAGTGGCTGGCAGTGAATGTTAATATACAGCAGTGATAATAAATGGAGCTGGAACAACTGAGGTTCGGGAGGTTTGGCCAAGCAGATGACTACCTAGCTCAACCCACCTGCCACTGCCAACTCCACCCTTGCCACCCTTGCCAACCACTCACCCACCTCCAACCAACCTGGCCACTCCTCCCTCACCTACCACCGGGGGTATTTAAACGCAAGTTTAAAAAATGCCAGTGTGCCAGTTTCCAGTAAACAAGCACACACCAACGCCAAGAGAACTTATACGAGTATATTTTCTCTATCTAGCTCACCTCAGCTTGCAAACCAACGTTCAGTATGGCAGCCCAGCTGAATATCCACGCCTCGGACAACGAGGATCTATTCGTCGGCATACCCGCCAACGAACCCGCCGCCGCCGACACCGGTACTCACCGAGCCGTCGTCGCCGCCGACCTCCTCTTCGTGCCCGACACCCCAGAGCACCTCCGCGGTAGGCTCAGGTCAGTTGCGATCGTACCTCCCGGTTCCGCCGCGTCCATGGATCGGACACCCCGGGAGTTCCACGAGGGTCCACGTTCCTCCCCGTCAGGAGACGGGCACCAGCAGAACCCGGTACCGGTCCAGCAGCCCAAGCCATCCCGCACCTCATCCCGCCGCCTCGGCCAGCAGGCTCAAGCAGCAGCGGCTTCTCCTACCAGCCTTCCTGTCGCCTCTCCGCGCGGCTCCAACCTACCAGCACCAACGCTCGTGTCGGATTGGACCGTAGTCGGCCTTCAAAGAGCCCTCATCACCAAGGGCATCAACTTCACCCGCTCAGCAAACAAGCTAGCCTTGTTTACTCTCCTCACATCCACCCGTGTTGCTCAGCTCAGCAACAGCGCAACAACAGCAGCCTCGCCAGCCAACGCGACTTCGTCGCACAGCCGTGACGTCACGCGTCATCCACCCAGCCCAGGAGACGCTTCCCGGGCGTCCGCTCGGCCGAGTGGTGGCGTCGTCGCGCAGCAGGCAGCGCCGTCGCGTCGCGGAAACCCCTCGCGCCGGGCTGCCACGTCGCGTGGCGGCGCCGCCACAAAGTCGGCGGCTCCGTCCCGCTCCGGTGACGTCACGCAGCGTTCCGCTGCCACAGTGACATTCAAGAGACACTCACTCTCCCCAGACACCCACCATCTCCATTCCCACCACTCAACCATAGGAGCTCCAGCCACTTCAGCCCCATTTACCATGCAAACGGCCAGTACCCTCCATCCACCACACACTACCAAACTAATTCCACCTGGTTTTCTCCCTTCTGCCCCACCCGTCCCTCCCTCCTATTTCCAGCAGGCCGCAGCACCCCACCTCCACCCCCCCCACCCCACCTCCCCCCTCCTCCAGTACAACCTATCCTTCCCATTCCAGGCTCCATCTTCCCTAGGAGGTCCCCCAGCGGCCCTAGGAGGTCCCCCAGCCACCCTAGGATTTCCCCCAGCAGCGCCCAGTGCCCCCCAATTTAACATGTCTTTTCTCCCCCCCCACCCAGTGTTCCCCAACCCCCCCCCCCTCCTTCCTTCTCCCTTGCTACAGCCACGCCAGCACCCGTCCCGCCATCAGCCATCGCCCTCAACGCCCCCATGGTCTCCTCATCCCTCCGATCCCAAATCCTCCAAGGTATGGACACTGACCTTTCCTCCCTCATCCGCCCCTCCGCCAGCACCGCCCAACACCGATCCGTCACCGTAGAAGGAGTCTCCATCACTCTCCGCGACCTCTCCCCATCCACTTCCTCCGTCCTCACACCCACCGAGTTTGTATTAGCCTTCTCCATTTTCCGCGACATCCTCTGCACCACCTATCCTTCCCGCCGCCAAGAGCTCGATGACCACCTCTATCTGTGCATGGACCTTTGCGCCCGCTTCGGAGGCAGCCTTTTTTATGAGTATCATCGACAATTCTCTGCCAGGGCCGCCTCCAGACTCCAGCAATTTAATACAGGCACGTACTGGGGCTCCCTCGACCTGGAGCTATACTGCCGGATTTTTGCAGGAAAAACCTCCGAAGCTTGCAGTCTTTGCAACTGCCCCACCCACCCCACCACCCTCTGCACCTTCATAGCCCCAGAACCCCGCCCCCATGCTCCATTCCAAACCAGCTCCACCATCCCCTCCCTCCTAAGCGTCACCACCTCCACCAAACCCCTTCCCTCCCCCAGCCACGCCAGAGACAGGCGCAGCCGTCCGCTCCTGTTCATAGGGAGCAAGATGCTATGTAATAACTACAACGAAGGCGGCTGCGACATGTCCTCATGCCGCATGCTTCATATCTGCACCTTCTGTGGCAAAGCTCACACCCGCATCAACTGCACCAACAAACAGGCACCCGCGTTGCCCAGCTCAGCAACAGCGCAACAACAGCAGCCTGGGCCAGCAGGTCCATCCTGATCCACTCCGACAACCTCACTACAGTGCACATCATCAACAAAGAGATTCAGGAGCTTGGCCCCAGAAGCCGACCCGACACCAACCCCGGTTCCACCCTTTTCGGAGATGACCTTCCCCTAAACCACCCGTTTCACCACCTCCTCACCCACTCCCGGCACATGATCCTGCAAGGCATTGCCCCATCCACCCTCCCCTCCTACTGGACAGCCTGGAAGAACTTCCAGTCCTTCCACACCCTCTTCCACGTCCACTTCCCATCCTCGGACCTCATCACCCTCTCTTCCTACATCAGTTACCTCCATTCCACAACCGCCAGGTCATCAACCATCCGAGTCTACCTGTGCGGCATCAACTTCTTCTCAAAACTCATAACCGGCTCTCCCCATCCATCCATACAACATCCTCAGACCACCCTCCTACTCAAAGGCTTCCAGAGGATCGAGCCAAAACTCCCCCCCCAACGCCAACCCCTCACAGCCGAAATCCTAACCAGCTGCATCCACATCCTCCGCACAGGCTACTCAGACCCCCACACCGACGCCACGCTCGAGGCCATGTTCCTTTTAGCCTTTTTTGGGTTTTTGAGATGCTCGGAGTTCACCTCCTCCAACTCCAGGTTCGACCCAGCTCTCCATCCCAGGCTGGCCGACCTAACCATCCACAGCACTTCCTCCCTCATCTTCACCATCAAGCACAGCAAAACGGACCAGTTTGGTAAAACCACCCCCATCTTCCTCTACAAACTCAATGCCTTCCTCAGCCCCTACGAGCCCCTCGCTAACCACTCTCTCTCCCGACGTGCCCAGCGCGCTACACCATCGGATCCCCTCTTCATAACCAACAGTGGTTCAGTCGCCACCCGCACCTGGTTCCATTCCCACCTCCGCCTGGTCCTCACCAAAGCGGGAATCTCCCCAGAACACTTCTCAGGCCACTCCTTCAGAATCGGAGCAGCATCCACGGCTTCGAGCAAGGGAGTTCCCGACCACGTGATCCAGATCCTCGGCCGGTGGTCGTCCCAGGCCTACCACGGCTACATCCGCACCAACGCCCCGGACCTGCACAATGCCCAGCTCTCCATGGTCTCGTAACCCGAGGGTAAGATACTTTTTGGGGTTCCAACACAATCACACAGGCGCTCGCCTCGACCCCTAAGCCAAAGTACCTGGGTCCACGCCCCCTCGAACCTGATCCCTGTCGCCGACGTCCTGTGCTCACGTCGACGTCATTCATGCTGATCCCTGTCGCCGACGTCCTGTGCTCACGTCGACGTCATTCATGCTGATCCCTGTCGCCGACGTCCTGTGCTCACGTCGACGTCATTCATGCCCCACGCCCTGATCCCTGTCGCCGACGTCCTGTGCTCACGTCGACGTCATTCATGCCCCACGCCCTCACCTGTGCTCTGACCATCTAAGCCGCACACCGCACTCTTGCAAGAAAGCGTGTGGTGCTGACCTTCGATGATCAAGCACCCGATGCCATTCGTGCCCCGCGCCATCTAAGCCGCACACTGCACGCTCGCGTGCGGTGATGACCTTCGATGTTCTTGCTGAGCACCTTTAATGGCATCCCCCCCCCGACCTGACAATCCAAGCCGCATGCTACACGTTCGCGAGTAGTGATGCCCCTGGATGGTCACGCCGGCGCCCCATGTCTTGCGTGCCCCGACCACCCAAGCCGCACCCTTCACGCTTGCGTGGGGTCGTGACCTTGGATGATCAGGCCCGCTATGGCATCCCCTCCCGCCCCTGGCCATCTAAGCCGCACACCGCACTCTTGCAAGAAAGCGTGTGGTGCTGACCTTCGATGACCATGCTGGCTTCACCCTCACCTGTCCTGCCGTGGCCGTTTATGCCTCACGTCCCATGCTCCTCCCCCATGCGACGAGTACATAAACGTCCACGCGCCACATCTATTCAATAAACCATCTAAAAGGTACTCATGTCTGATGTTTGGTCTTTCCTAGTGAACAATAAGTAAATAATGACGACGGCAGCTTTATAAAACCATAAAAAAGACGCCCGTATCCGCTCGCCCGAGTTAACTGATGACATATGTCACCCTGATTGTCATTGTCATTTCATTTTTATTTTGTTTGCCTCCTCTAACTTTTACAACCCACACTAGCAAGCTGGAAGAGAGGGGGTATGTTTTCACAGGAAATCTTATATCAGTAAATTCTGGTATCATAATCTGATCACACCTGCTGTCAGTGGGGAAATGGGTTCACAATACATTGTTTGTTAGTCTCAGTGAGACTGTGTTGGAGGAAGCAGGAGGAGAAAATAGTTGATTATGCCGTATTTTATAGGCCTATTGTCGTACACACACACACACACACACACACACACACACACACACACACACACACACAGAGAGAGAAATGAGATACATACATTAATTTATGTGTATAGATAGAATGAAGGAACATTAAAATAGGTGTTAAACAGGAAATTGCACAAACTGTGCCCAAATGTTCACATTATGGCCGCAAAAGGGAGCATTCGGGCATGATGACATCAGAGATCTCCATATGGGACTAAAAGCGACAATGACCTACAGCTAAAGAGATATCATATGGTCATGAAAGGGACAAGGACTGATCTCCATACGGGCATATCAGTCGAATTGGCGGTGCAGCATAGGTGTGGAAGTAACACTGCTCTATTTAACACACATAACAATATTCCATAGATTCAACATATTCCACAGATTACATTATATTAAAAACTAGGTTATGCTTTCCCTCATGATATTTACTCAGGGGGGCAATTTTTCAAACAGTGATCTGACATGCACGCATCCCTGGAGGTCAGCTCCGATTTGCACGTATTAGCTCTAGAATTACGACAGTTTCACTATATAAGCTGCTTGTAGTTAGACATGGATGGCTTTAAGACGGGTATGAGCTACATTATTATGGCCGCCCAAGGCGGAAAATAGAGGCTTGAGCTGTGGATGTCTGATCACCCAGCCCCTCTCTAAATTGTATTCATTTACCTATGGGGATGGAAATAGGACCCATCCCTGTCAGGGAGAGCGAAGGAGTGAGTGACGGGAGAGAAATAGTTGTAGGATGGGAGGCCGAGAGGAGGACAGAGATGGAGAGGGAGAGGGGTGAAGAGTGCATAAATACTTATTACACCTCTACCGCCTGTCTGCTGGTGTTTATGTGGTGATCCTCCGCACTTGTAACCCTCCGTGATGTGAATTCACGGAAAGTTTGTAGGACTCTCATTTTGTAAGGCGCTTCGCTTAACCAATCCGTCAAGCTGCTTCATATGAAAGAGAAAAAACATTCTACCCCGCCCTGCTTAGTTCTCGACACTGTTATGGCACTGGCTCCTGTTTCATGATCGTTATAGGTCACAGGAACCTTGTCTCTGAATGTTTGGCTCTGAATAATTTACACCGTACTATTGATTCCTTACACTTTTTGAGCATCCAGGAAGTGATGCTAAAACCTGCTAAGACCTCCCTACTCCAAACAAAGCCAAACAAACAGCTCTAAGGCAGGGGGGCTTGCCTTAGAGGTGTTTGTACCTCCTAACCTCCTCACAGTCCTCAGCCATACAGCCTCTCTTCAAAACAACAACAAAGATCTTTTCTGGTAGAATCAATTAAGCCTTGGGCAGGAAAATTAGAAATTATTGGAGGTGCAGTTACTCCCAAACAGAACATCGAAAAGGCATTTCCGAAGCTGAAAAAAGTTTGTGTTTGGTTGGTGTATTATGCTGCAGCCTTTACTCTGCAGTTGTTTTGCTGTAAGTCAGTCTGCATGTGCAAGTCAGCTAAATGTTAAATATACATAGGCCTATATATTTTAGCATAGAATATCGTATCTGGTACCCAAACCAAACCTCTGCATTTCCATGCCAGTTAAAATATGACCACTGTGCCGGGTTGATTAAAGTGGTTGCGGAGTAGCTGATGCAGTGCATATTCAACCGGGTGGTTCAGTCAAGCCTCTGGCAACACACAAAATGCAGAGGGCCTGTCGATGGCTATGATGGGGCTGTAAGAAGAAACAAATTATTTTTTCTACCCACCCCTCCCAATCTGTCAGTGGCTCACTTTACTTGGAAGCTGATATGTACACATTGCCATGACCGAGGAGGATGTCACACACTTTTTGAGGTGAAGCATTTTCTCCCTCGTCTAATTGGTTATCCACTGGGATTTGGGGGATGCTATACAAAAACACAGGTAGACCCATGCATTTTTCCACCGTATAGGTGCAGTGTTTTTACGTGTTCTCATTTGCATACAGGAACTGCAAAGTGTCTTCCAACAACTCTCACAAACACCCCTGCAGACTAATACTTGTCTTGAGGTATATGCAGTAATGTAAGATAAGGCAGAACTTTCTCTCTCTCTCTCTCTCTCTGCCAACTCACAAAAGTCACAATAGTAAACTCGTACTGTATGAGGCAACACCTCCTGGGTTTAAAGAGGTTGACTCTTGCTATTGATCTGCAGGCGCTGACCTCCGAGGCTGTTTGGGAGAACAGTGAGCTGTCACCATGGGCTCTAGAAACCCCAACATTTCATACTGTAGTAGTGTACACTGTACTGTACTGTACTGTAGGTATCGCAGGCCAAGGAGAGGTGAGCATGGAAGGAGGTGCTCCGGTATCACAATCAGTGATCAGGTGTGGTGGTAGTGGTGGTTACGTAAAAGTATCAATACTGCAATGTAGAAATACGCTGTTACAAGTAAAAGTCCGGAATTCAAAATTGATTTGAGTAAAAGTACGAGAGTAGGCCTATTGTATGTATTTGCATTACTAAGCTGATAGTAATGATGATGATTATGATTAGCTCGTTTTATGGGATATTATAGAATTGTACTCGAGGTGTTTCCACCTCCCTTCTCTCGCTAGGTGAGCTTTAATGACACCATCACTTTCGTCTGTGGCTGGCATGGCATGTCCTCAGCCTTTATTACGCCCTGGGGCTACCGCGAGGAGGTGGAGAAGGTGACTGCTTGTGTCAAAGGGACAAGGTCCCACGCGGTGCCTCTTGTAGTAGGCACACTGGCATGCGGAACCTGCGGGTGAGTCATCCCCCGGCCCCCTCCCTGATTATGGTGAGTTTTTCAAGAAACATCAAACAAGAAAGATTTAAAAGAAAACAAGTACCTGTAACACAGGGTGCAGTGGAGACGTTTTGCAAATGTGGCGAGCGAGACAAGCGGGGCGAGGGGGTCGATTCTTCTCGCTTCAAACTCTGTGACAATTAAAGGTGTAGTGAAACGGAAACGGTGGGCAATTTATTTTGAAGTTTCAGCCTCAAACGCTAGGACCTTAGTTTCTGAACCAATCAGAGCACCACATCCCTCCAGGCTATGGGACCTCCTGTCTGTGACTTCCTCTCACGTGCAGTGTCGTTTGTAAACAAAGTGACAGAGAGACGTGGAGCAAAGCCAGGGGATTATTTCTAACCTAATACCTATACACAACCTATATACATATTTTAGCGTGATGATTATCACGCTAAAATATGTTTAAAACGAGTCTGGATGTCATCTTGAATGGGAGTAGTTTGTAATCAAAACCAGCTGTGTTTGGAGGATGATGTAGCAGTGGGACTCAAACAGGTGAGCTTCATTTTTATTGGCTTTTATTGATGTGGTCCTCGACAGGTCATCACGCTTTCGTGATGACGTTTTCGTTTTCAGGAAGTAATTACAATTCTATTTTTATGGACTTTTTATATAAAAATACACAAATGAAATTTTTGCCAATTTTTTGGCATCCATTGTTAGGTATGCTCATATGATGACCAAGGATGTGGTCTAAAAGTGTGAAAAACTTATTTTTAATTTCACTACACCTTTAAACCCACAGGACTGAGAGGGCTGGTTGTGGCAAAAGTTGACAAGTGGTCAACTTTGGTAGCCTACTGCAAGCTTGGACTCCCTAACCTTTCATGCGGGAAACCAACCCCCCTGCCTGCAGCAATGGGGATATTTGGCTTCTGGAATTTAGGCAGGACTTCTCCGCTACAGTACATTCACTATTCTTTGACCCCTTCTGCTATTTGCTTTACAATTTTTTTAAGTTAAAATTTGTTTTACAAATGAAAAAGATTTTCTGACTCAACTACACCCGATCCATTACACACAGTACAGGTTCTTTTTTTCCTCCATTTTCTGAAAAGTATTGGACATACAGTACAAGGAGCACCTGACAGCAAAGACTTGCTGCTACTGTCAAATGATGAATAATGGTTCTCTGAGTTATACCTCGTTCATTAAAGGAGAATTCCATGCTAGAAGGCTTTCTTACCTCTATTTGTAGTTGTTATACCTGTTGCACCAAAGAGGTCCAGGTGTTATTTTGTGCAAAAGCGCATTATTGGCTATTTCCCCTAATATAAGCCCTCAATGAATTGCATTGAATTGAATGGGGCATTGGGGTGTTGTGCTAATTCGCTTATTTCCATCGCTCAAAAATCAATTATTTTTGTCGTCCTCATAATGTAAATAGTATACCAAGTGGCACACTAGCACAAAAACTGAACCCCCATTGAGGGCTTATATATAGGGGAAATAGCCAATAATGCACTTTTGCACAAAATAACACCTGGACCTCTTTGGTGGGGACGTAACAACTACAAATAAAGGTAAGAAAGCCTTCTAGCATGGAATTCTCCTTTAACATCTTTTTAACCTCCCTCCATAACGGAGGGAGGAGTGCGTTGTGCGTGTGGATTCACTGGCTGAGCAAACACGCACGCACGCACGCACGCACGCACGCACGCACGCACGGTTCTTTAAACTCTTTGTCTATTCACTCGTTTGACAAGCCAGAAAAGAAGCACTTGGCCTTGGCTCGCTTGCATTCTGGGGTCAAGAACGTCTAGGTTTTTATTGTCGGAGCTTTTTATTATGCGCCTCACCAAGGATTCAAAGTTTATTCCTTCAGGCAAGTGCTGGCATGTGCTGCCACTGTGGAACCTGCATCTGCCATGTCAGCCACTTAGTTCCAGGGGATCCTACATGTGAGGTTTGTGATCCTTGCACAGTACAATACTGAGTACCTTCCAGCTACAATGTATCCTGTGGAGGGCTGTCCAAGAAGGCTTGTCTCCAAGGGAGTGTGAGCTGAGCTGTGCACAACTCAACCTCTCCTTGGTGGGGAAGGCCAGCTAGGAAGTTATAGGAAATAGACACACAAGGATATCACTGCTTCAGACAGGGCAAAAGGGTCTCTGTCCATGTTAATGCAGCCCACAAACGTGCTGTTCCCTTATTCGATTTCCACGCTGATTTCCCGCGCAGCACTGAACATCGGGAGGTTCAGGTTGTGGGTTCGAATCCACCATGGTGTAACTGGCTTTGTCGGGTGTGTACATGAACACAATTGGCCTGTGTTCGGGGGAGGGTGACAATTGTCACTGCACGTAATCCTACAGTCTGGGGCGACACCTGTTACTGTTAGCAGTGCTGGAGGAGTAACAAAGTCTCTATGTCTTCCCGGTGGGTGCTCCTATGGGCGTCCAAAATGTTCTCCCTCTCAGCAATACAAAACCACTGAGTGGCAGTTCATGAAGTCTGAGCGCACTCGTTCTATCCCTCGCCCATATATACGTTTTAACAATGCAAGGGAAATTCCAATGAATCTTAATTTCTGTGCGTCCCCTTCTCGGAGACTTCTGCTTTTCATATAGCCATTTTCAACCTAAAGAGAAAGAAGACAACACAGCCTTTAGAATTATGGGAACTAATGGTCGCTTGACACTTGAGTTGCTATGGATGTATGTTAGTTTCTTAATACTTCCTGAGAGGCGCCTATTTCTGGCCTGGTGTGACAGCATGGGGCTTTTTGCCCTGTGAGAGGATAACTATTATACATTGTCACAGTATGTACAACATGTCTGGGTATCATGTTGGCATTGATTGAATGAACTGCTTCATGTGGTATTCTGTTGGGAAGACAAAATACAATTAATAATGTGGGTCAAGTGTTCAAGCATAGACAGACAATAACATAATATATTCAGCAAAACTATATTATCACACTATGCCATAACTAATTGGCACTTTTTAAGATTAATGATATGATTAGACAACAATATAATTGAAGAGGATATAAGCAAAGGATATCTCAACAGAAGGATATTCCAACCAAAGTCCCCCTTTTCACATGGGTCTCCCACGTGAACTCAACAGCAGGGAGTTACACTCCTCTGCCTCGTTGGCAATCTGTCCTCAAATGGTGGAATGATTGTTCTCCTCATCCTCTTCCTAGCACTTCCATTGAGGGCTGGCTCATTGAGGGCTGGCTCTCTACCTGTAACAGTGGCATCTGATAGGGAGGGGGTACACTCATCTTTTCGGTCAAGGCACAAAGCACGTATGCAGGGAATACAACAACACCCACACAAGATCAGGATAGAAGCTGCAAGAAAGAAAGAAAAAAAGGAAGGAAGATACGTAGATGCAACAAAGCCCTTCCATTTGCCAAACCATTTTTCCATCCACTCAGTTACTGGGTTGTTTTCAGCTCAGTGGACAGAGCTCTGAGTCCATCCAGCGCCCTAGACACGGACCCGTCGGGTGCAATGGTGTTGGGGATGAAGACATTCATCGTCTGAAAATAGAAAACCTCCCCCCCTTTCAGCAAGCAGAAAGTCAACAGCTAGCCTGTTTTAAAAAGTCATCAGAGAGTTAACATGCAGTTCTTCAGCTGTGCCAGTAATATCATCACAAGTCAGGTTAGCAAGGCTTAGTTTGGACATTGGAATAGACATAGTTTATTCTATCTTGAAATGAGGTGGGCCTTACTGTCAAACACAGCACATTACTGGAGGATGTAAAAGAATGTGAGAATGAGTGGATCTATTACTGAGCGGTTGTTAAGTGGGAACAAGAGATCAAAGAGAAGATATCCTAGCATTTAGAAACCATACAACACATAATGCTTGCATACAAAATATTATATCCTTGCAAACCTTAGTGAGTGTGCGTTGTTCAGGTGGGAGAGCTGGAGCACACTAATTCAGATGATACCACGTTACACCTGACTGGCTCTTCTGCCGCCTCCTGGTCAGCTGTCTCCTGTCATTTCGCCTGTGCCTGTTAAAAAGACAGACTTCCAATGCAGTTAGGATTTTGTAATACATTTTTTACAGATTTTGCTTGTATCCAGGGGAGTCCCCCTTAGAGCTGGTCCAGGAAATTGTCTCCCTGTGGTTAGTTCATATGGGGAATAACCAGTACTGCGGTTAACAGATGCTACTGGGCTGATGGGCCTTTTTCAACCATACCACATGACATTGTTTCAAACTTGCTTTCACTTTCAAACTTTTGCTTTCTTGTTTGACTTCAGTCTCAGTCGTGTCTGCACAGCAGTGCATAGGGTTCATGTATGCTCTGATCTGTCAAAACCACAAGGATGACAAACTCAAATGCAGAGTGGGCCGAAAATAAAAACATTGTACACTCCTTACTGGCAGGTAAGCAGTGTATACAAGAGCAGTGACAACAAGCAAACAAGAGGTAAAAAGCAAAAAAACAAAAATAAAGTAAAAGTATGTCAATTGGTCAGATGGTGCCCAAGTTATGGGACAAACACCCACACAAACAGTTTTCTGAATTTCTAGATGGATGTGCTTTTCCTTCATGACATAAAAGGTATTTCCCAACGGAGCAGTAAAAGGAACGAATCGACCGATCCTGCTGTCCAGTAACCTTTCAACGGCTTTCTTTCCCTGTCTGACAAGGCCTTGGTGTGGTTGCGATCACGGTGGTCATGTCATTGTCTGGCATGGTTTTGGCCTTGGTGTGTCTTTCCTGTTGCTATGGAAATGAGTCACGGACATCGATGGGTGTAAGTAGCTTACCCACTTTCAGAGAAAACTCAAAAAGAGGAACTGGAACGGAGTGAGGACGGTTCGGCCTGCCAGTGCACAGCCCTTTTACTCACTGTAAGGCTGTCAATATTTGTCTGTTTTTTGGCTGCTGTTTGGAACAAAGGAGCACACATGTGTTTCGTGGCTTGATGATAATGGAGCATACTATAGAAGTCCTGATGTCCAACAAAATCTCATGAACGTTGTTTTTGAGGGATGCTAGCCCCCCCTATATTTAGCTATTAGTATATATTTTCGTCCTACACAAACTAAATTAAATTCCCATTGACAATGAATGGAGAATTTACGTCATATGTGGACGAGCAAATCGGCTATTTCTGTCCTACCATTGACAATGCATGAAAAACTTTGTTTTACCTTTTCTTTCAACTCAACAATGAACTGTTGTCAGCAGTATTATTACACCTGACTCATTCTCCTTTGATCCTAACTTGCTATTCTTCTATCTATAAATGCATGGGATCTCGGTCTGTTTGTCTGTTCCCAGCATATCTCAAGAACCGTCCAACCGATTGACTTCAAACTTGCCATGTCTGTCTGTCTGTCTGTCTATCTGACATCCTATAACTGGCGCCATGACTCTGAGGAAGATGTCTTCTTAGACATTGAAGCGTCAGTCACCCTTGCTATCACCTTAAAATAAAAAGGCTTAAATGTCCGAGCTGCTCCAGTGTCATCTCCTTCCCTGCATCGTATAACTGACATCATAGCAAGTACTATATGCATATTCGGTAGGCTACTGTACTGCATAACGATGACCATTGGGAACGCATATCAACAGGCATCTAACTATACGTTGTACAATATATTCCCCCCAGACTCAACATTATTTTGTGCTAGTCTGTAGAGTGGTCTTTTATAAACCCCCCTTATAAAATAAAATGAGCATATCTATGCTGGCACATGGTTAGATATTGTTATTCAGGTCTCAGAAGGAAGAGAGATGGCTATTTGAACGCCCTGCATGATCCATTATTATGAATGCTGGTGGTGAATCAAAGTCGAAATATTAGATGCACCACCACTGCCCTCTAGAGGAGAGGAAATGGTACTTTCGTCATTCCACATAATGACAGCAATGAGGGCATGTTCTCTCTTTTAGATTCACTTCATCATACAGTGTGGCTCATAGTAGAAGCTACTTTTTATGGCTTTATGCTAACAGAAAAGCCCTGCCTCTGGTGCACCCATGGTGCTTTCATGGTTCATCGGAAGGCCTTTGAATTTACCATACAGTGAAATCCAAAATGTGGAGTACTGTTACTTCCTTGCACAGCTTAAATTTACAGCAGGCTAGGAGAGGACGGGGTATAATGGAATTGCAGTTCACTGGTGCGTTACTTGGATCGGATCGTGTAAGCGCAGTGAAACAGTGGGGGACTCTCAAATCTAAATGGATATTTGGGTTTCATTTTCTGCCCAACAGATGGCTGCTGATGACCTTGCTGGGGGAGTTTAGTAAAAGCAAAATTAATCATAGCTTTACTCTCTAGCCAAAGGAGCCCCCTCTCCCCTCTCCCTGTGTCACAGGACAGGCTCTGACTCTAACAGTGGTTGCAGTGCATTTGGTGAAGCAGAGAAAATGACTCCATATGCCTCTTCCGCCATGCTGCATACATTCCCTCTCATCTTTGTCCTGTGGAAAATGTGATCTGTGTGAATATCACAGTCTCGCCCATCCCAGTGAAGAAAGGGGAGTAGCCTAGGTAGAGGCAACCCTGCCTCGCAACAAGGCTATGGAAGGAGAATGGGAGGGAGGGTGGATGGGCAGTTGGGCACCAGGCAGCCAGCCAGCCCAGGAGAGACACTTATATAATAAAACGTGCTTGGAAGCACTGTTGCTATTGCTTCTTGTGACTGAGCGTGTTTTGCCAGTGAGTGGATTGATTAAATTACTCCTACTTAATGTGACTGTTGTTGAACAGTCTATAGCCATGATTCACATGAGTTTCCTTCGACGGGTGGCTGGCATTAACCTGACTCTGCTAGATCGAAGACGTTTGCTTCACAAGTAGGTTTCACAGCGTACTCCCATCTGGCGGAGTCAGGTTAGGCTGGCATCTCCCTTAGGGATAAGGTGAGAAGTTAACACGAGAGACTCGGAGTAGAGTTGCTGCTTCTTCGTCTGGAAAGGAGCCAGCTTAAGTGGTTCAGGCATCTGGTTAGGATGCCTCTCGAGCGTCTCCCTAGGGAGGTCCTCGAGGCACGTCCCTATGGGAGGACACCCCTGGGCAGACCAAGGATGAGATGGAGGGCTTGCATCGACTCACTGGCCTTGAAATGCCTCGGGATACCCCAGGAGGAAGTTACTAATGTTGCTCTGGAGAGGGAAATGGAGCTCTCTGGTGGAGCTGTTGCCCCCGCGACCCGACTACGGATAAGCGGTTGAAGATGGATGGATGGATGGTTCACATGACGCTCGTACTTCACAAGCGTCATGGCGAAACTTCAGCCTGTTTTTGAGACCACTACATTTACAGAGCAAACGTGTACATAAACGTTCAGATTTCAAATACTCACCACGGGTGCCACGATTGTTAGAATTTTCCTAGTACGGCTATTAGCACCTGTGCATTCTGCGTTATTTAATAAAAAGCATTTTTATCTGAGCTGTTTTTTTCGCCATATTTCAACTACTCGCCCCTATCGGTTGGGAGTTGTGTTGCACTCTGACACACTGGGTGTGTTTGTAGGCACACTGACCGCACTGGTACCAGGTCGTCTCGCCCCTTTTCCAACTCGCCCCCGCGAAAAGTGAAGACGGCTCGCCACAGAATTTCGAAAAGTGAAGACGGCTCGCCACAGAATTTCGAAAAGTGATGACGGCTCGCCCCGAGCCGTGGAGACAGGTGGATTTTTGAAAATGACTAAAATCATGAAGGCAGCGTGCAATTTACGTGGAATCTTTCAGCTACTATTGTGAATCAGTGGACCATGACAGCTTAAACACAACTCTTCTTTACTTTCAAACTCAGAGTCAATAATAAGGCAAAGCAACATCATCACACATCATGTTGTATGTATGTCAAGACTGAAGGGGCGACCGCTCTTCCCGTTGGGGCGACCGCTCTTCCCGTTGAGGCGACCGATCTTCGCCGCTTTGGGCGAGTTGGAAAAGGGGCGAAATAGGCGAGTGTGCTCCCGGTGTGCAACAGTGAGTTTTTTTTCCGAACGCACGTATTAAACAACGCGGAATTTGACCAGAAAATGTTTAACATCCATAGCACCCATGGTGAGTACTGAGTACTTTATTTCGTTGCTGTCGGGAGGAAACCTCATTCCTCATAACTCTTTTTTTTTTTTTGCATAAATCAGTGCTAAAAATATTGAACCAATGGAAAGTATAGTAAATAGTGCTTTGGACAAAACCTCTTAACTCCATTGGACCCTCAAAATGTCAGCTAAAGCAACTAACTCCTCTCCCCCTCTCATGGAAGTAATTGGCATTATATAAAGTTACAACGCCAACTTTGATGAGGCTGTATTTCTTTGTTTTAAAAATATAAGGTTTTCTTTATTTCCTGTAAAATGTATGTTTTTAATTTCCTGAAAAATGAACATTTTGGAGTTATGAGGTTTCCTCCCGAGTCCCGACAACAGAGATATTTTAAATCTGAACGTTTATGTACACGTCTGCTCTGTAAATGTAGCCGCGGTCCCAAAAAACTGTCTGAAGTTGATGCATGACTGCCATGATTATAGTCATGTTTCAGGGCTATATTAATAGCCTATAGTTAGTAGTGACTCGTGAGTCAACAGAAGAACAGAACCTTTCATAGCCAAAACTAGAAAGCATGAAAACATTTATGATGATGATGATGATGATGATTTAATTCATTAATAAACGGGTTCGGGTCATAAGAGTTGATTCGGGTGGGAGGGGACCATCGAGCTCATCTCCGCAGGTGATTGGTGGCTTTCATCGTCCAATCACAAGCCGTCTGCGAAGTATCTGCTTGGTGGTCAGTTTGAAGCATTTTTTTTTAATGTATTTGTAGAAGTAATGTTCCGTTATCGAGCCTTCTCAGCCTTGTGTGACTTTCTACCCGGTAAACACATTAACCTCTACGCGTTGAAGGATGTCTGTTGACCAGTGGCACTCTCGGGCGAGTTTATCGTACTTTAAAAGAAAAATCGGAAAGCGTTTTCCTCGGAAGCGTCTCAAAGGGAGCTAAGCAGCCCTTAGCAAAAGCTAGCAATGACAGCCAGACGAAGAAGTGCCATCCTCATCCCCAGCGGGTTGGAGCAGCAGCCATCAGGTATAAGTTGCCACTCAACTTTCTCTCCGTTCGTTCCACGGAGTCGACATCCGCACTGGTTAACTTCTTGATAAAGTTCGTGTTGTTGTGTGATTGATTAGATTAAACTGTTTCTGCTTTTGTGTCTGTAAAAGTGGTAGTTGTCAAGCTAATGGCGCAGGGTCAACTGTTGCATCGCAATCGGCGACCTATTGAATTCTGTGTCGCCAGGCGTTGTCGCTGTTTGCTTAGTTTGGTGCAAATGTTCTGTCTGGAATGTGGGCGAACATAAAAAAAATAGAAAAGAATTTCATTTTCCACAATCACAAGTGCTACTCTCTTATGCTATAATAATTGTTGTCTGTACATTACCAGCAGGTATCTAGCATTATTTGCAGCAGCGACCTCGTCTCACAATTCAATGTGTCACCTATTTCGGTGTACCATAGGGCTAAATAAATGGCTAACGTCATACAGATGGCTTCGGTGGCGCTGTTCCCTTGACAAACAGCTGTGTACAACAAGACAAATCCACGGTCTGTCGCGTTGAATCTACATGAGAAAGCGTAGCCTGCTGGTTAAAAATTGGTGTTAGTTTTCCATTAACGTTAGCACCTTGTTGTTTTCGTCCATGTTTTTTTTTTCTCGGTTGTGTCTTTGCTGTAATTCTATTGCTTTATGTAGGCTACTGTTTGCCTTGAAGTGCTCGTGTCATGAATGTTGTTGCGGAAAGTACTTGCACACAGGCTTACATACAAGAATAAATGTGATTAATGTCTCTTATTGCCTTTGCTGTATTCACTATTCAGAGAGTCTGAATCGGACTACTAGGCCACATGAAAATAGGCCTGTGCTTTTATACAATGTACAGATTGCATTAGTAATGTTTGTTTTGTTTATATGTCCCTTTTTTGTCACAGGTGACTGTGTTCCTAACCAGACCTGTGCAGTGCACTACAGTGCTCCCCTGTGGATGATGGACATGGACTACCCATACCTTATTTGGATTAATTGCTGGTTCCCATGGCAGCAGCTGTCACCTATCCGATTCCTCACAGGTTATTTGCACATTATCTTATTGTTTCTTATTGCCTCATCCGGCAGATGTGTTCCCTGTGACCTCCCATCCAAACAGAGTAAACATGGTAGCCAGGGAGCCACAGGCCCAAAATTGGACGGGACCTGTGATGTCATGCCGTACTTTTTGAGTGGTGTAAACCACTCCTACAACTGGCTTTGTTAGTTTACGTGTCTGTCCGTACCAAAAAAAATGAGCATGGTTGCTATGGTCACCCAGTTCACCCGGGTGTGATTTCAGTTAGTTTACGTGTCTGTTCGTACCAAAAAATGAGCATGGTTGCTATGGTCACCCAGTTCACCCGGGTGTGATTTCAGCTTTGATAGTTCACGTGTCTGTTCGTACCAAAAAATGAGCATGGTTGCTATGGTCACCCAGTTCACACGGGTGTGATTTCATTACGTCAGACATTACGTCAGACCACAGCTGATCAGTCTATATAAGACCTTACACCACTCAGTTCACACGGGTGTGATTTTTATTTGTGTTTTTGAGTGGTGCAAACCACTCCAATAACCAGCTTTGTCTGTATCTATGTATGTGTGTACTGTGTACCTGTACGTGGTGAGCATGGTTGCTATGGTTAGTGTGTGACGTCACTGCACCACTCAGTTCACACAGGTGTGATTTTTTTTCTATTCATTTGGTCATTAAGGTCCACATAATGAGAGGCCTGCTCTGCCGGAAACATCGCAAAAAAATAGTTATGGCCATTTTTGTATACCACACCATAGTCAACCATTAACCAATATAAGGCAAATTTCATCATGCTTTAAGTAGCATGTGACAATTGTGACATGTCAAACTAGGGGGTTTTCATGATTCTGAATCCATTCCAAGCATTATGCACGAAAAACACTCCTTGGCCTAAATTCGGCCATAGCCACTTTCCAAAATGTGCCCAAATGTGCTGACCTCATCACATTTGTGATGACGGCTATGGCCATTTTTAGGCCAAGGAGTGTTTTTTGTGCTAAACAAATGCTTGGAATGGATTCAGGATCATGAAAACCCTCTAGTTTGACATGTCACAATTGTCACATGCTACTTAAAGAATGATGACATTTGGGACATTTTGCCTTATATTGGTTGTCTATGGTGTGGTATACAAAAATGTCCATAACCTTTTTTTTTCGCGGTGTTTGCGGCAGAGCAGGCCTCTCATTCTGTGGACCTTAATGACCAAGTTAATAGAGAAAACACAAATAAACTACGGCATGACATCACAGGTTAATCCTTAACCGTTGAGCTTTTGGGCCTGTGGCTCCCCGGCTATGGCCTGAAATTCATGTTGTTTAAATGGGGGGGGTAAATGCTGGCCTCTGTAACATACATGACAGTGTTCTACCCTGGATTCTAACCTCGGTCTCCTGCGCAAGTGCTTAACACATTCCATCCGTAGGACGTGGAAACGTCATAGGGAATCCAATCGACGGATGCATTGGACGTGTGTACACGTCCTAGAGCAACCTCAATGATGATTTTTCAGTCGGGCTCTCGGCCACCGTAGACCGCACGCTTCACTCTACTACCATATTAACTTCCCGTTCACTTGTCTTAGCTGTTAGCACGGCAGAAAGAATGCCTCGTCTCTCCTAATCCAGGGCGCTGTCCGTGGTTTTGATCTGATGGATATACTAGCGCTTCATTTCTGCTCCTCATCCGCCTCTCGTTCTAAATATGCTATTTTACAACGCTTTTTGGATTCATGTATCGTATAAATTAAGTAAGTAAGATAGCAAAATATTTCTCTGTTTTTTTTCTGGATTGTTGCCGGGGGGGGGGGGGGGGGGGGGGGGGGGGGGTTCAGAGTAAAAGCGGCCATGTCTTTCCGGCACCCCAGAGCTCCTATTTTGAAGGAATCCCGGGAATGATTGTGTTAAAGTTCGTCTTTGGTGCATGAGCCGGTTTAGCCCGCTAGTGTTTTAAAAGTGTATTTTCTCGTTCTATAACCATAGAAGAATATATAGAATGTGAAGAAATGGAAAAGACAACGGACTGCATTGTGATGAGCTGTGTTTTGGACTTTTTATATACATCAAGTTTTCTTTTTTGGATTCCTCATTCACTGTTTTTTACAAACAAAAATTATATGTTGGTCAAAGACATCACCGGGTAGGTAAACGATAGAAATGAAGTAATTTCCTGAATGAACTATTCCTTTTAGTCTTAACATTGTCATTTCCGATTGCATGCTCTGCTCCAATTTTAAGGTTGGGTGTGAAAGCAAGAGAGCACAGGGGACAGTAACTGTAGTAACCTACAGTTCTAATGTAGGTTAGAAGAGGGGCTAAAAATCTGTAGAATTAGGTACAGTAGGTTAGGCTATGCATTTCTGTGCCCAGACTGCAGTACATGTCTCCTACTTTACGTCTGCCTAAATCAGATTGACATGGGTTAGGAGCTAGACAAGGGCAGGCTCTGTGAAGAATAATAGACGGAACTGAGAAATTAATATTCATTGGTCTGGTGCTTTAATTTTTACAGAGTGGCATTCCTTTCGGATAAGGTATTTACATTTTAAACTTGAATTATACTTCACTGTACAATGGTGGCGTGCGACCAGGGCTCCAGCGTGCGACCTATTAGGTCGCATATGCGACTTAATTTATTAAGGGTGATACTTAAAATTGAATGAGGTCGCACAGGTGCGACTTGCTGGAAGGATGAGTGGAGGAAAAAAAAACATCTCGCAGTGCTTGCCCGTTCCATTGATTGAAAACATTGGACGTTCGCCTGACGCCCAGTGTTCAAAGAACGATCGTTCACGAAAACCCACAAATAAGCCCTTCAGATTTGGATGGTCAGAGCGGCGCGATTACATACAAAGTCAATTCAAAGACGAGAATTGCGCAAACGGGCGCGGCGCGACCTGCCGCGGTACAAACTGGACGAACCGAGGCGAATATATATTCAGGTCTGAACGCAGCTTATCCGACACAAATTAACTAATCTTTCTCAGCTGTACAATTTCACTGGAGCGCGCAGCGCGCATATCTAACTGCATGATGATCAGTCATGATCTACACAGACAGCCGACTCCCGACCCAAACACTGAGTGAAACTTAGTAAACGTGTTGTTTGATTAAACATGTGCCACGAAAAATAGCTTCCAAAGCTTGTTATGTTTGCATCGAGGAGGTAGCCTATGTGTCCATACCATACGTGAAAATAGCTGATCTACAAGCTCACAACGCGTCGCGTCTGCGACGCGTTGTGAGCTTGTAGATCAGCTATTTTCAGCACGCGGAGATATGCAGGCTCTGAGAGCATTCCGAAACTTTTGCCTTCACAATAAAAGCATGCAGCTTTCACAAGTTGGCCCATAAAGACAAGGAAAAGGATTAAGAATTTGGTGGCATTTCACATTGCAAAAGATTTTTTCCAAAATGTAGAAATATTATAATAAGGAATTAATTTGGATAATGGTAATGGAGATATTGTACAAATTGTCACTTTATTAATCCAAAAGGTTTGGACTGCATTTAATTTTCAACACAAAACCTTAAACTGACTTTCTGTGTGTGGAATATAAATATTGCCTTTATTGACTGAGTGACTTTGTGGTGGGTTGAAACCATCTACAGTGTTTTGAAGTATAACCAGGTAGGTTGCTGTTTTTTACACAGTGACCTTTGTAGGGGGTTTTATGATTCAAACCTTTAATGGTGGAAACCACTACATAAATAAATGGCGCCCGATGTGGGGGCATGATAAGATCATGTATTAATACCACGCTATACAAAGAAAGAAATGGTGCTACCTAATTTGTGGTGGCGCTACCAAATGAAAAGGTAGGTGGCACCAGTGCTACCTGTGAAAAAGTTAGTCTGGAGCCCTGCGTGCGACGAAGTAAAAATAAACATAACCAGCGAAAGGGGAGGTGCATTGGCTATAACGATGGGCAGATGCTCTAGTCTGTAGAGTGTGTATGGGGTCTGTGCCATAGATATAAAAAATCACCCGTGTGAAGTGAGGGGCGCTAATATATTAAAGTCTAACTCATGTTGATTAGGTGATGTAATGATGTAAAACAAACAGTCCAAACACAAACATTAAACGCCATTAACATTAAAGAGGCAATATGACAAATGACGACCCATGATGTAAATTTTCCCTTCATTGTCAATGCGTTTACAAAACAAACATTGAACTAAAGACAAACATTAAACCTGTGTATAGGAGGGGCTAGCGCCCCTCAAAACCTAGATGCCTCGTTCACCGCTACAGTTCATTGGAGCGACCTGTATTGCACGGGTAGGTGGAAGTCATGCGGAACACACACTGGCACTCAAAGTGACTACTGGCCAATCACAGCGCATCTTTTCCAGGACTTGTCAAATCAAAGGAGCTTTATTTGCATTAGAAACCATACGTTTACATTGCCTCTTATTGCCGAACGCCCCCTTCTGTGCATCACAGAAGCTTGCCTTCCCTCGAGATACAAACGCCCCAGAGCCGAAGGAGGCGTCTACCTGTATTTTGTCTGTGCCAGTGCCAGCCAGTACAGAGTCCTGCATTCATGTTGGCTTTGATTTAAACATCACTAGTGTAAATATTTGCGGGAATATCCCACATAAGTGCTACATTTGCAGTAATCAAAATATGCGTAATTCTCAAAATCCTGTGCCAAATTTCTGCTACTGTACTGTACTTTCGTTACTCAGAGGCACTTTTGGATAAAACTGTCCATCCAATGGAGATGGTCTCTCCAGGGTTGTAATGCAAAATACATGTTTCTTATATGTGCCCAAGTATCTTAGCATGAATGAATTGAATGTCATGTGGTCGTGACAGTGGCCCATTTGTGGCGGCCATGGTAGTGGTTCCCCAAAGTCCCCATCTTCTTGGCATCAGGTTGAATTGTCCTTGAGCAAGAGTCAGACACTGTACCCCTAACTGCTCCCAACAAGCAGGTTGCTTTCAGACGCTGTAGAAAGAAATGCAGAACATGAATATTGAATACATATATATAAATAAGCAATCTGTTTAATCCCTTAGTCCAGGGATTATCAACCTTGAACTAATAATCGCAGTAATTAGCGGTTATATCATTAAAATCAGAATTCATAATCTTATAGGTTTAATTGTATTTTCCACCCAAAATGTGTATTTTCATTCAAGATTGAACTTTTATTGTATTAATAATTAAGATGCAATTTGATTATTAATGTGGAACTTTATTGTGGTTAATCCACCCACTGTTATCCATCAAGTTTTTATGAGCTGTAGTTTGATCATTGTATAATGCCACAGGGTGGCGACATTTGCACACAATAGATTCTAATTGTCAGCGACGTTTTACTTTGGTTGTACAATATTTCAAACAACTGCCATTAGTACAGATTTCTTTTTTTTAAGTGATTTATTTAAGGATTGCAGAAGTCACTTGCGCGAGTTTTACAATCCATAAAAAAGGATGTTTTGTTGTTTTGAAAGAAAGTCCCTGTTCTATGGATACCAAAGTGGCTGACTGGGTAGAACCCCGGCGAAAATAAACGTGGCACCCTGCAGGTTTGTATCAACTTTGGGCAGCCGCATCAGGCATCACGCCGCATCACACAGCCACAGGAGTGGAGTCAGTGAAGTGAGTGGGACAAAACTGGACATACCTTCATCTGCACCTTGCGCGCTCCCTCGCTCGGTCCTCTCCATCGCTCTCGCCCACCCCGGCCCGGAGGCTTCGCGAGCGCGCACGCGCGCCCCATTGCGTGGGAATGGCTGTAGTGTAACCGAGGGGGCCGGGCCGCCAGGAGTGAGCACTAGGATTGCTTGCGAGAGTTTGTAAATGTCCGCCATGTTGGCCATGGCGCACTGAGCCGCGGAGGAACAGCGGAGCCTGCGAGAGAAAGAGACCGACTGAGGGCGACTGAGATCCGGGGCCTGCCCGGCTCTGCTCGCCGCTGCTGCCGCAGAGCTTCCCCGCCTCTTTAGATCGCTCGGTGTGACTCGCTAGAGAGCGCGAACGGCTTCCTCCATGAGAACTCTCAAGAGAGCTGCTGTTGTTCTTGGCAGACATACTAGATTTATGCCGCATCTGACGTTATAAAAATGAGTAAATTGTCGTTTCGGGCGCGGGCGCTGGACGCTACGAAGCCTATGCCAGTCTTCCGCTGCGAGGATCTGCCCGACCTGCATGAATATGCCTCCATCAACAGGGCAGTACCGCAAATGCCAACGGGGATGGAAAAGGAGGAGGAATCGGTATGTTTTATCGCTGCACGTCTTATGCTGGGATGTAGATTGACATTTTTCACATTTTCAAGGGGTGCCACTATCTTTGCCTGCGCAAGCTAGTGGAAAATGGCCGCCATGTCTCCTTTTTTTCGTGCACACGACGGATCTCAGTGAATACTGTATTTAACGACTGCGCTGTGCCGTGGTGGTTGTTGTAATGTTGCGCTGATGTGGTATTTAGTTGACATGTCTTGTTGTGTCAATTTGCATCGCTTGAAATCGCAGCCGAAAGCACAAAGGAGTCACGTGACATATGTCGCTTCCACCATTTTGTTGACTTTCTCTTTGGTAAAGGCAACCGGGATGGGCCTGGGGGTGGCTGTACTTGCTGTGAATGAACACCACGGGGCGACTATGAGCCCCGTCGTGGTTTTGACAGCTAGATGCTGTGAGAATGACAGCCATGTGTGCAGTGGTGGAAAAAGCGACACATTGTGAACATGTAGATAGACTATTTTCAAATGGCCGTAATGTGTATATAGGGCTGAAGTGGGTAATGTATGTTTTGTAATAATAATCCAAATTTACAAAGTAAAGTTTTCAAATTATTGTAGTGGAGTAAAATTACAATATTTGCCTATGAGAAGAAATAGTACTCTGAGAAGTAAATGTATTAAACTGGAAATACTCCAGTAAAGTAGAAGTACCTCAAAATTGTACTTAACCCGTTTTAGGCAGGAACCCCTTTTGGTGTTTTAAGCATTAGGTTATGCTTTAGCTATTGAAAAATAGCAGGTCTACAAGCTCATAGAGCTTGGTCTACAAGCTCATAGAGCTTGGTCTACAAGCTCATAGCTTGTAGGTCTGCTATTTTTTTTTAAAAGTGAAAATGTAGCGCAAATCTTTGTGTGTGTGTATTTATATATATATATATATACACACACTTCTTTCACAGCGAACGTTTTTAACTCAAATCCTTGCTTCTGGGAGGGTCCCTGAAACATATTTTCAGATGGGGGTCGGTGGCCAAATACATATCATTTTATGAAAATGCAGAGAACCACTGACATAGAAACATGAGGTTGTTCAGAAAACTGTCATGATTTAGAAGACATTTGTAGAATCGTCCTCGGGTCTAAATGGGTTAAGTACAGTTCTTGAGTATTTATGTACTTAATTACTTTACACCACTGCATTTGTATCTGTTGTACGCTGCGCTGCACTTTGTATCTCCTTGCTGAAGATCCCAACATCTCTAAACACGTTTGTTTACATTTGAGATCAGAGGTATACAGCCAGAAAGACTTGAGAGGAGTGCAATGTTATATCGTTGGTTTAACTTGATGCCGTTTTTTAATTCTCTTCAATATGATTGTGATTGAAACACTTTGGAGGCGCTTTCTGATATTCTCACATATCAAGGTGTTTTAGCTGACGTTCTACAGACGTGCAAGCCGGAGTTAATGGTCTTTCTCAATAATACTTTTAACAGGACATTTGGCAGCAGCATCAATGGTCTAGAATCGGGGAATCATTCAAATCAGCCTTTATTTATATAGCACATTATAACGCAACCAAGGTTGACCAAAGTGCTTCACAACAAAGAAATTAAAGCAAAATACAAATACATCAAGCAGAGCATAGAACAAATATATAGCATATAAAATCAAATAACATTGAAAACCAACGAAAAAAGGTGCGTTTTGAGTAGGGACTTAAAAATGGCAATGGCAATCTAAATTGTCGACATTAATCCATTTAGAACTGAAGCCGACTGTTGCTATATACTGTAGATCATGGCAACAAAAACCCCGAAAGGGGTTCCTGTCCTGAATGGGGGCCTGAATACAATATACGACGACAAAGAATACGTTTTGTTAACACAATCAATCCAGCACCCGCGTCCACCTGTGCTGTGCTCTCATTGGCTGTAGCACACCACCTCCACCTGCTCTCAGTGCTGGTTGAAACTTAGTTCTTACTGTATGAATTCAAGTTGGCCCAGATATCAAACATGCTAGATGTCTGGAGACGCTCCCCAAGCCATCTCCCGAGAGCTGGAATCGCCGTCTATCAGCTGTTTACACACAGAGCAAAACCTTGGGTAGCGAAGCCCAATTTTGCGCCAGTCGGACTTGTCGGCGAGCGCCAAAATAGGTCGGCGACAGCATAGCCTCTGAAAAATGACAGTCACCGGCATGACAGGACATCGCAATGAAGTCAGCAGAATGACTTCGTCATTCAGCTTCCCACCAGACTCATCTCCCCTCCTCCTCCCCCCACCAGCTGTACACATACACACAGCAGTGTTGCATAACGAGGTGACAGACAAGATGAAGAGGGCAGTTTTACTACAGGTCGTCTATGCACAGCTTAGCTTCTTGACCCACATCCTGCACAACGAGATTGCTCTCCATCTGTACTAAGCTGTCTGAGTGGCCACATGCTGGTCTGTGACATAACAATGAGTGCTGCGGCAGTATAATAATTGTATTTGGCCGACACTCCTTCAGAGGGTATGCAATAATCGGGCAATTAGAATGAACTGCTAACTTGTAGCTCAAAACCTTACATGTGACTAACTGTAATGTGTGATAGAATGATGACCTTGGTACAATCTCTATGAGCTGAAAACACTGACTGGGAGCAGTGGGGGCCTCACGTCAGTTGCCACGGTAACTTTTATTGGAGTCATCTGCTCTTCAGGGTAACGTTGAATGGAAGGAACATGTGGCAGCGTGAACATATAGATTTATACATTTTGTCTCCTCAGGCGTGCAATGCCGTGCATCTGTGCCAGTGAGGCGAGCACAGAAGCAGCACTAACACGGTGCGGAGTCATCGCTTTATAGATGAATTTATTTTATTTATTTTAAGCAGTGCTAGCCCACTTCTGACTTTGTATGTCTGTATTCTAAGGCTGAGCGATTAATCATTTTCAAACAAAGTGTGATTTGAATTGAAACCATGTGATTAGCGAATCGCAAAAGCCGCGATTTATATTTATTTTATCATAATATTCAACAGGAGCAAGTCTGATCCAGTGTTTATGAGTACGACACCGCTGTGCTCTCTATTCTAACCAATCAGAAGTGTCCCTGCAGTGCAGTGCATGTAACAGCACGCGCCCAGTGCCCAAAACAAGACAAGTAATCCTTTACCACTCGCGTTGGTGGCTGGCTGCTAGTAACAGCAGCGGCAAGCATGCATGCCATCTGCAGAGCCTGAGCCCCCCGATTCAGTCCGGTGCGGCTATTCATGTCGGTCTAACCAGACAACATCCATGCTGAAATTAAATGAAACTTGTTTGATTTAGATTCCATTTTGACTGGTGTGGCTTCATGCAGTGCATGCACAAGTTAGAGAGAGTGTTAGCCTAGCCTCCCTCTCCTGGTCTGACTGTTGTGGGCATATCTTTTAGCCTGTGTGTGACTGATTGTGTGCATGATGTCTTAGCCTACTGCTGCTTACAGGCAAACTAGCCTCGCTTAGCGATACGCAATATGCATTGCAAAGACAGTTAAAGGCTGGCTAGTGGCTATGCGAGGCTGCAGGCAAACCGTGTGTGTGTGTGTGTGTGTGTGTGTGTGCAGACGGGGGTGGAGAGGAGTAAAAACAAGGCTCACATGGCTTTGGGGAGTTTGGGCAGCAGATTTACAAGCTCTCAAGTCATGCTGCAATGCGTTGTGGACTTCTAGATAAGCTATTTTGATAAAAATGGATAAAATAAACTTTTTTTAAATATTATTATTCCATTTCCGATTTTCTTTTTTTAAAGTTCGAATCCCGTGCCATCAAACGAAGCTTCGAATATTTCATGTTTTTGGGGTCAGGCCTACTTAAAAATATATATATCGCGAGTCAAATCGCAATATTGGTCAGAAAAAATTCAATTAATTTTTTTTCTCAATCGTTCAGCCCTACTGTATCTGTATGTATACTACATTACTATTTAGAATGGAAGGAGAGGGACAGCAGCAGCCTGCCTGATCCTTTCACCGCTTACTTCACATCATGACACTACCTTTCAAGGATTTGGCTTGACAAGCTGATAAATATGTTCATTGCAGTGGTGCGTCAAACATTTCCATTTGGTGCACCACCATATCATTTAGGCAGCGGTGAGCTGGCGGTAGGGCTGCCCGAGGTGCCTCCCCGGTAGTTCTGAAGCTGGATGCACGCACATGCACGACAATGCGCGTTGACAGCATGCTCAACACCTAAAACAAAGCAAGCGGTGGCGCCGTCTATCTAGCTGGCAGGCTCCTGATGGCATTACCTGATGTTCTGGTTTTTGTGGAGAGGTTACTTACTTACAGTAAACAACATTAAATGTCCAGCCCAGTGTCTTTGCCATGTTAACACTGTGTGTTTGACGGCCCGTCGCTTGTCGTGTTAGAAGTAATCATACCTCCAGTGGTTGTCGATCCTCTCGGGGGGTCTTTTGGCTACATGCTAGCACAACCATTATGTCGTCTGTCTCACCTTGAAATGGGCTCTGAAGATGCAAATTGCTGGGCGTACTGATTTAATGGTTCCAAATGACCCTGGGCGATAAGAGTGTTAAGTTACAATGTCATATCCAATTTGTAGCATTAGCATAAATCAACTGATGTCAGTGTTGACCACAATGACCAGCATCAGTTATTACTTGTGAAAGCAGAGCACGCAAGTACTGCGATCAGCTGTTGACTATGGTACGTTTCAAGGTTGGTATGATGTCAAGGCTAGTGGTGAGCGCACCTCATGGCGCGCTCTGCTTGCGCACATGTAGGCCATACATGGCCTACTTGTGCGTAAGGCGCAAGTTGGGATCTCGACAGAGTTCATTTGTAATTTTCACTGATAAGCCACAGATCTATGAGCACTAACATGTTGTATAGTTTTGAGGTTTCTAGATCTGGAGACTAAATGTCAAACTGCGTCTTTCTCTTAGTATGTTTCAGTTTCTATTTTTCTCGCGCTCAGTCTTTCTCACTCCCCCCTGAGTCATTTCATATGAATGAATGACTGCAGGTCGCCTTTGGTGTGAGTGCACCGCAAAACCTTGAGCATTCTGTCATACACTAGTAACGCTACAGACCTGAAAAGTTTATGCCGCGCATGTAAACTCTATAGCTGGAGCTGTGCTGAATAATACCATGATGCAGCTCCATCCAGCCTGTACTCAACGCCTGTCTGTACTCTCTCCTTTATCAGGAACACCATCTCCAGCGGGCCATCTCAGCGCAGCAGGTGTACGGGGAGAAGCGAGACAACATGGTCATCCCCGTCCCCGAGGCAGACAGCGACATCAACTACTACGAGTCGCTCTACCCCGGGGACTTCAAGATGCCAAAGCAGCTCATTCACTTACAGCGTGAGTAGACGGAGGAATCTTCCATTAGCCCTGTGTGTGTCTGTGTCCATTATTATTGTCATGAGGGCTGTCATATTGAAAGAGTAAATGATTAGATTAAATAAATATGAATTAAATAAAAAACATATTTCAATGTTTTTGCCCAATAGTAACTACACAAAATCTCAAACTTTGTGTTTATTAGTGTAGTTTTCCCCCCAGAAACATTCAGCAAAATGTTGCAGCCTCAGCCAGTGAGCCTGTGTTATGATTTGGAAATGGCTTGTCAGTCCTGTGCTTTTTTTTCTTCTCTGTATTGAGGAGACGTCATATTGATTACATCCTCTGCTGTGTTCAGTGGCCAGTGGGTGTGCTGTTTATCTTGGGATCCAGAGAGCTGCATGGGGCTATATTGGGATGTGTTTGGCGTAAAAACTAAAGGGGAAGTATTTACATAGACGGCAGAAGCTGCATTTTGTTTGTGTTTGTTGTGTGTTTGCACTGTGGGCGTGTGAGACTTTCAGTGATGCTAGAGACACGTGCTGCATTTCTGATAGGGCTTGCCCTAACGGTTTGTTGGTTAATTTACATTCAATTAAAAGGCGAAGATGTTCGGTCATAAAAATAATAATAACCTGGCTAGCAATCCTGTTTAGAGAGGATGCATGTTTTTGGCACATTACCAGATACAGTAGGCATAGGCAGGTTCTAGACTGGATAGAAGCACTGAGCTGTGAGTTTCTATTGACCTGGGGCTGCGTCGAGACGAGTGGAGAGTCACAACGTAGGTTAATTAATGCTCATTTATTAATCTAATAATGCTGCCCGCTGAATATACACAGACACAAATCTACACTTCATGGAGTTCTTTTTTTTGCACCTGGTGGTCTGATATAAATGAAAAAATACTTTGAATGTGCTCCTGCTAGGACAACTATAACTAGCAACATGATTTATTCATCTGATAGTGTTGCCCGCCGAATATAAACATAGATGCCGATGGATCTCCGTTCTACACTTGTCAGTTGTCATTTATGCTTGTAGATCAGCCGTTTTGGGCGCTTTGCTCATTTTGCTGCCGTGTTGGGTCAGACTTGCTCCCGTTGCATTGAGAGTTCAGCCTAGTGTCAATTGAATGTTGTAGTACTCGTCTCAAGTATCGGGCCCGATTCCGATACAGAGTACGAGTACTTTAGGGGAAGTATCGGCCGAGTATCTGATACCAGTATCGGTATCGGCACATCTCTATTGCAAATGACAGGGCAGATCCGGCAGACATTAACTTGATTAGTACTAGTATTTATACACTTGACTAAAATGTGCACAATATGCCAAATGGAGCAAATGTTAATGGCTAGAAATAACCCACATCAATCTCTGCACAGACAGCATTGTAGGTCTGCTGGAAGACACGATTAACAAGATGGCTAATTGCTTCACTGTAACTTCTGTCATCAAAACCTGTGATTCAGATGACCCACGGCCTACACTACCTATTCTGTTTTTAGTGTTTTATATTGTGCAATTGTATGCCGTTTTGAAACCAAATGGGGCACCTGTCACTGTGTGATTCATGCAAATCCGTTGAGAAACGTGTTGGGGGGGGGGTTGGTCGTGGCCCCCGGATGATATTTCTGACAGACCGTAATGACATCATTCTGCTTGCAGCCAGGCGAGCTGCACACACACGCATGGTAATTGTCAACAAACTACAGATGGGTTTCCTCCGAGGTGGAAAGCCTGGTGACGCGAGGTTAACGGCTAGTCTGGTTGAGTGTAGGAGCAGGTTGTGCATTAGCATATAAAAATCGGCAACCTACGGCTGTGAGTGCACTGCAAATCAATGTATTAATCTCATCAGGGAATTAATATTCATATCTTGCTCAATGCTGAGTGTATAGATTTGTACTGATTGACTCAAGTGTAGTATAAACTTTATAGTGTACCCCCCACCCCCCAAAATGTGTTTTTGCACCCCTAAACCCCCCCCGTGGGCTTCGTAATGATGACCGATGCACGCTTAGCAATGATGGCCGGTGTGTGCTTTCACTGCTTTGCAATGATGGCTGTTGCATGCTTTGGGGGTCCCGCATACTGTCACCTTTTTCACCCTGGGCGTGTTTGCATGCCTGATTACTTACTGTCCTTATCATTTAGGCCACTTCTAAAACGTGGGGTGGAGAGAGAGACACACACAGGAGTGTAGCAGTCCCTGGGGTATATTTTAGCATCTCTGTGATCCCAGAGGGGTCTGAAAGCATTTGAGCAAACTGGTCCAGAGAGAAGGGTAAAACAGGAGGTGAATTATCGGTCAGGCTGTCAAATTGAGCCAGACTAGAGGTGCTCCCTCTGGACCAGCAACCTATTTATCTGATGGAACCAAACACTCTGCTCCACAAAACGATGTTTGGCGTTTCAACTCGGTTGTATCCCCTTGAAGATGGGACCTTTTTTTTGGCATTTGATTCGCATAGGGAGATCAAGGAAAGCTGTATTTGTTTTCCGGGGACTTTCTGGATGGGTTAAACCCAAGGGGGCAGTGAGGCTATTCAACGTTGAAGCTCTGGGTCCTAGTGGTAGGAGGAGGGACTACAGGCGGACCCGTGGATTCATGACCGGGAAACCCCGTGCAGCTGGGCTTTAACGTTGAGCGCTCGGTTGCCCTACGTCACTCAGGACCTCAAAGTTGAGGTCCGGGGAGGGACTTCCGGCAGTCTTCCGGGTGCTTCAAAACGCCACTGAGCAACTTCCACTGACATGAATAGCTGGGGGGGCGGAGCTTCGCGCCAGTTCAGTCTCTATTATATATATACTCTATGGTTAAACCGGATTTGGATCTCCATCCCTAGTTTGGAGTCCCGCTCACACAAATACTTGGATTTTTCTCAGCAATAGTTTATTTTGTATAGGACCACTAAAGTTAGAATTATTGTCCTGTTACTTGTCTGATAGTTGGTTGAAATGTAGCCTTGTGCACCTGCAGTTCACTCCTCACTCCTGCGTTCACAACAGCCTGCAGCAACATCAAGTTAAAGTCAGAGTGGTATTTCTTTGCAGTTAAATGTGATGCGTTGTGGTCAAATGTTGTATCGTATATCACATCCCTAGGGATGAGAGAGATACTATATGATTGTCTGTTACAGTGTTGCAAATAGGCTGCGTTTTGCATCCTTAGACACAATAGATTGATAAAGGATCAAAAGGCCACGTAAGGACAATGTGGCTGAATTTATGCAAGCTAAGGCTTATTGCCACTAAGAACTTCCCTCTTCATCTGTCTGTCTGTTTCCCTTCACAAATGCAGCTTTCAGCTTGGACGCAGAGCAGCCCGACTATGACCTGGACTCGGAGGACGAGACGTTTGTGAATAAGCTGAAAAAGAAGCTTGAGATCACGGCTCTGCAGTTTGAGGAGATGGTCGACCGCCTGGAGAAAGGCAGCGGGCAGCAGGTAACGTGTTCTTGTGACTGGACAAAGTAGGAAAGTTGCTAGAAAAGGCTGCACGGTTAATCGAATAACATTAACACGTTTATGTATTTATAATGTAGGGTACACACTGTAGATTGTAATGACCGCAGGGGGAAAACGTAGTCTAGGTGGAAAGTACTGGACTATAAACACGTATTAGGTGAAAGTTTAAGTCATTGTTGCTCTTCTTTTGAATTCCACCCACCGGCAGTCAAACGCATACCTTCCGACAATTTGACTGCTCTGCTTATTTTGAAGTCCACTAACCAGAAGTCAAACACTTTCGTATGGCTTGACGAACGTGCTAAGATTTTCAGTGGTCAGAGCTTTAGAATTTTCTAAATTGATTTGGTCAGTTTCTGTCATTCCTACTTTTCATAAGGAAGGCTCACTACATTCAAGTGTTTTCAGACATCGCCTCCTAATTTATTATCAAAGATAGGCCAGTGTGCAGGTCCTCTGAAACTGTCACGGTCATCCCTGCCCGTGCCAGAGTTGAAATGTCTCTTTAACTTTTAAATTACTATGCAAAGTGAGAAAGTGGGGTTGAATGAGCTGAACTTGAAACAAGCCATTAAAGATGCCCCAAGAATAATGAGACGAGTTGGGGATCTGTATCAACATTGCAACAGGCAACCATGTGACGTTATCTTGTACATTCATATGTAGATTGCAGTATAAAGTTCAGCCATGCTCTCCTGTTAGGGTATTGGACGAGTGATTGGTTGGTGTCGTGTACCTTTTAAAACCTAATTACATTATACTATTGTGGGTTATATTGTTTTTTTCAAAACATTTAGTCTCTGGCTAGTGTTGGCTAGAATATTTTTTTATTTTATGTTGTCATAACTACAGATCAAATATAGAGAAATCTCTCATTTCCTGCCACACTTGCTACTAGAGTAATAATCTAAGTAATGGCACATCTCACTATCAAGGCTATAATTGAGAGAATCCTGTCTTGTGCTTTTGACTGTTGACAGGACCAGCCATTTCTTTTGTCAGTGAGGATAGGCAAGGATGTCCAGGTTTACTTGACGTCTTGTCTTTCCATCGTTTCCCCTCCTGTAGCTGGTTAGCCTGCAGGAAGCCAAGCTACTGCTGAAAGAGGATGACGACTTGATCAAGGAGGTCTTCGACTACTGGAGCCGCAAACGGAAAGGCTCCAAGAAAGGCTGCCTCGGCGTCAATGTCAAGCAGGAGAAGCGGGATGGCTCCAGCACCAGTGATCCTTATGTGGCCTTTCGCCGGCGCACAGAGAAGATGCAGACTAGGAAGGTGCGAGTCCATAGAAACTGGCCCACCAGCTTACCAAGAGAATAACATTTTCCCCTCTAGGGGAATCATTTGTTTTACAGCATTCTAACTCGATTCCACGGTCCCATTTACTTTTGCAGAACCGTAAGAATGACGAGGCATCATACGAGAAGATGCTGAAGCTGCGTCGGGACCTGAGCCGAGCCGTCACCGTCTTAGAGATGATCAAGAGGAGGGAGAAGAGCAAGAGAGAGCTGCTGCACCTCACATTGGAGATTGTGGAGAAGAGGTAAGAATGTTAACCAGGCAATGGGACTGTAGTACAACCATCCATATATACTTAGGGAGCATATAGTGATGCTTCTCCCCAAATGGGATGCCTCACACATGTGCAGTCCAACACGTACAGACAAATGGGAATAATGCTGGCGTGAATTAGAGCCTAATTTTTCAATAAATGCTAGCGGGCTAAGTGTTAAGGAAGATCAGCATGCATGTCAACGTGTTCTGTTTGACTTTTCGCTGACGAGAAAACCCTCAAACACAGATAGCACATGGCTAACTTGATAGCCGTAAGCCGTGCCAGTGTGGGGAGACAGATTGGAGGAGGAAGAGGCGGCGGCGGCGGCGGCTATAAACTTTCTCCCTCCAGGCCAATAATGGATTTAATAATGCCAAGTAGCTCTCTGCATTGATACGGTCGACATGTTGTGTTAATCTCGTCTCGCTGTCACTCACTTTTAGTTTTGACTACTGCAAAGCTACCGTTGTAGCTATTGAAGTACAACAGAGAACCTTGCGCCATTGAGGGGGCAGAAAACAGCGCTTGAACGCTGTTCATGTAGCCTGGAGTGTGACAAGCTGGAGTTTGAAATACCTTGTTTTCAACGAGGGTGGCGCAAATATCAGCAATTTTAGGCATGTGTGCAACATGACAACTGTTTTAAAGTATTGTACAGTGACAACTAAAACTAAAAACGATCTAAAATAAAGGGATTTAAGATCAGAACACGCATTTATTATTATGCTAATTGACCGTAAAGCTGATAAGCATACACAGATATTTCTTAACGGTCGGCTAACCGGCTATCCAGTTACCCGTTGACATCCCTAACCTACACTGGACTCTTTGTTTGTCCTGAACATCTACCATATGTGCCAATGCCATCATCATTTTTCGACTGTGGTCGAGATCATGGATTTCACAATGCCATGCCAGACTTCCCGGTCCTTCATTGCCATCCCCAGTTCCTGCTTACTGATGCATGTGTCCCTAGCGATGACATCAGGGAACGACAGTTTTCTACCTCTGGTCTGGTTTGAGGCAGGACTCCAGATAAGAAGGGAAGATATAACCTCATTGTCAGCTCTGTAGCAGTGGCCGGCAAACTGTGTTCTTCTGGATCGGACTAGTGAAGAAACACGAGGAAGGTTGCCGTATATTAGATTAGTCGATGGGTGGCTCTTCCAAGACAGATTTTGCGCTCTCATTAGAAGGCGGGTGTAAGTGCCATCCAACCGTTTCTCTAGTTTCTTTGAAAGTGTCCATGTCTCGGAGCCATAGAGTAGAATCGGCTCAACGGTCGTCCTAAATATTTTTTACTTTTAACATCTTACTAAGCTGGGATGACCAGATCTTATGCATGTCATTGCAGGCTGACCAGGCCATACCCTTCCTAGTTTGAAAGTAATTTTGGGAAGAAGATATATATGAACCCAAATACTTGTAGTCATCAACCTGTTGCCAATGCCATAGGTATGGACCAGGTGTTCAAGGTGGATGACATCTGTGCTTAATCCTCATTCCCTGGGTAAATAAGGTTTAAACAAAATAATAAGCTAAAGCCTAAGGAGAACCGCTGGGGATTGGGGATGTTGTCGTATGATGGCTCATAAAGCATGTCGTTTTAATGGAGTCTGGCACTGTTGGTCGTGTTAATTTGTGGTGGCAATTACGTTCTCGCCCTGTACACCGTTTGGCACGTATTGCCAATTTATTGAGTTCACCTTATTTGTGCAGTAAGGTCAAACGGAAATGAGCTCATTGACTTTGAGCTCCCTCCACAAACTTGGACCGCTCGCCGCTAGGCAGGGCAATATACCAGGTGGTAGCATTATATTATTTTGTGTTCACCTTTTTTTTAATATACATTTTAGAGCTCCTTTTTGAATTGTTCCGTTTTCCCAAGTGCCAAACATACAATCCATCTGGACATGACAGCCGAATAGAAACGAGTTTCCTCTGGAAGTAGCTGTCAGCGTGAGCCCAAATTGAACGTCCTATCCTTGGAAGTGCTTTTGATTTGTAGTGACATTTCAATTTCCTCCTGTTAGCGGCGGCGGGGAATCTGTGCCTGTGCATACCTTCACTTCCACACTGCTCGTTTCTCTATTTTTGAAAGATTGTTCCTCTCACCTGCTGCTCCAATGTAGTTGAGAGAGCCTTGTGTACCTCCATTAGGTGTTGTCTGCAGACAGCCAAGTCATCTTTCTTTCTTTTTTTTGGGGGGGGTGCTTTTAACCCCCTTTTTTATGTCAATTGATTCCTCGCAACACTTGTGTGTTCAAGTTGTCACTGCTGTTGTATCCTACTGCCTCACCTGCCAGTGAGGAGCCCCCACCGGTAGGATGTAGAGTCTTTGCCCTACTCCTCCCGCCCAACACTCCCTGCTGACAGTTTTCCACCCTAGCTGGATGGTACAGTTTATTTTAAAGTGAAATAACCAAATGCTGTTTTTTTTCCCACACATCAGGAACACGTTGCCTGACTTAGGCAGTGAGGTGATGGCTGAAGCCCTGGCCCAGCAGGCCCTGGCGAAGCCCGTCTACACCATCCCTATCCTCCCCCTGCCCAGCAACAACCAGTACCACCTGGACATGAAGGACTATAAGAAGGTAAGCTTGGGGACATCTACATCTATCTATTCATGAGAGAGTGCTTTTGAGTCCTGTTTGTATACAATTGATGGGACCTGGGAACCTTCCATCATGGATCAGCTTGCTACCCAGTAGAATATAAGCATAGAATACGTCAAAACCCGAAATGGTTAGGATTCTAGGGTCCCAAAGAATACTGTGTGGAAAGAACCCGTAGAGCCGTAGCGATATATACCGACACTAGACTCTTGATAATCATAAGTTATGCACCAAACAAGTAAGCAACACGTAATGTATGCAGTAGTGTGCAGCTGTCACCCTTGAGTTCTCTTAAAGCGGCGATGTTTCTTCTTGCACAGAGTTAACTGATGCAATGCATGTTTCAGACTGTCTGTGCTTCATTTAGAGACTGCTGACAGCAGAGGCAAACTCCCATGTCACCACCAACTATTATAACTTTACCTACAGTTTATTTCACATACACCCCTTTCCTGTTTCTCCTACTGTTCCATCTGGTTGACTCCGGCATATTGTTTCAGGACTGTCTCTTCTCTTGCTGTAACTTTTACTTATCACCCTGGCCTCTATGTTGCATATGCAACATGCACCCGAGTCGATGTGCGCACATACATACTAAAGTATAGATGCTCCACTGGCGTATGACTGGTATGCTGTAGCCCACCCATGTTGGAGGCCCCAAATAAGACTTGCTTAAATCAGAGAGTGTGCGTTCAGTTGATTAGGGGGGATTTTCTCCAATAATGGCAAGGCGTTTTTGCTTATTAGGGGTGGGACTTGGAGTGTAGCAGCCATCTGGCTTGGCAGTGGCATCTGTCGTGTGCCGCCATCTGCATATCAATGACTATTTGCTCACTGCTGTTTCCAAACATGCACACACTCCTCAGCATGGACAACAAGGGCCTTTTGTGGCCTTGCAAATACCATTTGATGAGTTTCCCTGCATACCACATGTGCACAGATCAAGTGTGGCATGTCACAGGATTGAATGTGCCTCAGGACGTGTCATTATGTTTCCCCCACCGTAATGTCAAACAGAGATGAAAAAGTTGGTCGGATAGGCAGTTTTCCAAAACCAACCGATATGGACGTATACTGATTACATCAGGAAACTCCATATATGGGGATAAAACGGTCACAGACAAAGCAATATATGGGCATAAAAGAGAGACAGACAGAACGTACAACGGGTGCCATTCAAAGGGATTGTATAACAGTCTGGGGCACACATTTCAACTTGCATTGTTCCTAACTTGCATAGTTCCTGTAGTTCACTTATTGACATTACATTTATTTTATTTATACACCATTACACTTATTACCTTACATGTTGGGCAATGGTCCTTCACTAGGATACTTGGCAAAAAAGTTCAGTGTGTAGATCACTGGTTCCCTTGAGACCCAAAAGATACATTTGATATCTCCCCCAGGACTCGAGCTAGTTAAAATAGCAGATCTACAAGCTCACAGAATACTCATTGTGAGCTTGACTACACAGTGGTGTGAGATAGTTGGATATAGTATTGGTGCTCCCTGTATTTGGAGACATACAGTATGCACCCCTGCTTTCTCTGGGTTAAACCCAACCAGAGCTTCCCTCCATCGGTTCTCAGCTGTCCTTGTATCACAAATGAATACATTGGGAAGGGGGGGCAGCCATAATAGTAAACCTCATTCTGTTTCGTCAACCAGCCAGAGAAAATGGAGGTGGTCCGAACCAAGAGGAAATACGAGAAGAAGCCCAAGATCCCTCCTTTGGTGGCAGCCCAAAATTCAGGCCCCTCGGTGTTCAACCCCAAGGACCTGAACCAGTATGACTTCCCCAGCTCGGAGGACGAAGCCTTCTCTCAGGTAAAGAATAAAATGTCACGTTGGTTTGCGTGTCGGTTCTTAGTAATAGGCAGTGTAGAATTATGATTATAAACGCCGCCTTACGTATGTTTTGCTTACTCTAGGAACACTTCTTGAGGGTTCATAATGTGAAATCATGATAGAATCAGATGGGTTTTTGGCGCTAAATCCCAGAGTAGTTTAACCCATTAAGACCTGAGACCGATTCTACAAATACCTTCTATATCAGTAATTCTCAGACGTTCAAGATTTTCAACAACTTTCTAAAATTGCTTTAATGGGTTGAAGACGAGGACCTATATTTGATGATACTACTTCTTTCTTATACTGTTAAAACTATAGCAGATGCATTCTGAATGAGTCGAATGAGATTTTCACAGAGGCTGGGTTTTCTCAAAATAGTATGAACAAGATTATACTCTTTATGTATTGTGACATAATTTAATTTAGGTCCATTCACAGCACAAATGAAGCATTTTGACTGGGCTGAGCTCTGTCAGCAGTCATTTCATCTCAATTTGCTGAAATATGCTATTACAGGCCATCGGATCTTTGTTGTGATTGGACTGGTCTCAATTCCTGTAGATGCTAATTTATTGATTGGACAATCAGAGATCTCCACCTACCGAAACACCTGGGGAAATCTAAGTTCAATGTATTGGCTAGAACCGCTGGGCAAAAGGGTCTACAACCGACTGTTAACAAATCATAAATCCATCTTAATATGACGGACCGGAGTCTTTGCATTGGTCCTGCAATGTAGTTGGTTATCCAGCCAGCTAGTGTTTTCCTTACTCATTTTGACAGCTAGAGTGAAAACCACCACTCAACATGTTATGTTCCTCCTTTTTATTAGATCCATTCAGGTTCGTCGGAGGCAGAGGAGGAGAATGACCCAGACGGCTGCTACGCGTTCAGGAGGAAGGCAGGCTGTCAGTACTACGCTGTGAGTGCATTTGTGAGAGACGCACACACACACACACACACACACACGTCTATTTATAGAACCCCAGGTCGCTTGCCTGACCAGACTGGCTGGCCTGCCTCATTACTCCCAACACCCTCTGATCCTCAAATCAATGGCAGTAACCGGAGACATCCCCTGTATTTATTTAATCTCATTTCCCTTCTTTCTTACAATACTTATAATACTATCAATACACATTCCAATATACATTTGTTTGTGTGTATGTTTTTCTGTTGTGTTTTCACTTCTCCCTTCTTTCACTGTGATTTCCTATCTAGTTTATCCTCCTGCCTGCTCTTTTGTTCTTTTAAATTCTAATGTGTTCTAACAAATGTCTACAGTTTGTTTTCTGCTTTCTTTCCTTTCCTACTCTTAATTCTCAATATTTCTCTCCTGATTTTCCTATGCTTTCTGGCCTCTTCTGGCTTTTCAACTTTTCCTTTCCTCTCCCTGGTTTTACTGATCTTCCTCTCTCTCCAGTGTCGTGCGGACCAGAGCGGAGGCAGCTGGCCCTGGGTCTGTCCGTCGGAGGGCGGCACAGGCGACCGCCGCTTCCGCTACTGTCTGACGTCGTTGATGTCGCCGAGACGCTGTGTGGGACTGGCGCGTCGCCGTGTGGGCAGGGGGGGCCGGTGAGTGAGTGTGTTGCATGGCAACTCTCGCGTTTGATGCCCTCACAGCTTTCCCCTCCCATTCACACGCCCATTTTCATTTGTCACCATGAAGAATAATCTTCAGATGCAAGCAGGTTAATGGTTTGAGAACTTTGTGTTGACTGCTACCATTGCCCTGTCCATATCAGGATGCGTCCTCTCGGTACATTAGCCACACGTTAAAATCCACCTAAGGAATTGTGATGGTTGAATTGATCTACTTTAACTCTGTGTTAAACAAGTGTACAACCTCCAGACATTAGCTATTGCCAGCCAATGTTTCAATAGAAGATCTAGGTAGGCCACTCTTCTTTATTGACAATATCTAACAATGTTGTGTACGTAGATGTACCATAAAGCAAGGATCCAGTGAGATCTGATTCCGTAGAGAAAACATCTTGACCACTTCACCAGCACAAGTACAGGGAAGACGTTAACTATCTATAATGACGCTTGTGTTCTTTTCTTGCAGGGTCCTGCTGGACCGGGCTCACACAGAACTGGATGGCATCTTTCACAGTTTAGACTCAGACCCGGAACCCGAGCCCGAACAACTGACCGCTGCCTCCTCCTCCTCCTCCTGGTCGTCGTCACCTGTACCCGCTCCAAGCTGTCAGCTCCGAAACCCCAACGCCAGTACCTCAGAAACAAATACCTCGGACCCAGCCGGCACCCTGCGTCCCCCTTCCAACTCTTCGGCGGCGGCATCCGTGGACCTCGGTCAGATTCTGTTGAACATTAAAACGTGCCGCTGGAGGCACTTTAGACCACGGACACTCTCTCATCACCCCCTGGGTGGAGGGGAATCGGGGGCTAGAGGATTTAGGGGTTTTGGCCGGTCGGGGATGGCCCGGAACCAGGCCTCTGGGGGAGCAAATAACCAGAATCGTGCCGGACCGCCACCCACCCCTGTTAACTGTGAGTTAATCCTGATCTTCATTTGTATAAATCATGTCCTTTTGCAGGCAACACAAATGCATGTAAATAAGACAGAGGAGACTGAGGAAACTATAAGAAGGAAATGTTGGTATGGACAGTGGCTGCTCACCACCATCACCCATGCATACAAAGGCGATAACTATAAGTTGGTTTCAAAACATGGTAAACTAGAAAAAGTGCCCTTCTGGGCACAGGTCTCCACCAGGAGGATAGGACTGTGTGAGATGTTTGGCAAATTGTTTAGGATTAATATAAACATGTTTTTGAGGCATTTTGTTCCAAAAATGTGTTTTGCAAAAATCAACCTGTTGGTGGCGCTATAACAGGCCAATGTGAAAAGGGTGGGATATATTCCTCAGCCTAGTAAGAAAATGTGTGAAAGATTTCACGTAAATTTCATGCTGCGTTCCTGATTTGAGGCTTTTGTTCAAAACGGGGCAATCTTGCAAACTGTGAAAGCTAATTATAGCCAATTAGGATGGAATATGAAATATCGGACAGATCCGACTTGAGCACATGACCATAGAGATAGTGTGTAACGATTTGTGATATTTTTGGACAGAATCTGGAGGAGTAATATCAAAAAATGTGTTTTACAAAAGTCGGCCTCCTGGTGGCGCTATAAAAGGCAGATGCGGAAAATGCAGGTCAACGGTTTGTCCTTGGCCTCTAGGGAGTGTGCATGCAACGTTTCACGCAGATCGGTGCAGTTTTAGGTAAAACATGTGAAAAGCTGCCTCATGGTGGCGCTATAACAGGCCGTTCTGGAAAATGTGGGGCAGAGGTTCATCGTTGGCATCCAGGGAGCGTGTGTGCAAAGTTTGGCATCGACCGGGTTAACGGTGCCGGAGATTAGCTGGTAACGGACGGACGGAAGGACACACGGACACACGGACGGACACACACACACACGGACGGAGTGCAAAACATACTCTCTCCCCATGCCTTCGGCCTGGTGGAGACAAATAGCTGCAATGAAGAAGCATGTAAGATCTGCACCATCTACAGGCAAACTGGACCTAAAGCTTTAAATTCCACTGTGCATTAAGGTATTGGCTTTGTGAAGCAGTGTGTAGACATTGAGCAGTCCATCATATTGAGGCAGCAGCAGGGTACTGCCTCTAAGGTGAGAGTCTGGCAGTTCATTAGAGTAGTCAAACGAACACCCACCCCCCCCCCCCCCCCCCCCAGCTCTTATATTAGTGTGAAAGCCAAATTGTGAGTAACCTTTATAGACTGCATGGTGTGTAGAGGAACCAACATAATTGGAAAATGTCTCCATGCATGAAATTATGTAAGGTGCCATTGTGTGTGTGTGTGTGTGTGTGTGTGTGTGTGTGTGTGTGTGTGTGTGTGTGTGTGTGTGTGTGTGTGTGTGTGTGTGTGTGTGTGTGTGTGTGTGTGTGTGTGTGTGTGTGTGTGTGGGTGTGGGTGCGTGTGTGGGGGGAACAATTTGCTTTTAACGCCAACCTCTACTGTTGTTTGGCCAACGTCTGCCTTTTTGTATTGCATTCTGATGAGGCATTTCAAAGGTTCATTTCTCTGCTACAGACTGAGGCGCGCACACACACACACACGTATGGTGGTAAATCAAATGAGCCCTTTGCTTTCAGACCCACTTTCGTTACTAGAATACATTAATGCCTGCACTCGCTCTCTCAGCTTGAGGGAGACTTAGAAACGGTCTTGTATAAATAGATATGAGAGGTGCACAACTGAGTCAGTAGTGCTGGCTGCTAACGGAGTGCTCTGAATATTAAAAGAATGCCATCCAGGATGGAGAGCAGAGGTTCAGGATGTCGCAGACGAGACGCAGGCTCTGAATCAGTTTCTGATATTTAGTTAGTTTAATTTATTGTCCATGTGTGGAAATTTGTCTTCGGTCTCAACAACAGCAACAACACTTACACAATTATTTTCTCATGGCAAAAAGTGCAGGACAACAGTGGCAAATACATTGGAAAAACAACAAATCTAGCGAGACATGGTATCCTTTAGTGCCTTAATGGCATTTGGGATGAAGGAATTTTTTTAAATGTTACGGTTAGCTTTTGGTACTTTGTACCGTCTACCAGAGGGAAGTAGTTCGAACTCCCTGCAGAGTGGATGAGAGGGGTTGTTTGCTATCTTGACAGCTTTTTTACGAAGTACCTCCTTGTAGATACAGCTTAATTGTTTCTGTCTCTTCCCAATGATTTTTGAGGCTAGGTTCACTATTCGCTGCAGCTTGCTTCTTCCTTTTACATTAAGATTGCCATACCATATTGCCATGTTAAAAGTCAAGATTCCCTCCATCAGGTTTTTATAGACTGTTTACATGATATGCTTGCTCACTCTAAAGGAGTTGAGCTTGCGTAGTAGTTACAAGTTTTAAAAATCTGGTCAGTATTTTCACTGAAATTGAGTTTGCTGTCAATATATGTGCCTAAGTATTTAAAATTGTCTACTACTTCCACTATTTGTCCACCAATATTGTAATGGACTGCACAGGTTCCTTTTCATGAATGACAAGTTATTTTGTTTTTGTCACATTGATCCCTAAGGAGCTTTTATTGCACCAGTTCTGAAGAGATGACACATGTACTCTGTATGCTTCCTCCCCCGCTGTGTCCCCCTTCCTCAGTAAGGCAACCAGGGCCATATCATCTGCATATTTGAACAAATGAAACGTATCCTGGTCTAACTGGAATTAATTTGTATATAAGGAGAAAAGTAAGGGGGATAAGATAGTCCCCTGCGGAGCACCGGTGTTAAGCACAGTGATGTCGGACAGAGTATCATTAACACGGACCTGTTGAGGACGGTCAGAAAGGAAGTCTCTGACAAGATGGATAATACCTCCATTTACCCCTATGTCAATGAGTCTCTGCAGAAGGGTGTGTATCTGCATGCTGTTGAAAGCAGAGGTAAAATCAATAAAAAGGACCCTGGCAAAGTGGGAGGGGACTTGGAGATGCTTTGACAGGGTGTTAAACAGGCTGATAGTTCGCTGTGATTTGTCTGCTTACAACTCTTGTGTGTGTGTGGCGCGAAAGAAAGACTTGGGGTATCCCTCTGCAGTGATGTAAATAGGGTGCGTTTTGCGTCCCAAAACGCACTTTATAGTTATGGGACGCATTCAACCAAAAGCCTCTGCATCCATAGGACGCAACTTTATACTGGCTGCACTGAAGACTATGGCACTCTCTCGGTCACACACTGTTCTACGTGGAAGTCTAGCACTCTTTCGGTCACACACTGTTCTACGTGGAAGTCTAGCACTCTTTCGGTTACACACTGTCACTGTCCCCCGTCCCCCCCCCCCCCGTCCCCGTCCCCCCCCCCCCACACACACACACACACACAGAGAGAGAGAGACACGACATGATGAGCCCTCGATCGTCTTAAACGTATTTCTTGGACCACTCTGGAATAATATTGATAGTTATACATATACAGGTCTGCTTGTACTAACCTTTTCATCTCAAATTGACCGGCCAAAATAAATCCACGACCGATTTTAGTGTGTTGCTCCGCTAGCTTGTCACTCCAACATGCTTTGAGCTCGGTGGATCCCCTATATACTCTATGCGGTGGATGCGCTTTCAACGCAAATATGAATCGGCTGGTTAACGAGCCTCGTTGACCCTGACCCTGGTCCCTGACTTGACTTGACTTGGCAATCAACGGCACTATTAATGGCAGCTGTATAAACGCCTCTTGTCTTGTGTGTATGCGTGTGTACTGTGTAGGGCAGGCCATTCTTCCCTGTAGACAGGGACTCAAGTGACTTCTAAGTTCCAATTTTCCAAATAAATTATTTTACATCCACAATGGCAAGCCTATTTGCATTTTGGCTAAGTACAATAATTGCAACTGCAAACAACTTTTGATTGGTATATTAAGCTATGTTAAATCCACTGTTGCCACTATTAGTATTTCTTACTGAGTTGTGCTTGCTAATACTACTAGCCTACATAAAAACATATACTGTAGGCCTATTTGATATTTTAATATATATATTTTTTTAATAAAAAATAAAAAATGTTTTATTATTATTTTTGAGTGGTGCAACCACTCCCTTACGGAGCTATGTGTGTGTCTGGGTATGAGCACAACAATAGCATGGTTGTTTTTCACCATCTGTGCGCAACCTAACGCACACACAAACACACACGCACGTATTAACTGGATATATGATGCTTTCGGGGGGTGCCAATACATTACAGTACAGTAGAGGGTACAGTAGAGGGACCGCCACACGGTAACTCTGTCATTTCTCAACCGTTTCGGACGCGGCGCGGCACGCCGGAACCGGCCCGGCCCCCTGGGCGCATTCCTGGGGGTCTGGAACTCCCCCCCCCCCCGCGAACCCCCTCACGGAGTTGCACCACTCACTTCACACAGGTGTGATTTTTTTTGGGACTCATAAGAATTTTTTGGGACTCATTCGAATGACCACCTGTGCATCCCGGGACCCATTACATTGAAAACCTATTTACATCACTGCCTCTGAATCTTGGATGATGTTCTCATCTCTTTGAAATGTAATTGATCAGACCTAACCTCCTGTCAAAGTTGCTTCAAACGTAACTATTTGCTAACCCAAATCCATGCCCTCCAGTCTGGACCAAGTTTAGTTCTGGTGAATTGCATTGTGTAGAAACTCAATACGCAGGATTCCCAAACTTCTGACACCAATTGACGTGGCTAATTTGTACACTATAACGGTTGAGGAATAAGTATTGCAAAAGCTGTCTCAAGTGATTCAAAGTGACATTTATTACACGTATACACTGATGTTAATTGACAGATGTGCTCATGGCAGGATCTTCAAGGAACATAACATGAGAAAGCAGGACACAAGTATTACATTGTCCCCCAGTTCAACCCACTCACAGAGAGAGAGACAGGCAGGCAGGCAAAGGGGTTGAGGGGGAGAATGAGGAGAGAGGAAGAAGAATGCAGGGAGGACTCACCGCTATCTGTGCGCAAAGACCTTGACAAGTTTCCCATAGTCGGAGAGAAAACATTAATATAATTGCACAGAATAATATTCAACCTTTATATGAAAGAAATGCTAACTCTTAGTGATTATAATTGGTTGAAGACATGCACAGAACCAACACAAAGTAGACAGGCCCTCGAATAGCCATTCTGGGGTCAACATGACTCAACGGGCCCTGTGGGTGCTATATGAAACAAACACAGTAGTAAGTTCTCCGTCGGCTATGTTGTATCAAGTCTTGATTTTGGTGGTGCTGTGTCCCCTCTGACCTGTGCAGACTTTAACTGGTTTGTCAGCTTTCACTTCAGGGTTTTCTTTAGCACACCAGAATACCCTGGTTGCTTTAAAAGTTAATGTGCCAACCACATAATCATAAGTTCCATTGACCTGCGCTCAGGTGCAAATACGGGCCATATTTCTTGTTCATCTTCTGTGCCTTCCTCTGTTTTCATACTGTAAAGTCTAAAGATCTAAAAAAAAAAAAAATGTTGACGTTGAAGTCCCCCTGCTGTAAAGGACTTAGGAGTACTAGGGCCGCCCCTACTCTGTCTTTGTGCCTTGGATTGTACTGTGTATGACTTTTCAAGAAACATCACAGTACTAGCGAAGAGAAGAATATAGTTGAGTTGTACAACCACTCCCTTACGGAGCTATGTGTGTGGCTGGGTGCCTGGGTCTGAGCACGAAAACAGCATGGCTGTTTTTCACCACCTAACACACACACACGCGCACATTAACTGTATATATGATGATTTCGGGTGTGCCAGTACAGTACAGTAGAGGGACCCCCACACGGTAACTGTCATTTCTCTACCGTTTCGCACGTGGGGCGGCTTGCCGGAACCGGGCCGGCACCCTGCCCGTGGTCCTGTGGGTCTGGAACTTCCGGGGTGTGATTATTTATTTTTTTGTAATTAAAAAAGAGATCGGAACCTAGTTAAAGGTAGCGCAAGTGATTTTCGTTAAGAGTGTTTGTTCAGTAACATGAGTCTCCATGTCTCATCAAGATGGAGACCTCATACAGGATACATATATCCTACATACATATATACATATATATAAATAAATGGAGGGACAGCAAGTGCATTTTCCGGCAGCAGCCGCGGCACACCCGCGGCAGGCGGTAGTGTTTCACGCGGCAGGACACTAATCCTAACCATAACCGCAAACACGGTGCAACGCATGTCGGCAGCGGCATGAGCCGCGGCAGGCGCCTAACCTAACCCTTACCCTAACCTAACCCAAACACTTACCCTAACCTTAACCGCAAGCACGGCACAACGCATGTCGGCACCGCCACGGTTGTTGGCGGCAGTTTACCGGCTACTGCCGAACGGACTTTGCCCTGTGTTTACTTAACAAAACAATATATACATTTATAATGTATACAAAAATGTACCCCTCATTTCCTTCTATACCAGCCCTCGTATTCAATCACACGCAAACTATTGTACTATTGTGTTAAGAGTTGAGGAGAGAAGAAGATAAAATCAGAGCAGAGTAGGCTACTGTGAATTGGGAGGAGTGGTGCTGTTGTATGGTGTGTGTGTGAGAGAGTTTGCGTCTCTGAATGTGGGTAATCGTCTATAAATTGCAAAAATCGGTCTTTCCGTCCCATAAGGTGCCTTGCTCAATGTCACCTAAACGATGGGTGTTGATGGAGGGGTGGGTGAGTGTTGGTCAGTCACTTCATGTTGATTGAGGGGTGGGTGAGTGTTGGTCAGTCACTTCATGTTGATTGAGGGGTGGGTGAGTGTTGGTCAGATACGAATCTATCGTCAATCGTGATTTAACGAGTCCAATCGCCCATTATTTTTATTAGGCAAGTGTGAGCAAAATGCGAATCAATTTGGGCCAGCAAAGTCTGGTGGGAAAGTGGAAACCCCCTCCTCTCGTTTTAATGGTATGCTCCCAGAGTCCCAGCGGGGTCGGGGAACGGGGGAACAGCGCACCGCTCACACACTCTCACTCTGGGCTGGCTGCCTGGCTGGGGCCGAGGGAGGCTAATGTACTGTACCCTACATGTTGTTTACGCTCCGGAGTCCGGACAGCTCCGGACCCATGCAGTTTAATAATATACAGTCACACCAGAATGCACACTGCTGTCTCGTGTCTCATCACAACCCAATGCGTGACCCGTGAAGTCGGCGATTTTGGGCCAGACGATGGCCAACCTTATTGGTCAGTCACTCCATGTTGATTGAGGGGTGGGTGAGTGTTGGTCAGTCACTTCTCCACCTAGATTGCAATTGACCTATAGCTAAGCCCCTCCCCAAACTGCTATGGTCCAATCACAGCATGACATGGGTTAGACAAACCTCCACCAATAGTTGTCCTATATGATAAAACATTGTTTTAAAAGCGAAATGCCACGCACATATTTTCCCAGTGCATATGTCAGGCCTTGTTGATGGATTTGGAAGAGATTTTGAAGGTCTGGTTCGAAAAATGAGCCAGTATTTAATGTGTAAAATCCATGATATTTACATTGGAATGAATGAGCCCGGCTGGAAGTGTCCAATTGGGAGTGTCTAAGTGGGAGAGGCCGGGTCTTAGCTATAGGTGAATTGGGAGAGGCCGGGTCTTAGCTATAGGTGAATTGGGAGAGGCCGGGTCTTAGCTATAGGTGAATTGGGAGAGGCCGGGTCTTAGCTATAGGTGAATTGTATCAGCATAAATCTGTGTGAAATGTAATCATGATTTATGGACTCCAGTCACATGATGGATTTGTTTTAAGTTCTAGGCTAGGCTTACTAGTTTGACAATCCCTTTCTCATTTCAAGATGGATTGCAGGAGTTGACACTAATGGTTGCCTACCTGCCCCTGGCAGGTCAATAAAACTTTTCAGCCTGTAGAGTTTGCATTCAGGTTGCCCGATGAGGGAAGTGCTCGTTTGGGAGGGGACGCAACACAAGTCTTCTGGTCTGTAGAATGTATATTAAGAGCACTGTTTACCTATAATATGCTGTTTTCACTGTTGCTACACTTAAAAATGTAAAGTGTTAAATTACTAAAATTGTGCCTGTCATTTTATAATGGACAATTTACTTTTTTGCCCAAATGACCGACGGGCAAGTGCCTCCGAGACCTTAGTGTCATTCCCTGGATTGTTAATGCTTCTGTTGTTAAAGTAGCCTAGTCTACCTAATGTTCTGTTTCATTTTCATATTCTATTTGTATTCTCCAAAAATGCCCGTTTTTCAAATGGCGAATACTGGTCAAAGCAGTAGTATATAGTATTGGTTTCTCATCATTCTTGTTCCATGTTTATACTAGTTCAGATTTCAAATTTTATTGAAGGGAACAATAGCCCCTTGAAATGCAGCGTCTCATTTTCAAGGAGCTCCCATAACATTGGGGTCATACAGTAGATTCATACAATAAAAGTATACAGATGCATTCATACACAGATGGCGTGCTCGCCCTCTCCCACGCACCGCACCAACCACCCCACCCCGCCATCACCTGTAAAACAGCAGAAAAGAAACGAGTGTACAGTACAAATTAGGCATGTAACGATATATCGATATTAATCCAGACGATATGAATCGATTCGAATCGATTCATTGAAATAAAAAAATCGATTTAAAAAAAAAAAAAAAAAAAAAAGGGGAGGCTAGTGTGTGATGTGAAATGTGAGCTTTAGTCATATTCCATCACATTCAAGTGCTTTTGGAGAGCAATGATAGTCACTTTCAGTAGTAGAGCACTGTAGAGGGGAGCTATGTGTGTTTCTGCACTGTCAAAAGTAATGCTGCTACTTTTGCAATGTAGTTAAATAAAACATCTCAGGGGGGAAGATAAATTATATAAAATTTAAAAAACGGTAATTTTTCTTTAAAAAATATATATTTTTAATATCGTGAAAAATCGTATCGTGATACGAATCGTATCGTGAGTTGAGTGAATCGTTACATGCCTAGTACAAATGCATCGGTGTACGACATACCCCTACAACTTAGTCAATTTAGAAGCATACAAGTTGTATCAAGATGTGAATGTAGAGAAACCCTGACGCGACATAAGGTTGTAATGGATCTAAGAGATTGAGAAAGATTGAGTTCAAGTTCAGCCTGGAGCTATATTTTATTGCAGTCTCCTATATACTGGTTCAGATCAGACATTATTGAGGTCTGTCAGTGCTCTGTTATTGTACTATTCTGGTGTTGCATAACGTCTACCCTGCGGAATAGTAGTGTGGATTTAGTTTAGTCTGTGATCCTGCCTGCTCAGTGTCTGATAGCGCTGCACAATATATTGACAAATGCACATTAGTCATAAAGGAAAAGCTGTGAAATGCAGAACTGAGATTCAGTCATAGCACCAGACTATTATAAATAGTCCATAATAGTGTACTTCTTAGGAAGCGATACAAAAGTATAAATTCCTGTGTGCTATGGTCCTATGGACAATAGTTAACCACTTTCAACCTGGTGTCCTTATTTTGAGCAGGTCTCTTTCAATATTGTTAAGATTTCTGACATAATTACGTGCACATTACAAGCAAGACACACACTTAGGACGACATACACACAAAAAGAAAAACGCAAGTCGGAATTGTCAACAAGCCAGCAACCAACAATTGTTTCAGAGGCGGTACTTGCACGTTTTTGAGCAGGTCAAATATATTTTTGTCAAAGTTTGTTTGAAAATGGCAGATCTACAAGCTTGAGGGTTAATTATGTGGTTAATGCTGCCATCAACTATCCATGTTGCAGGGCTTGTGCTGTGTGTTAACACCAGAGAAAGGGGTTTTAATTTTTCATCCATCACCTGTATTTGCCCACAGTGTTCACGGCAGAGCAGTATCAACAGCACCAAGAGCAGCTGGCCCTGATGCAGAAACAGCAGCTGGAGCAGTTCCAACAGCAACAGCAGGCCAACAGCACCAACATACAGGTTGGTAAAGGATGGACACACAAACCTAGCCTGGAATACAGTCGTTCAGCGGACTTATTGCGACCACAGGTCGCATTTCCTATGAAATCATACATTTCCCGTCAGTCACTCAATATCCCCATACATGGGAATTCCCGCCAGTCACTCATTATCCCCATACATGGGAATGCCCCCAAATAATCCCAGGTGTCGTGACGTTATCAGGGATGGAGATCCCTGATGTCATAGTAAATGCGACTTGCTGTCGCAATTAAGCCTATATATATATATATATATATATATATATATATATATATATATATCTCAATATTGGCCAGCAACTCTACAGCTGCCCACAAAGAGTCTCGTTGAAGCGTGCACTCCATGTACTTTTTTGGAATAAAGTCATTACCCGAAATGTATCATTCAGTCTTGTCCTTTTGCTAAACCAGTGCGCTGCCAGTTGTTTTACCAGCCAGAAACCTTGTAGAACAGAATAGCAACTGATCAATTGCCGGTCACAATGTCTTGAGTGAACGGCTTAACGCACATAGAAGCCGCAAATCACATTTATTTGGCGGATGGCCAGTGTTAATCTCCCACTATTGGGCTGTGTTTAAACAAAGGAGACGTAGTGCGTAGTAGAGTAATAGTGAGAATGGAGAAGAGGGATGGTATGGGCGTGAAGACTGATCCTGTGGAGTGATCTCAAAGCTGTTGCTCAACAGGCTGCTCTTGTAAGCATGTTCAGTCTTCTCCTCCTAGCATGCAGTCATAATCATGCCAAAACACGAGCAGCAATGAGCCAAATATCGTAGTGACGAGTCCATTTCAGGAATCGTACCCATCAGTGGAAAATGGGGTTCTGCCTTATTCTCCTGAACCCATTAGAGTGACTCTTGACTCAATTCCTGCTTGGCATAAAATATGCTCTGTTCATCAGGTTTCAATTTCATGACTTGAGCAATCGGAGTGCAGTATTACTATTATCTATATGTGACTTCCGTTCCCTCTCCCTGCAGGCTCTGGTGTCTACAACGTTGGACCAGGCAAGTGCCCAGTTTGCCGCGTCGGCGCTTGTCAACACAGACCAGCTGTTGGCCTTCAATGCCAAGGAGGAGCTGGTGTTGGCCGGTGGAATTAACGGGGTCTTGTCGCCCACAGGTCAGTTGGGCTGCAGCCAACCTCTGTGCTTTTTTTGTGTATTTGTATGCACAATAGCACTTTAATCAATCAGTTTATCATAATATTCCAATGCTGCACAGGTAACCTTAATGGTAAATCAAACCGTCCTACAGGTGTCTTCAAAGGCCTACACCTTCCCAGTCCCACCCTGGCCCCTCACCACCACCACCACCACCACAACAATCAATCGACGACAACCACCACCACTTCGACCCCGACCTTCCTCCAGCCCTCCTCCCACTCGGCCCCTCCTTTCCACAGCACCGTCGCCACCCCTACGTCCCTCTCCACCGTCACACACAACTCCAGCGCCGCGGCGCTGGGGCTCCTGGGCTGCAGCAACCCCGCGGCAGCCTCCGCCGCCACTCAGGTCCTGATCGGGAACAACCTCCGCTTGAGCATGCCGTCTGTCACCGGCCTGGCCGGCCGCCACCACCACCTCCCGCGGGCCCTGGGCAGCGTGCCGGCCTCTGCCTTAAAGCTGGCCACGTCCCACAACCTCCAGATGCCCAAGGTCGTCGCTGCGCCGGTCATGGACATGGGCTCCAGGTGAGAGAAGTTACTTAGCCCATTAACCCATTTTGGGCGGGAACTTTTGGTATAGCATTATGTTATGCTTTAGCTATTGAAAAATAGCAGATCTACAAGCTCATAGCGCGCCACCGAGTGGCACGCTATGAGCTTGTAGGTCTGCTATTTTTGAAAAATCGAAGAACGACTGACATAGAAACATAGCTTTTTCAGAAAACTGTCAGGATGTAGAAGACATTTTTAGAATCTGATCTCGGGTCAAAATGGGTTAAGTGCCGAGGCCGATTCAAAGTCTTCTTAAATCCTAATAGTTTTCTGAAAAACTGCTCAAACCTTTTCATGTCAAGGACCCCCAAAATGATGCCTGTGGACCACCCCCCCATCTCAAAATATTTTGTTCCAGGGACCCCAGACGCAAAGTGTTTGAGTTAAAAATGTTCACTTTAAAATATGTATATATTAACACACTGCTAAAATGTTCATGCTTTAAAAATAACTGCAGATCTAAAAGCCCATACGCTACAAGACATAAAGCTTGTATATCTGCTATTTTTTAATAACCAAAGTAAAAAATATGGTTAAAGTGGTTAAATAATGACACATGCTTTTCCGATTTTAATGGGTTAATGGCTGGTTTACATCCACGGGCAGGAGGTGAGCTTCTGGTTGGTCTAGGAATAACCAATAAGATTTACGCCTTGTGTGTTTCACTAACAGTCAGAGGGAGTGGGTGATTTGTGAAATGGCTAGGATAATTGAAAACATTATACGTGAATGTGTGATACGAGACCCCGACCGATTATATTGACCTGGCGTCCCTATTATGGGCATTATACTCTGTTTTAATTGAGTTGTTAAAGGGCCATAGAGTGCAAATTTCAAGTTGTGCTCCTGTTATCTACTACGAATACTATTAACATTGAGTGATTGCAGTTTCCTCCAGCGGTGAAATGGCCCTTTAAGTAGTTCAATAAAGTAAAATACTATCTTATTTACAAAATATGAATAAGCAAAGGTTAACCCATTTTGGGCGGGAACCCCTTTTGGTGTTTTAAAGCATTACGTTATACTTTAGCTATTGAAAAATAGCAGATCTACAAGCTCATACTAACTTGTAGGTCTGCTATTTTTGAAAAATCGTGAAAATGTGCCTCAAATCTTTGAATGTATAATTATTTTTAATTTCGACGTCCGGCCTAAGTCCCATTTTTTTTTAATCCCCCCCACAGGGATAACCACGACCAAGACACGCCGTCACTCAACAGTATAGCAGACAACACAGTGGCCATGGAGGTGACGTAGTGACAGCCCTCCCCTCTTCAGGTGCTGTGCATCGTCCCCACAGAAATGCACAAAAAAAGGAAGAGCAAAGGGACAGCAGGACTCCACACGGACAGACAGCTAGTCTCCACATTAACACCCCCCTGGGGACTCTGTTCCACTTCTCATCTCTCCCATCTTGTTTTGGCATCTTTATTTTGAGGGTTTTGTCTTTTTTCCCTCTTTGTTTTTTTTTGTTTTTTCCATTACTCAAAAGTAAAAATAATATATATATAAAAAAGATTGAAATCTGTAAATTATGAAGAGGGAAAAAAAGGCTAAAGTTCTTAAGAATCTGTACAGTGGCTACATATTTGTAATTCCCCCCCCCCCCCCAGCCCTGCCTTGTATATAGGTTACTTGAATCCAGACCTGTCCATTTGTGATGTTTTGCACTTGGGAGTCAAACTTTAAAGAAGAAACCAGTAACTTATGGAGAGTGAGAGCTGTGAGTTTTTTTCTGTTTTTTTTTTTTTTTTAATAGGGAATTGTTTTTTTATCACATGCATGGTGCGGAGCCTGCTGGTTTTTTATCTATTTATTGTGCTGTGTTTACACTTGTTCATATTATTTTTGTTGGTTTTGTTTTTGTTTTCTTTGTACACTGTACCTTCATGGGTTCCTGTGCTGTAGTAAATGATAGGTTGTGGTTAACATCTACACGGAGAACACAATACAGCCCCCACCGCCACACAGAAAAACATGCCAACACTGCAACCATCACCTACATAGTCTCGCGAGCCAGACTGTTGCCGCCCACAATTTTCAAATGCTTCCGTCATACAGTCTGGAGCTGAAAGTTATCCGGGGATGAATCGGATGCAACGCATCCTCTCCGTTTTGTCTTTACAGTCACGCAAATTTATCCTAAATATGAATCAAAATAATCAAAGCCCACATAGTTTGCTGCATATCAGAAATGGAAAATCAAAAAAATTATATATATATTTTAATATATATTTTCGTAAGCGTAAGTGGCAAACCAACGATGGCTTCCTTTCTCGGCTTTTGGAAGGTGTATAGTTCCAGACGAACTGTGGAATAGTGGTCTGGCTACGTGAGATTATTCCCTGTGTGCGTGTGCGTGTGCGTGTGTGTGTGTGTGTATGTATGAAATCATGTAGAAAGTAAACCAGCGGTGACATCCATCCAGGATTGGAGTCGTGGTGGTCTTGTTCTCTGGAGGAGTGTGCGTTGTGGGGGGGCTCGCCTCTCTTCCTGGGTATCACCCTGTTGCATTCTGCCCTACAAAGCAAAGGATCAAGTGAGCATTTAAGCACTTCACATCTGTTTATCAAACGAATTAATTTAATCCAATATTAAAAAAAATAAAGTTTTCAAAAATGAAAAACACAACTTTGGGAAAAAGGCAGATCTTAGCAGCTGTCGATCAGCTGATTTAGCTATTTTTGCGATACACTGGTGTATGATGAAGTATAAAATGGACCATACTTTTAACCCATTAAGGCCTGATGCCGATAACTACAAAGGCCTTCTAAATCAGTAGCTCTCAAAACGTTTCCATGTCGAGGACCCCCAAAGTATTTGGCCGCAGACCCCCATCTGAAAATGTTTTGTGCCAGGAACCACCTAAGAGAAAATCCAAATTATGCACTGCATTGTAGAAATTCCCCGGAATTTATTTGAGTAAAGTATTACAAAAGTAAAAGTACTCATTATGCAGACTGTCCCATTTCACAAGTTATATGAATAAAATGTATTAAAATCTTTGGAGAATAGCAAGCTCTACAAGCTCACGTGTCTCGAGTTTGAAAGGGTCTGAAATGGTTAATGTATGTTTTGTAGTAATCGAAATCTACAAAGTAACTAGTAACTAAAGTTTTCAAATAATTATAGTGGAGTAAAAAGTACAATATTTGTCTCAGAGCAGTGGAGTAGAAGTAACATTAAAAATACTCCAGTAAAGTAACACAAAAACATCTCATAATGGTACTTCAGTGCATTACTTGAGTACATGTACTTATTTACCACTGTACTAGTGGTATAGAGGTGGATGGAGTTCAACCCATTTAGCACTGAGACCAGATTCTACAAATGTCTTCTTAATCTTGACAGTTTTCAGAAAAACCTGTTTCTATATCAGTGGTGCTCAAACTATTTCATGTCAAAAAAGGACCCCCAAAAATTATTTGTATTTGGCCGCCGACTCCCTTCTGAACATATATTGTTCCAGGGGACCCCCAGAAGCAAAGAACGTTTGCTGTGAAAGAATATATATATTCAAAGAATTAAACACATTTTTCACGATTTTTCAAAAATAGCAGATCTACAAGTGCGCTTGTAGATCTGCTATAAGGTGACACATGGTCCGCGTCCTCGGGTCTAAATAGGCTAAGTGATGAAGTAGCATTTAGTGCTTTGACCTTCGTTATACTGTTCACTGCTCTTTGACCTTTGACCTTCGTTATACTGTTCACTGCTCTTTGCATTTGTAGGGCGATGTTGTCCATCAAAACACGGATGAAGTCTATTCCCAGAAGCACTCAGTCGCTTCTGACTCAAAGCACTATTTCTTTCTGTTCTCGTTTTATTTTTGATAAAAGAAAATATCAATGCTGCTTTTGTATTATCGTTTTAATTGTGTTTTTGGTTTGTCTTTTTAAGGAGGGGGGAGCTTCCCAATTTTTCATGCGACGGGAGCACGCCATTGTTTATTTTTTTAAACCCCACACACGACACACTTTTGTAAAACAAAACGGGGAAAAAAAGTTATTTTTGTATTTTCTCTTGTTCTTGTGGTTAAAAAAATAATGATTGTAAGCTTGTCGTGTTTGAAAGATGTTCATTCTTTCGTTACTTGGATCATGCAGAGGTTGAAAAAGGGAGGTGAGAGGCAGTGATTGCTGTTTTTATGTATCATTCCAGTTTTTGTGAAAGAAAAAAACGTTAATGATATGGGAGGAGCATGGAATGTGTTTTTCCACCTCTTCCCTTTTTCGTCTTGTTTTTATTTTTTTGCATTATATTTTTATTTTAGTTTTTCATTTTGGAAAAAAAATTAGATTCTCCAGTCGGCTGCAAGGCCAAAAACCACAAGTATAGAGGCCTGCATCGGAATGCTTGGAGATGGGTTACCAATGATGACGGCTGACACAACGAAAATGTATCAAAAACAATATTTAAAACCAATAACCCACTTCTAACCAAATTATTTTCGTATGTCAACAAATGGACCAGATTGATTAGTCTGATAACCACTTCACCTTGTATTCTAGTTGTTCTAGTGGTGGGGTATAAAATAGTGAAAAAATCACTTCAAATGGATTCAAAGTCGTATCGGCCAGCTAACACTGCCATGGTCGAAACACTTGGTTGTAATGTTGCAGCCGCCTCCTCTCTTCAAAGGTTCAAAAATGAAAAACCAACATTACAAGTTAGGGTCCAACAGTTAATCGAACTAATTTATTTAATCGATTATTTTAAAGAATATTTGAATAAAAAATGACTTTTACATCTGCTATATTAAGTATTTTCTTCAAAAACGTGTGGCTTTTGCGACAAATGAGCTTCTAAATTGGCCATTTCCCAATGATTTGTTTTATATAACAAAGATATCCAGAAATAAATGCTTCTCTTTTATTAAAGTATTGATAAGTAATAAATATTATGATCACTTGGAAGGTAGCTGAGAATTGCAGCCCTCGTTTTCAGGTCTGTATCAGGCAACAATGACGTAAGCTAAGGTTTGGTGTTGGTAACCATTTGTTGAATATTCCGCGTCAGGCCTCTATTGGGTGCCTTCCTTTGGGAATTAAATGTATTCTCTTCTGTGAAGAGTCGGGCACAAAGACAGCCCTACATAGTAGGGCTACAGTGCTGTGTCAGAATCTGAATGCCCAGTCCAATGGCAGGATATATCCATGATGACGTTTACTTGTCCCACCTGGAGGCTGAAAAGACTTACAAAAAAAATACAGAAAAGAGAAAATGTGACAGAACTCTCACAAAATGATGACAATAAAGCCCAGGGCATTAAATGTGAATTGGTAACCGTATTAATGTTTTGTTTGTGTGAGTGTGGGACAACGGCATGTTTGCATCAAAATGTTTTTTGTGCGAGTTCCGAGGAATGGCATTGCAGAACAGCTGAAGAAAGAAAACCGGGGGGGTCATAAGTGTTAGAAAAACAAGATGACCTACTAATGGCATGGCCTCCTTGTCCGATCCTTAGTTACTGAATGTGGAGTTTGCTAATGATGCCACACAAATCACAATGTAAGTGTTAAAGACTAATCATTTTTATAGCACTTTTCTAGATATGACTTGTAGGATAAATAGATAACCATGAGTTAAAGGTACTCATTACAGGCTCACTTCCTGTGTGTATGTCCCAGAGGTGCTTCTGTTTTCATCACCACGAATGTAGTGGCATATGTACTGTTATTATTATAGTTTTGCAATACTCGACAATCAGATCTCTGTGTCTGTGACTTTATGTACTTTTATTGTTACCAATGTAGGCTACTCGGTACTAGATGCAAAAATAATACATTTTAAATGCTGAGGAACAGGGTCGCTTCGCAGCTCAGATGGTTAAATTACACCAAGGGCTTCCACTGACGCCACCTCAGCCAGAGGCAGTCTCCAGCTGTCCCCCCTTTGGTTTCTGGTGACAGCCTGTCTCAGTATAAGCATTCAGAGTAGAGCAACGGGTGGAAATAAAAAGGCATGGCTGAAAGTGGGCTGCTTGTTAAATGAGCTGCAGCTGTTGACCACCACTGGATTAAATGTCCTGGTCAGGGCTGTGATTGGATGGGCGGCCAGCGCTGTTACACCTTAATATATGCTTATATTATACTTTGTTGCATGGCAGAGAAAACTACTCTGTCAAATGTCGTCAATGGTGCATCATGTTTTTGCTTGAAAATCTGTTATTTTTAGCAATCAATGTATTAAATTAGCCCTTTATCTCCCGTCCCATCTTACTTCTTCCTCTCGCTCCCTCCATCCCTCTCCTACTGCTCTTTAAAATGCCTATCTCTCCATTATATGTCTCATGTGTTATAGACCAGTGATTCTCAAACTTTGCCATTTCAAGGACTCCCGGCTTTATGTGAATTAGGCAGGGCTAGATAACCACTAACCAGTTGTGGTACCGGCTCTAAGTGTTCACGTCCCTTCACCAGCGGGGTGATTGTTGCTCCGAATGCATTTTGCCACTGTACTATCACTACCTCAGCAGCCCCAAAAAACATGTTTTGGTGCTGTTACTTGCAATAGTCCAGTCTTGTACCCCCACTAAAGCCCCTAAAGCCTGCATTAAGCCAGGCCTGGCATTGATACCAGATATTTTTCATCTCTAGGACCCCAATCTACACTGTACGGTTATCAGTGTTAATTGAAGTCTGAAAGTATATGGTTCCATGTGTACACTCTCAGAGTTACAGACCTGTAAGCCTTGTAAGGGTCCATTTGGGTCCCTGGTGGTGGTCTCCGAACCTGACGTTGAGTAACACTGTTATAGTGTTGTGGGGGTGACTTTACTTGCCAAGTAGGCCACGGCAGACCTTGGAAGCTAGAGCATGGAAACAATGTTATGAAATGAGATCGGGAGGGAGGCACACAAGGCAGGACAAGACAATGTTCTCATACAAAGAGAGAGATAAGACCAGAGAGGAAGAGGAGATGCAGCCAAGGAGAAAACCTTGGTCGAGTCTTATCTGAAATTACCGGTATATGCCATAATGAACCCTTGCAAAGTAGATTGACTTGCAGGCCTACTGTGTGTTTTGTCATGGCATGATGAGAAACTTTGGATTGTTTTTACGCATGTCTGTGCAGGTGTTCCTTTGCATGCAATCCTTGCATCCTTGCATGTATGCACATGTGCACGAACACAACAAAGCCATGCCCAGTCAATGGCAGGATTAGTTTTGAGACTTACTGTACTCCAAACGTTTCACTTAACCAGTCAATCAGTGTTACACTGATTACCGGGCACCTATAGTTGTATTCTTATTCGGTCCTCCACTACACACACTTCATATCTTTTCTCTGGCTTCATCCGGTGTCAGAAATGAGCTGCCGTGTTGATTAAAATATGTTAAAATGAGAAAACCGAGGAATCCGTCTCTGCCTCTCTGATGGCCTTGCCCTAGTGGTGGTGATAGAAGATGACGAGTGTGGGGAATGTCAATGAGTGAGACGGGCCCCTTGGCTCGCCTCCATTTCCTGTCCAGATCGGCACTCCTTAAAAGGACCTCAGTGCATTCACATATTAATTGCTGTGATGGCTCACATTCACGTCGTTTTCACAACATAATGTTAATGTGATGGAGAGGCCCCTCAGCACTTTTACTATTTTGAGGTTCTTCATGGGCTATTCTTTTTGGGGGGGAAATGGGGAATGTTAACATAGCACGAGACAGATGGTTCTTTCTTTCACAGTGTGGTGTGGTCGACCCCAGGTTTCAGACTGGGTTGAAACAGGAAAGAGAGGGATGCGATAAGGAGTACAAAGGGGGAGTGTTTGAACCTGTGGTCATGCTCTAAGCGGGGTGAGCTGTATAGGATCAGGAGGTAGAGCAGGTTGTCCAATCGATCCCGACTCCTCCTGTCCACATGTCGAAGTGTCCTTGGGCAAGGCACTGAACCGCACATTGCCTCCAATGAGTCGGTCGGTGTTAGCTTGCAACCATTGGTGTGTGAATGTGGGGAGTGAGGACGCTGGCGTAGACTGTTTGCCGCTTCACCTCCCAATGTATGAATGCATTTACCATTCTAAAGTGCTTTTAGTGCTTAGAATAGCACTATAAAAATGCAATCCATGAATGACCTGTGAATGTAAACAAACAGGGTCCATTGATTTAATGGAAATTGAATGGAAAGCAACCTTCTGTAGCATTCATTATTCACTTGTTTTGTGAGGCTGAGTATATGACATTGAATGCAACCACACAGGAGCCCTCTCAGCAGACAAGAGGTGCACTGCAAACATGTTGGCATCAAATATTGTTTTATTATGTCAACTGTAATGAGGGAGAAGATGAGCTTGGCATATTGCCCCGGCAGAACAAATGGTGGCAGACATTATAGCACCAAAGCCTGCAACAAAGGGTTAGTTATTTAATAAGTCTGGAAAATGTTTATTAAGAACCTGACACCATCGAAGCTAGGAGAGGAGTTGTATAATGTGACATTGTGACAACGTGTGATATGCTCTCATTTGTGCGTGTGCACAGTATTACAGACACATGGAGAATATGTATAATAGCCCACTGGCGGAGGACTATGGATAGGACTATTTTATTATGTGGACTGCACACTGCCTTACTAACGGCCAATGATAATTGGTGGTAATGTGTAGCATTTCGTGCGTGCGTGTATTGGGGGGGGTAATTGAGCTCAGCTGGAACAGAGCACTTCAGTGGATCATGTCGTGTGTGAATGTGTGTGCGTGATTAGTGTGGTGGAGAGAGTATTGATTCAAACAACCATGTCGGCACACAAAGCCACCTTGCTTCAATCATGAACCATAAAGAGATCATCACACACAGACACACACACACACACTCTGCACCAACATCCTAGGCATACGCACAAACACACATGCCACCGGCTCCAACTACTCCACACACACTGTCACTGTTCAGATGGTATTTGAGGACATTGAGCACATAAGTGAAGTGCTGATGCTTCAATCACTCTCAGCGGTGAAAAGTAACTATAGACACTACATTTACTCAAGTACTGAACTTAAGTAGGCTACAATTTTGAGATACTTTTACTTTACTGGAGCATTTCCAATTTGAAATGCTTTTACTTCCACTCCACTACATCTCGGAGGCAAATATTGTACTTTTACTCCATTACAATTAGAAATCTTGAGTTACTAGTAGTTACTTTATAGAGTTAGATCATTGCCCATGCATTAACTGGCTGTTTGAAAATAGCCAATCTACATTTTATAACTGGGATATGCTACGTAATGGTAATTTACTTTTGGTACTTTATGTTGTGATGCATATACTTTTGTACTTTTATTCAAGTAAATGTTTATTTACACCACTGCACACCACCAACTCTAACTACTCCACTCACACACACCGACAGCGAGGAGAATCTATGACAGACAGACAGATGGACAGACGTGAAGAGGATTGGAATTACGTCTGGTTGCTAGGCAGCGAGGCCTCACCTTGGCATTATGTCAACAATGAGAGCGGAATGAGACATAGATTTGGGATTTGTTTTGCCACCGGAGAAAGATGAGATGATTTTCGATTGGACTTTTTAATGTGAAGCAGACATGTTATTAAACCTCGTATCTTATCTATCGCTTATGTTATCTTAAAAACCAAACCTCAATGAGGTTTATTATAATAGGAAACTGATTATCATTTTCATTGACTGTCAACAAAGAGCAGCTTTGCAAACCACATACATGCAAAGCAGAAAACAATCGGTGCTTCACAAACAAATTCAACAAATGATGTTCTTGTTTGTTGGACATGTTGAATGTTGATTGAAGACACCTGGCAATGGAAATGAGTAGGGAGAACCTTTTAGTGAAGTTAGGTTCCTGGCTATGATAGTTTGCTTTTGAAATGAAAAGAGATGCTTAATAGATGTATTCTAACCGTGCCCCCGAGGCCTTAATGTTAAAACCTTTTCTTTGACATTGTAGAGCTTACCGTCTAGCAGCTAGATTTTATAGAGCCAGCAGTATTATTGTTCTCTTCTACATGTTTTTAATACTGTAAAGCCCAGGTATAATTTATTGACATGATATGTACATTGTTACACTTCCAGTTACAGTTATTCCACCTCCACTCCTTGCAGTATATCTGGAGCTATAGGAATATTTGGTATCAGGCCTTTTGAATAGAATTAGCCAATGTTTCCCCTTGTAGCTGTTTTATCGATTATGATTGTATCATAATCAAGACTCTGCATTCTTCTTCTGACGACACCTGTCATTTTTCTAATGACACTTGCTATTATTTATTTGTTTTGTATTATTTGATAGGAAAATAGCATGTTAATGAACATGAGTAGTAGGCTATATAATGCTGGATTTAGTCACTAATTGTCTCCACCAGGCCGAAGGCATGGGGAGAGAGTATGTTTGTCTCCACCAGGCCGAAGGCATGGGGAGAGAGTATGTTTTGCACTCCGTCCGTGTGTGTGTGTGTCCGTCCGTCCGTGTGTGTGTGTGTCCGTCCGTCCTTCCTTCCGTCCGTCTGTGTACAGCTAATCTCCGGCACCGTTAACCCAGTCGATGCCAAACTTTGCACACACACTCCCTGGATGCCAACGATGAACCTCTGCCCCACATTTTCCAGAACGGCCTGTTATAGCGCCACCATGAGGCAGCTTTTCACATTTATACCTAAAACTGTACCGATCTGCGTGAAACGTTCCATGCACACTCCCTAGAGGCCAAGGACAAACCTTTTACCTGCATTTTCCGCATCTGCCTTTTATAGCGCCACCAGGAGGCCGACTTTTGTAAAACACATTTTTTGATATTACTCCTCCAGATTCTGTCCAAAAATCTCACAAATCGTTACACAATATCTCTATGCTCATGTGCTCAAGTCGGATCTGTCTGATATTTCATATTCCATCCTAATTGGCTATAATTGGCTTTCACAGTTTGCAAGATTTCCCCGTTTTGAACAATAGCCTCAAATCATGAACGCAGCATGCAATTTACGTGAAATCTTTCACACATTTTCTTACTAGGCTGAGGAATATATCCCACCCTTTTCACATTGGCCTGTTATAGCGCCACCAACAGGTTGATTTTTGCAAAACACATTTTTGGAACAAAATGCCTCAAATCGGTACACATGATCTCTGTAGTCATGTGATCAAGACGAGTCTGTTGGATTTCTCAGATTGTACACTGATTGGCTAAAATTGCCTTCCAAAGTTTTCAGGAGTGGCCCGTTTTGTACAAAATGCTGCACATGTCCTGCTCATCCAGAATTCTATCCTCAGAGATGCTATGAGTGATCTGGCTCTGCATTTCCTCAACAAAATGAAGAAAAGAAAAACATTCTCCTAAACATTTTGCCAAACATCACACACACTCCTATCCTCCTGGTGGAGACCTGTGCCCGGAAGGGCACTTTTTCTAGTTTGCACTCCGCCCGTGTGTGTGTGTGTGTCCGTCCTTCCGTCCGTCTGTGTACAGCTAATCTCCGGCACCGTTAACCCGGTCGATGCCAAACTTTGCACACACACTCCCTGGATGCCAACGATGAACCTCTGCCCCGCATTTTCCAGAACGGCCTGTTATAGCGCCACCATGAGGCAGCTTTTCACATGTTTTACCTAAAACTGCACCGATCTGCGTGAAACGTTGCATGCACACTCCCTAGAGGCCAAGGACAAACCTTTGACCTGCATTTTCCGCATCTGCCTTTTATAGCGCCACCAGGAGGCCGACTTTTGTAAAACACATTTTTTGATATTACTCCTCCAGATTCTGTCCAAAAATCTCACAAATCGTTACACAGTATCTCTATGGTCATGTGCTCAAGTTGGATCTGTCCGATATTTCATATTCCATCATAATTGGCTATAATTGGCTTTCACAGTTTGCAAGATTGCCCCGTTTTGAACAAAAGCCTCAAATCATGAACGCAGCATGCAATTTACGTGAAATCTTTCACACATTTTCTTACTGGGCTGAGGAATATATCCCACCCTTTTCACATTGGCCTGTTATAGCGCCACCAACAGGTTGATTTTTGCAAAACACATTTTTGGAACAAAATGCCTCAAATCATCCAATTGCCATCAAAGGCAAACATGTTTATATTACTCCTAAACATCTCACACAGTCCTATCCTCCTGGTGGAGACCTGTGCCCAGAAGGGCACTTTTTCTAGTTTACATCTGTACAGGTAACACAAACAGGAACATTGCAAATGAGAGTATGCAAAAATAGGTAGAATGGGTAAACTTAGAAGACAAATTCCATGTGTGTGCAAATGTACTGCGTGCTTCTCTTTTGCATTGTATCTGCAAATGTACTGTGGCAAAATACCCTAGCAGCAACAACAACAATATACAAATACACAAGACAAATATACAAATACACAAAGAAATGCAACACAATGTCATTCTCTGACTATCTGCTACCAACATATATTTACATAAATCTGATCATAAACGGTGCGTCTCTGTTAGCTCATGTGTCAATAGCATGGGGCATGAAGGGTGAAGGATCTCATCACACATATCCACTGACTAGAGGAATAGGTATGTACTGTATCTGCTTCCACTGTCTCGACTCTGCTGTAAAACAATACACTTGCAATGTTAAGAGTACTTCCTAAAAGACTAGTCCTATTTATATTATTTCGTCTGTAAATTGTATTTGTAGTATTGCCCTTGTTGTAAAACAACTACATGCTTATCTCTTTTTCTATTGTAGTGCTTCTTGTCATCTCACATCCATCCTGAGTTTCCTCATCATCGTCTCATCTACGTTTGACAATGTTACTCCGGCAGCATCCTTTGTCTCAAAATGTCACCACAAACTCCACCGAGACCCTTGAAGCAAAATCTTTATGGTGCAATGGCATGAAGGAAGGTGCCATGACCTGGGTATTTTTCTGTGCAGTCAATATTCTCCTTGGTTTTCCCACCTGTGTCGCTGCCATGTGGGAGCAATTTAAGAGATACAGGAACGGCAACCCGTTCACCCCACATGACATCTTCCTGCTGAACATCACTGTGATGGACCTCATCTTCTTTGTGTCTATCTTGGCCGACATCGTCAATTTTCTCTTGGAGTACAGCTCAACATTATGGTACATTGTTTTAGGTACTGAGACGTTGAGCCTGACTGGACGACCTCTACTCATGTCTTGCATTTGCGTGGACTGCTACCTGGCTGTGATTCATCCACTCGTCTACAGGGCCAAGAAGAGTCTCATTCCCCGGGTTGTGGCTGCTTCAATTGTCTGGCTCGCCGCTGTGGCTAATGGCATTCTAGCATCAATGTACGACAAGTTCTCGTTCGAAGGGTTTATAGTTTGGCCAAATTTGATTTCCCTCCCCATTATTGCTTTTTGTGACTTCTCCATCCTCTGTGCTCTGAGGAGATCTGACCCGGGTGGAAGAGACCTGAATCCCCAGAAGAAGAGAGCTCATAATATCGTTGTCAACAGCCTGATCATGACCGCCATCGTCTATCTTCCTACAGTACTGATACCTCTGATTTATCTGCTTCCATTGTCTGCAGATGTGTTCATGTGTCAAGTGATTCTTCCGGTAATAATTCTCCCGTATTGTGGCAGCACACTCATGTCCATTCTCTACCTGGAACACCTAGGCAAACTGGACCATTTAAAAGTCTGGATGATGACATGGCTGAAAATGAAAAAAGAGGAAGGGGTGGTCATGTCTTAAAGAGACTTCAATATACTCCATGTAACTTACTTACTGAATATTCAAACAAAGTTTTAAACTAGGAACTAGGTGTAGATGTAATCAAAGCTGAGCAACTAACTGTGGCCTATTTGTCACCTAAAATCGACAAGCTTCTAAAGACGACAACCGAGGTGTCTGTTTCTCCTCCCCGCCTGTCAGGTCAGCTTATTCATTGCAAAATATGAACAATTAACTCCATAGTGAATACAGCTAATGTAATCCTGATATACAGGTAAATCTCTGGCCGTGTGTGCGACTGCATGTCTGCATGATCCCGACCTGAATATGTTTGAATACGTTTAATAAATAGCTGGAGACTCTTGTTACTGAACAAACACTAGTCTATAATGTTATTCGGAATATAGAGCAATTGAACACTTATTTCAACAAGGAAATATCACTTATAGGGTCCATGGCTGTGTGTCACCCTCAGCCAATGAACACATGTTAACAGAACTTCCATGCTATGAGTCATCCACTTTACTAGGATCTCATCCCCTTGTGTTTCTGAGTACAAGAACATTGTCTGACCCTTGTAAACCTTAACCTTTGTTTGTTTGTAATGATCTATCTTATTATACAGCTGATTATACAGCTGACCTCGGCTGTAAAATGAAGAGGCAGTGGTGGAAATTAACTAAATGCATATTGTACTCAAGTACTGTGAATAAATACACTTTTGAGCTATTTTTACTTTACTGCAGTATTTTCAATTTTCTGTATGTTTACTTCTACTTTACTACATCTCAGAGGTAAATAGGCTATTTGAAAACTTTTACTTTGTATATTTTCATTATTTTGATTGACTTTGTATTATTTGAAACATACATTAACCACTTCAGCCCTATTTAAACGTTGGCTATTTGAAAATAGTCAATCTACAAGCTCACAACGTGATGTACACAAGTAAGTCATGTTGTGAAGTGAGCTTGTAGATCTGCTGTTTTAAAAATATTTTAAATGCATTTTAGACATGATAAATTCTGAACATTCTGCATAATGAGTACTTTTACTTGTAACAGAGTGTTTCTAGTCTACATTGCAGTATTGGTACTTTTACTTAAGTAGCCGTATACAATGTCGGCATTTTTTTCCACCACAGTGACGAGGTGTGTGTGCAATGTGCATTATCCTGAATGTGCTTGCTTTAGGCTTCGTACACACCTACACAACACATGTTCGGTCCGTGTGTGATGTCTGATTGCTGTTTGATTGCTGCTCCAATTCATTTTCAATGGGAGTCACATGGTTTGACCAAACATTTTTGTTTGATGAGGGGGGAGCAATCAGCAATCAAACACAAATGTTTGATCAAACCATGTGACTCCCATTGGAAAAGCATTGTGGTGGCCCAAAAAAACGACCAAACATTGCTTGATTGGTGTTTGGTACGTCAGTACGTGTGAATGAGGCCTTATTGAGCAACGTAACGACCCTCAGTGGTGCAATTAGCTCAGAGTCATGGCAATAATTACCCCATGATGAGGTGTTCAGACAATGTCAAACTAAATGGGAGTTTGATTGCTCTTTAATGCAGTTTCATTGCGCCGTTATTGGAAACAACTACCCCTGGCACTGTTGCCATGGCACCTTGCGAATCAGCAGCCACATGGTCAGATGATGCTTAGATTGCAGGCGAGTGGTGTGGGCTAGTTGGCATTGAAAATAAGATTTCACTGCAGGTCTCATCTCCACAATGTTCACCGTCACAGCAATGGAACACTTCAAGGACAATCGTTTTGTCTTGTGGTTAGAGACCATTCAAAGCAAAGCAGTCTCTTTTCTGGTCAATTTAAATGCTGAATAAGAAGTAAAGCAAGTGGGAAGCCTCTTCGGCTCAAGTTAAGTCCATTTTAATGAGGACATTCATGTCACATTTTGATCCCTGAGATCCTCAAATGCTGATTGATTCCTAAATACATTTTAAATGAAGGAACAATGTTAGTTAGTTAGTTTCTCCTAGATATTAGTTTTATTTCAAATTTAATAAGGATACTGGATACTGGATCTACACCTGGCCTGAATTCATGCTTTTCACGCACGCACACACACAGCGCACGCACACACACACACTCTCAATTTCAATTTCAAAATGCTTTATTGGCATGATAAAATATGTTCTACATTGCCAAAGCAGACAACAGACAACAAAACAAATCGCAATATTGCGCACACAGAGACAACAAGTGATAATAATAACTTTTATAATAAAATAATAACAATAATGAACAACAAGCAATACAGTAACAATGAAAAAAAATGAACAAACGGAGACAATTATTAAAGCAACTTAGTGACCGTTCAACCAGATATAGGGGAGAACGGGGTAAGATGAACCACCCCCTTTATCTAGAAAACTAGAAAACTGTGTTGCCATGTGACCTTAAATCTAGTAAAAGCATCCATCATTTACACCTGGCTGTGAAGTTGGGAAGCACATGGGAAAGTAGAAAACATTCTTTTACACAAAAAAACGTTTTTTTTGTCGGTCAAAGTAACATTTGACACATCATGTAAAATGACTGTTATACAACGCAAAATGTACCTAGGTCTAAAATGTAATATCATACACGTTGATGATTTGCCAATGGATAGGACCATGTGAATCATTTAGCAATTAAATTGTCTGAAGTAGCTTATTCTAGTCATTGTTTTCTAAAATGGTGGCTATGGGTAAGATGAGCCAATGTCCGGGGGTAAATTGAGTCAATGGGAATCACTATTCATATTTTTTTATTAAGTCTTAGCTACTCAAATTATACTGAATGACCTTTAATTTGCATGTACATACTCATTTAAGAGAAGTTTGCAATATTGTATTAACAATATTGCAAATATAAGGTTCTGAATAACAAACTTTACTTAATTGTCTTAATATTGTATAAATAATAAATAAACAAATAAATAAGACTATTTGCAAAAGGGAGAACTGTTATTATTATTATTATCGATAAGTGAATACATTATCTGTTCAAGTTTAAGCTTGTAACATTAAAATATCATGTGGTTCGACTTGGATCATGATGAGTTATTAATGGTGGATTCAAATTCTTTATATTTTTCTTAACATTTTGGGAAGAATGAGTGTCTGATTTTTCACATTGTAACAGAAAGTGTAGCTCTGTTTCCACCTCCCCTTGAGAGCAGAGTGAAGTCTGTCTCCAGTTCTGTGTCTGCCTGTTTCTATTGCCAGGCGGTGGTCACTGAGTCTGTACATTATAGTCAACATCTTTCTCAGTTTTGGATCAAAGAGTTTGGTCTCTCTCTCTCTCTGGCCAATGTTGTTCATTTTAAACAGTGTGACGCACTTGTGTTTGCCTTTGCTGCCTTACACCACCCTAAGCTGAAGAAAGGATTTGAACAGTTACAGCCTCGTGGATAAGGCCATTATTTCTTCTACCATAGTTTGTATCTTTATTGCATGATGCCCCCAGGGGGCCAGAAAAAGGACTGCATGCCCTCAGTGTAAAAACACCTGTGAGGACTGCACCTATACTGTATGTCCGTATATGTGCAGTGGTGGGAAGTACTCACATTTCTTTGAGTGGTGCAACCACTCCAAGGAACAGCAATGTCCGTGTTAACCTATGTGACTATGTGTGTGACTATGAGTACCAGTAGGGGCAAAAGTGGCGCTGTTGTGCCAGAAACAGAGAGAGAGAGAGAGAGGCAGGGGGAGAGGGGAGTTGCACCACTCAGTTCACACAGGTGTGATTTTTTACTTAGGTCTAAGGACTTAGGTTTTATCAATACTGCAATCTTGCATAACAACATTCTGTATAACGAGTACTTTTACTTTCTGTACTTTAAGTAGGCCTACATTTTGAAGCTAATACCTTTGTACGTTTATTGGATATTTTGAATTCTGGACTTTTATTAAATAACAAAAAATGTAGTACTTTTTCCACCACTGTGTATAGAGAAAACAAAAATAATCTTGACCCCATCACCATGATTCATGGCTCATGGTGAAAGTGACTTTTGTAACTACTATAGGCTGCATATTTCTAGGCTGCATATTTCAAAGATGAATATCATTATATTTGATACATTTCTATGAAAGGCTATAGCTTTGAAGTCATCTATTACATTTATTTTATTTTCTGAAACGCGGCCTCAGGGTTGTTTTCCTCACAGGAGCAGGCTACCGCTCTCAGCCATATTTAGCGCTCTCAACTTGACTAACCCGGGGCAGTAAGTGGTAACGGAGACCGAGGTGTATGGACATTGTTTTTGAGTGGTGCAACCACTCCCTTACGGAGCTATGTGTGTGGGTGGCTGGGTGGGTGTGTGGGTGGCTGGGTGTGTGGGTGGCTGGGTGGGTGGGTGGGTGCGTCTGAGCACGAAAACACCATGGTTGTTTTTCACCACCTGTGCGCAACCTAACACACACACAAACACACACGCACATATTAACTGTATATATATGGTGATTTCGGGTGTGCCAGTACAGTACAGTGACAGTACAGTAGAGGGTACAGTAGAGGGACCCCCGTCGGTACGGTAACTCTGTCATTTCTCAACCGTTTCGGACACGGGGCGGCTCGCCGGAATCGGGTCGGCAGCCTGGCTGCGTTCCTGTGGGTCAGTAGAGTGACATTACAGTGCAGTACAGTACAGTAGAGGGTACAGTAGAGGGACCCCCATACGGTAACTGTCATTTCTCAACCGTTTCAGACACGGGGCGGCTCGCCGGAATCGGGGCGGCACCCTGGGTGCATTCCTGTGCAACTCCACACGGAGTTGCACCACTCACTTCACACGGGTGTGATTTTTAATGTAATCATCGTGTACATCACATTGGTTCTCAAAGAGGGGTCTGGGACCCCAGAGGTCATGGGGGAGGTTCCACGGGGGTAGTTCATATAGCATCACAGTCATTTTGACCAATTAAACCATTTATTTTATATTTGGCTATTCAAAAAGAGGAGAGGAGAGGAGAAGAGAGGAGAGGAGAGGAGAGCCACAACAGTGCCAGTGTTCCTGCATGCAGCACCTGCATCTCTGCCTCGACCCCTCCCCCCTCCGCAAACAGACCTCCCTCTTAGAGCTGCAAGGAGAATGTGAAGAGGGGGGGGTTGGAAGTGTGTGCATGCGTGCACGACACGCGTGCGTGCGTGTGTGTGTGTGTGTGTGTGTGCGTGTGCGTGCGTGCGTGCGTGTGTGTGTACCAATTCTCACAAATATATGTGTGTGTGTGTGTGTGTGTGTGTGTGTGTGTGTGTGTGTGTGTGTGTGTGTGTGTGTGTGTGTGTGTGTGTGTGTGTGTGTGTGTGTGCGTGCGTGCGTGCGTGCGTGCGTGCGTGCGTGCGTGCGTGCGTGCGTGCGTGCGTGCGTGCGTGCGCGTTGCACATGTTGCACATATAAGTGAGTGAGTGCGTTTGTAACCTGAGTTCTGTTCTAACATTCTACCATATCTGTAGTATTGTCTATAATCAAACTATGGTTACTTGGGACCCCAAGGGGGTCATGGGAATGTGACATTGGATCTGTAAAACATACTGACAAATGTAGTGCCTTGGACCTTCTCTACTCTTTCTTTTTTAACATTCGTATTCCCTATACCAAACATAACCAAAGAGCACCGTCATCATCATCACACGTATTCACACTGGCTGAGCACCGGTGCAGCTTTTCTGAAGCACTTCTGCAGTTGAAATCAAACAACCTCCTGTAGAGGCTTGATGCCTGTAAGCGTAAATGTGACTTCTATTCATCAAAGATCACCTGCTATCGATGTATAGAAAGCAGTCAGGTCTACTCCCGCAGGGACATTCACTGCTTCTTCATAAAAGACTTTCATTCTCAAATGCAGAACCCATTAAGTGTCATGGTTGTCACTTTGAAAAGTGACGGCCAAAAATAACCTTTGTTTGACAAATGGATACATTTGGATTTTGGAGGCCATTTTAGGTGGCAATTTGAAAAGGAATGCCTGCCTCCCCTCCACTGGTTTCACCTCCTTTCACATTGGTGAGAAAACTATAGAAGTGCTATTGACTCCCTCATTTTCCTGTGGAAATCAATGAGTGGAAAGCAAGAGGGTTTTTGAAAAGCAATTTGCCACAAGGGCAACTGCTGCCAGTATGTGTTCAATCAATGGGCAACAGTGTCTGGAGATTCCGTCCTTGAAGATAATTGAGGCTGACATAACATGGGAGTGGTCCATCCATGAACATGGTTGATGTTGTCCGTCTCATTTTACACAGTTAGCATCCTGAGTGTTTTAACAGGTCAAGATCCTTTAGTCAATAGTTCAACCTTTTCAGACTGTGACCCCAAAAACTGAACTGGGGACCCTCAAGTTGAGACATTCACTCAGTTCCACAAAGTGAAAATAGCAGATCAGCCATTTTTGTCTCCTTATAGACAATTTGGCCGACCAGTTTTCATACTATAGTTTGTATACTTTGATGGCATCTATATTAAACACTTTGGCCAATGTTTGACAAGTTTTCTTAAACCTGTTCCACAAAGATTTAAAAAGAACCACCACTCATCTGCTGAAAAAACTTAAAGGAGGTGCTGGAGTCACAAAGGGAATATGAGATCAGATCTGCGCACAATCAAAGTACCAGTATTTATTTTGCAAGCTTTCGGTCTACTGACCTTCAGGCATTAAACCTGTTCCACAAAATCAGCCATTTCTAGGGGTATAATGATTTATTTGTTTTTTACTGGCGGAAGGCCCACACACTGCATGCGCACATCACATGCATTATATTTTACCCTACCGGTATATGTGTATACATGCACAGTAGACTTAAATGTTACAGCTTGGAACCCACATTTGGTAAATTGTCACAAGTTTATTCAACGTAAGGAAAGAAGGATGACCCAATGAGAACTTTAAAAACTTTTAAGACAGTATTGAGACCATGTTGTAATGCTGTATGATAGGTGTGAGAAAATCATGGCATTCACAGCTGTGCAGTTTTAGCTGATAAGTCCCTTCTAATATGACGAAAACAATTTAAATTTGGTTTAACCTTTTGCATATAGCCTATGCTTTACCTGTTTTTCAAATTTTAGGTTTTTATTCAAGATAATTCCTAAATATTTTACTTCACTCATTTCAACAAGAGTTTCATTTTTGATGCATACCTCAAAGTTATCCATAGCAGGCTGTTACGGATTGAGATACACATTGAAACTGTTTGTTTACATTTAAAGTTAATTGTGACGACTCGAGCCAATTTGAGATGTTCTGCAATTCCTGTGTCAGATGCATTGCACAGCTGCCATGCTGGCTGTTTTAGCAGACGCATAGATGACAGTGTCATCAGCATACATCTGGCAGCTAACGCCTGGACAGGTATTTGGAAGATCATTAATATACGGTTTGCAGCCGAGTGTACGGCGGCTGGGATGAGGATCAGCGTCTCCAAATCTGAGGCCATGGTTCTCAGCAGGAAACTGGTGGATTGTGCTGTCCGGGTAGGGAATGAGGCATTACCCCAGGTGAAGGAGTTTAAGTATCTCGGGGTCTTGTTCACGAGTGAGGGGAGGACGGAGAAGGAGATCAGCCAGAGAATCGGAGCGGCAGGGGCGGTATTGCAGTCGCTGTACTGCACTGTTGTGACAAAAAGAGAGTTGAGCCAGAAGGCAAAGCTCTCCGTCTACCGAGCAATCTTTGTTCCTACTCTCACCTATGGTCATGAAGTGTGGGTCATGACCGAAAGAATAGGGTCGCGAATACAAGCGGCCGAAATGAGTTTTCTTTGACGGGTGGCTGGCATCTCCCTTAGAGATAGGGTGAGAAGTTCAGTCACACGAGAGAGACTCAGAGTAGAACCGCTGCTCCTTCGCCTGGAAAGGAGCCAGCTGAGGTGGTTCGGGCATCTGGTTAGGATGCCTCTCGGGCGCCTCCCTAGGGAGGTCCTCGACGCACGTCCCACTGGGAGGAGACCCCGGGGCAGACCAAGGCGCAGTTGGAGGAAACACATCGACTCACTGTCACTTGGAACTTCTCGGAATCCCCCAGGAGGAAGTCACTAATGTTGCTCTGGAGAGGGAAGTCTGGAGCACTCTGGTGGAGCTGTTGCCCCTGCGGCCCGACTACGGATAAGCGGTTGAAGATGGATGGATGGATGGATGGATTAATATACAGTACATGGTGAACAACAGTGGTCCGAGTACCGACCCTTGGGGCACTCCCATACTGTTAGGAAGCAGTGTTGATTTTTCCCCATTGACCCTGACACACTGTTGTCTCCCTCCTATAGATATGACTTAAACCACTGTAAAGCTTCTGCCGAAATGTTAAAGTCCCTTAGACAACAAGACTTCATGGTTGACAGGCCTTTTTTTAGGTCCATGAACACTGTCCTCACGACTTGTCCCTTCACCAGTAGACCTTTGAACCTGTCAAGTAAGTAGCAGTTAGCTGTCTCTGTGGAATGTTTAGGTCTAGATCCAAACTGCTGTGGGTGCAGATAGACTCTAAATATTCAGTTAGTTGCATAGCAACAATCTTTTCCAATATTTGTGAGACAACAGGAAGAATAGCAATAGGTCTATAATTGCTAGCCAAGTCCTTGTCTCCTGACTTATGGATTGGGGCAATTATTGCCGTTTTCCAGCTCTCTGGGAACCTGTTTTTATTGATAAATTAACTAAGTAAGTAATAGGCTCTAGCAAACATGTCAGATTTTAGAAGTAGTTCAGCATATAAACTGTGGATATCCTTTGACATTGAGTTAGTATTTGCGATGCATTTCTTTACTGAGTCACTAGATACCTCTTTGATTCGGAAATCATCTGAATGGACATCAGTCTCCTCAGAGGGTGACTCAGTGGATTTAGAATTACTGGACAATTCCTGTACAGACTCAATAAAGAAATTGTTGAAAGCATTTGCCACAGCCACATTATTATCGAGGCTATTGTTTACTTTCAAACAATTTATTTTAGCGTGCTGGTGCCTACAGTACTTGAGTCTGCTACTCGGTTGATATGCTGCCATAATTTAGAACTGTTGCCTCTTCAATAAGCTTGTGGAATTAGTTACTCCTAGCCTTCCTTAGCTCAGACAGTACTTTATTAGAGGAGGTGGTCAGTGTTTTTAGGGACCTTTTAAGGGTGAGATCATTATTGAACCATGGGAGAGAATATTTCTTTGGCCTGCTTTTCTACATTTATGTATTTATTAAATTTCCCAAGACTGAAGTGAAATTATTTACACTATTATTTAAATCCGGCTCTCTAGTTACCCCTTCCCAGTTGACTTCCATTAAATCATGTTCAAAGTTAGCCAATGTGGCAGCGGTGACCGAACGGTTTGCGGAGTGGTCTTGATACCAGAAGGTCGCCAGTTCATATCCCCGGACCGGCACGTAAAAAATTACCACCGCTGAAGTGCCCTTGAGCAAGGCATTGAACCACTACCATGAAATGTTCTATGAGCAGGGCCTGGCTGTAAACAAGTATCTGATGCTTAGTCCAGTTACTCTGGATAAATATAGTAACTTTGCTTCCTTCCACACACACACACACACACACACACACACACACACACACACACACACACACACACACACACACACACACACACACACACACACACACACACACACACACACACACACACACACACACACACACACACACACACACACACACACACACACACACACACACACACACACACACACACACACACACACACACACACACACACACACACACACACACACACACACACACACACACACACACACACACACACACACACACACACACACACACACACACACACACACACACACACACACACACACACACACACACACACACACACACACACACACACACACACACACACACACACACACCCTATAGTGATGTGGGTGGGTTTATCTATCAACCGTTTATATTTCTCCATAACAGATTTCAATTTACCCTTTTTATCCATCCAGTTTACATTGTAGTCACCCAAAAATATTGTCTCATTACATTTATCACAAGCAGAAAGAAGACTTTTCAGTTCATTATACAAATCAGCATCATGAGATTAAAATTCATGGTGGGGGAAAGTATTACATTAAGTACACACGTTTACAACCAGTTCAAGTTCTACACATTTAAAACACTCCCTAATGTAAATTAGATCATCATTATAATGTCGTCCCCCACCCCTTTTTCCCCTCACTGTATGTGTTTGTTCCCTTTTTACCTCCTTTATGATGAATTCCTATTCTGTTCTTTGGCTATATAGAAGTGTCTATTTGTACGTCTCTAAATGTTTTGATGAATTAAACAAGGTGGACCCTCTTGTAAACAAGTGTAATGCTTTATTGGGTCGTCCACTCACAGTTAAGTCTTTGTATCAAGTTGTGCTTGAAATGTACTGTAATTCTGCAAACTGTTAATAAATATTTCAATCAATCAGTCATCTGGTTCAGGTTCAGGTTTATTTGTCATATGTATAGATACAGAGTATAAATACAATGAAAATGATTTTGCTCAGAGCATTCTCAGTCTTACATACACAGGACATAAACAAACATCTATATAGTGCGGCGGATAACCAAACCAATTGTGCATTTTATGACTAAAGCATGAAACTTTCAGCATATCATCTACACACCCCAAGGTTTGATTTCAGACGTGGAACCACTTTCTGACTGACCTCTGGTGACCTTGAGGGGTCATTGACCTCAGAATTGCATTTTTGCATGTTTTGCTCCATTATTTTCCACTATAATAATTTATTATGTTTGTTAAATGGAAGTTTTGTTCTAATGAATGACAACTTAAACCCCAATAGTCTACAGAAATGGTGAATCATGTCAACTTTTATGATATAAATGTTATGACATTGTTATAACATTAAAAACATCTAGGAGAGAGATTGTGCGGAGAGTGATAGAGTTAAGGTTAAGCTCATATATGGAAGGTATTGTGCATGTTATGACTAAAGCATGACACTTTCTACAGTGTTTCTATATACCATGAAGTTTGTTTTTAGATGTGGAAACACTTCTGAATTTACATCTGGAACTTGTCAGAGGCTGTACACATTTCGGGCTGTCAAACCATGTTGTAAACCGCCATAGGGCCCATGTTAAACCCAGAAATGTTGTTTCCTTTAAACTTTTATTAAAATGTCATCTATAGGCTAGCAGATGAGACTAAGATTGTTTGCTAAAAGTTATATGTTGGACAATTTGAGGAATTAGCATAATGAGCAAATCAATTGCTTAATGAGCAACTTAACTGGAAATGGCTATCATTTTGCATCCAGTTAACTTCGAAAGGTGACTTAAGAGTCAAAGTCTATGTTTGTGATATCCAGAAATGAATCTGCTGTTATGGTGAAGTCATGCACCCTTTCTTCATTAGCATAATTGGCATAAATTATAACAGGTACAAATTAGGAATTAGCTATACAGTATTATTGCTTTTAGTCAACATATCAAGGTTGTTTTAGAGTCTACATCTATATTATGTTGATACATAAATTAATCTCTTGCCATAACTAAATTATGAAATTGTTCCTCATTTGCATAATTTGCAAGTATATAATAATTCGTCCCAAACCAGGAAATAGTAATATTTTAACTTAATAATTTAGAAAGGTGCTTTTAGAGACTATGGGCTGTATTTTGCGTGTCTTAAGTACCAGGTCTATTACATAACTTAAGACCTGGAGGCGTGATCAATGCCATTTGGCTATTCTGAGTGGCCAAAGAGCATGGTCCAGGTCTTAAGGTAAGTAATAAGACCTGGTACTTAAGACACGCAAAATACAGCCCTATAAGTAAACCATTAAAAAGTAAATTGTCTGGATCGTGTCCATTTATCGATTGATTTTGTCCACCTTCTCACCTGATCCCATGCTCACCTAAGAAATCACTAAAGAGCTTTTCCATGAAGTATGCACACCACACTGGACCTCAAGCTCTAGGCCTATTTTATGACATATCTAATACAGTGGAGTGACGGAGCAGCAGTGGCTCATGAGGTAGATCGGACATCTTGGAATCTGAAAGTACGGCATGATGCACACTCTGATGGCATTCATTGGCTGCATTGGAACATTGATGAACATGTCTGTGATAAAAGTAGGCATCGAGTGTTATCAGATGCTTGTGCTTGTCCTCCTTCCTGTTGTATGTGAATGTGATACTGTCTCCTTACTCTCCTACCCCGTGAGAAAGTACCATGCCTAGTCTCAATACAGTTCCTGTTGGAACTTCTACATCCCATTCACAAGAAGGATGGCCATAGCTGAATGGAACACCTGGGAAATTCCAGGCCCCGGCAATGTGTCGAGGTATACATAGCAAGACCCTTAATCCCCAACTACCCCCTGACCTCAAAGGTCTGATGGCCTTGAGCAGCAATAACCTAATTGAAGCAGAAAACTGAATTTTCCAATATGATTAATATAAGGTCTAATACACAAAGATGAAGACAAAGAAGATGCAGAGGCTGAAGGGAATGAGGAGAGAGATGATGGAGATAGTGGAAAAATACCATTGAGTCTGTGAGGTTGTGGTTCACTAATGCTCATTATGATAAATTTTTTGTCCACTCAGTCTGTGTCTCAGAGTAGGGCTGTGGACAGTTCAGAGACTTGCCTACCGGTGACATTGTCGAGGCAGGTTTGTTCATTTCGAACATTTAAATGTTTTAATTTGATTTTGTATTAATGTGAGAACAATGACTTCTATAATAGCTAACTTTCCAAAAATATAAAGTCTTCAGTTTATATTAGCTTGGATTCTCCATCGATGTCACTGGTAGCAAGTGTTATGACAGAAATGGTACCATATTATCTCCCAACATCTCCTTAAACTCCTGCCACCTGGTAGGAGGTTTAAGAGTATCCAGTCACTCCCCCCAAAACATATGAACCCTGAACCCTCGCCATATACTGCCCCAAAACCAAAATCATGAGATGAATAGGGCATACAATATAGCAGTGGCAGCCATTTGCGGGTTCGTTTCAGACCCCATTGTTTTTTTCCCATGAAGATTTCTACAAATATTTATATAAAAAAATAATAAGCCTATAGAATCAAGCCATCCAGGACCCTACTGAATCATGACGATAAAACATTTGATTATGTGATGTATATCCTTTGTTTTGAGGTTTTTCACAGAATCAAATGTGTTCTGGTCATTAATTACCAGGATCCTGGATGGCTTGATTACATAGGCTTAGAATAATTGATTGTTTGTAAATCTCTATATGTGAAAAATGAATGGGGTCTGGATGGATGGAACCAGAAAATGGCCACCACTGCTATGCCCTATAGCACCTTTGAATATACTGTAAGGATATTGGATATAAAAACCAAACAAACTCATCAATCAAGTCTTTCTGTATTTTTTTCTTCCCTAACTTCATTAAAAAAAATGAAGACCAATACAATAATGTTAAAATAACGACAACTATCTCTTCTGTGGTTCTTGTCATGTTTTACTCTTCGCTGCCACAAGCTCCTGTGCAGCTTTCTTGGCTTTGACCATCTCCTTATACCTCTTCATACAGTCCTTTTTGTAGCTAGCACTGTAGAAAGTGTCATGCTTTAGTCATAACATGCACAATACCTTCCATATATGAGCTTAAAGATGGAGTGCCACAATCTTTGCATTTCTTCCAGTTTTTCATGTGTCTATGATGTGACAGTACTTCATTAGACACCCTGGAGTCGTTTTTATGTGCAATGGTGTATTAACTTTGTATTTAGGGTTTCTTCCTGGAGGCTGAACCCTTGACAGTCAAAAGGGCCAATGAAATAAACAACTACAGCTGTGGGTGCGGCTTCAGTTCAGGTGGATCACCACCCATCACCACCCACCAGGCAAACCAGGCATACTTAATGAACTGGTGGGTGTGTCCACATAATAGCATGATGAACAAATACTGTACACTTTTTGGAGAAAGTTCTTCCTCCTAATATTATAATGTATATAATAATATATAATAATAATATATAATGTTTTATGGTGGAAAGAAATCGTGACACTCCGTCTTTAACCGCCGCACTCTCTCTCTCCGCACAATCTCTCTCCTAGATGTTTTTAATGTTATAACAATGTCATAACATTTATATCATAAAAGTTGATTCACCATTTCTGTAGACTATTGGGGTTTAAGTTGTCATTCATTAGAACAAAACTTCCATTTAACAAACATAATAAATGATTATAGTGGAAAATAATGGAGCAAAACGTGCAAAAATGCAATTCTGAGGTCAATGACCCCTCAAGGTCACCAGAGGTCAGTCTGAAAGTGGTTCCACGTCTGAGATCAAACCTTGGGGTGTGTAGATGATATGCTGAAAGTTTCATGCTTTAGTCATAAAATGCACAATACCTTCCATATATGAGCTTAACCGCCGCACTAATAGTGCAAAGAAAAAGACAAAAACACAAAAAAGTGCAAGTGAAGTGACAATACAGTGCAATACAGTCTAAGGTCAGCTGTTCAGCAGCCTGACTGCCTGGGGGAAGAAACTGTTACTGAGACGGGTGGTGCGAGATTTGATGCTCTGGTAGCGTTTTTTGGAAGAGAGTCATTTGAAGGTTCAGGTACTAGCCTCAAAAACGTTGTGTGGCGGACAGCATGCTACTTCTTCCGTCGATCCGAGTCGTGTTCCACCACTCATGTCATTCATCACCACGGTGCTGCTGTTGGTCATGGGGGCGTCGGGCAGACTCATGTTGGTGAGTGTGAAACAAAATCCTGTAGACACAAGACATTGAGTTTGAATACAGCCAATGACTTGAAGGTAGAATAGCCAAATAAAGTTAGAGCCTGTCATGGCCATAGATTGATAGAGCTGACCCAAAGCGTGTAAACTACAGAAACATGAAAGCTTGTAAATTAGAGAAAAACAACTGCAATCAATCTGAGGCAGTGGGGATTTAGCTGCAATGCCCATTAAGTGCCAAATATAGGCTCTTTGGCATTCCTAGCAGCCACATGCATCACAGAGTACAGATAGATGCACAGAGTGCAGCTTTAAGGCTCTGTTCTGTGTAGCACAGTGGTTCTCAAGCTTTTTAATTTCTACCGAAACCTAAAATGACCTTTATGGGTCCTTTTGTACAATCAAAACAACAAAACAAAAGAGTTACAAACCCATAGGGAGTTAGCTGAGGGTTGATTTCACCCAACGATGCAGTCCCACTGGGAGGAGCCCCCTGGGGCAGACCACGGTGCAGATGGAGGGATTACATCGACTCACTGGCCTTGGAACGTCTCGGGATCCCCCATGAGGAAGTCACTAATGTTGCTTTGGAGAGGGAAGTGTGGAGCTCTCTGGTGGAGCTGTTGCCCCCGCGACCCGACTACGGATAAGCGGTTGAAGATGGATGAATGGACGGATTTCATTGCAACAGACCTACAATTGAATAACTAAAAAAAGCTTTTACCTTGGGCAAACCAAAGAGCCAGTGCAACAAGAACAATCTTGCAAATGCTTCCCATTGCTGCCACCGTAGAAGTGTTGAGGAAGAAGTGACTGGCTGTGTAGCTGCAGGCCCTCAGCAGAGGTTTTAAGGCTTGCTACTGGTCCCACAGCTGTTCATGATCAGCATTAATGAGGGAAGAGTTGCCTGCTCACCTTTCTGTCATTAATTGGATGGGAATGTTTTGACTATATTATAAAATGTACATTCATACATTTTAGTTGATGTTCAGTGTTCATTTCATTTCACTTTAATTTTCCATTTATTTATTTCGAACATATTAAAAAATATATATTTTTTTTTTTTTAGAAAGATTTTTTTAGAAAGAAATAGTGCCAAAGTTACCTGTACATATATTTGTTTGAAAAATGAGTAGGAAGAAGTTTAGTGAAAAGCAAAGCAATAAAACAAGCATCAAGACAACAAACAGTCAAAATGATGCTCCAGATCTAAATCCAACCCAATATTGTCCCCAAGTAGCTATTCTATTATTATATGTCCATTTTAAACATTTGTTTGAACTTATTCCATGTCTCACTTTGTTTCAATTAATCTTTGCATTTGTTCCACAGAGTATAACCCCTTTTACAGAAATACAGTGGTAGTTTGCATTGGTCCTCACTAACGGCTGATTAAACACACAGACTCCTCTCAAATCGTAATGACTCTTTGGATGTTGTTCGGTAATAATTAGTTTTATGCTTTGTACATTATTTGAACTGTTTTAAGGTCAACCAGATCTTTGAATTTTAGTGCTTTTAGTTTAAATTCTCTCTAAACAGTTTTATCAACAATTCTTATGTCTCTTTTTTTAATCCAGGTGGTCACCTCACACCTTGTAATATTGACCACTACCCTGGCATGACCAGACTCATCATGGTCTCCAGGCTAATCAACCACCACCACCTAGAGTGTAGAACCAGATTGGTCTAGCAAGGTTCAAGGTCCCGCCCTGCAGCATACAGATACAGATACAATACAATACACAATACAAGACAACAAAGGCACACAGTGACCCGTACAACATTAAAAAAAAACACACACACCACCATACCTAGTGCAAAAGAGGAAGAACATCACCTCAAAACCTTCGACCCCTACCCTGTCTGCCCTCTGCAAGGACTCTGTTAAGGAGTGTGATTGACAGAGGGACAAAGGAATGCTTGTACCTATTATACTTGCACGCATGGACCTCGTACCTCCTACCTGATGGCATTAGCCGATACTCAGGGTATAGTACATGGGAGGGGTCAGACACAATTTTCTTAACCTGTCCAATGGTGGCCTGCTCAAAGATGACCAGGGGGGTGATCGGAGGTGTAGACATACCCATGATCTTCCCTGCCATTTTGGCTAATCTAAGGATCTCAGATTTGTATTTTACAGTTAGGTTTCCAAACCAACTGGTGATACCATACCTTAGAATTGACTCTATACTAGCTCTATAGAAGATCAGCATTATGTTTCTACTTACACCAAAAAGTCTGAGCCTACGGAGAAAATGAAGGTGCTGGTGTACTTTTGCACACATACTTGTCACATGGGAGTGCCAGCATTAGCAATAGCCAATGTGTGATGTACAAATCACACCAACAGTATAGATAAAACACCCTTGAGTATGTCCATTCTTGCAGAGGCGACATAGGGGGTGGCAAAAGATATAAGGTTAAAATGTGAACATTAGGGAGTGGAAATTGCCATCCCCATATGCCCCAAATGACTCCTCTGCATTTCTTGCCAAATACAAATCATATACACGGTGTATCTGCTGCCAAAGCATCTGCGTCATTTTAGTCACTTCGTGCTGCGCCATGAGCTTGTAGATCTGCATTTTTTAGGGGGGAAAAATATATAATAATAATAATAATAATAATAATAATAATAATTTGTGCAGTTATTTGAATATATATCTTTTTTAAATCGAACATGCTTTGTGCTGGTACAACATATTTTGATATGGGGATCGGCGGCCAAATATCTAGCCTAATCATTTTGGGTGGGCCTTGACAGCACTGATATAATACAACATACGTTTTTCAGAAAACTGTTATATGAATTTAGAAGACAATTTTAGAGTCTGCCGCAGGTCTAAATGGGTTAAACTATGTGCTGCTGCAGTAGGCCTCTGCTGGTAGTGAATGACTGTGTCTTGTACATAAGGACATCTTATGTGCTGCTGCAGTAGGCTTCTGCTGGTAGTGAATGACTGTGTCTTGTACATAAGGACATCTTATGTGCTGCTGCAGTAGGCCTCTGCTGGTAGTGAATGACTGTGTCTTCCATGCCACTATGTGCTGCTGCAGTAGGCCTCTGCTGGTAGTGAATGACTGTGTCTTCCATGCCACTATGTGCTGCTGCAGTAGGCCTCTGCTGGTAGTGAATGACTGTGTCTTGTACATAAGGACATCTTATGTGCTGCTGCAGTAGGCCTCTGCTGGTAGTGAATGACTGTGTCTTGTACATAAGGACATCTTATGCCGAAGGCGACTGCTACTCATTAGTCAGTGTCACTGTCATGAGCAATATAAAGATATTTGCTTACAGGATAGTTATTGTTTAGACATGCAAGACGCATGCATGACGCATGCAAGCACACACTCACACGCACGCACGCACGCACGCACGCACGCACGCACGCACGCACGCACGCACGCACAACTCGACTCCTTCTAGGGTCTTTTATTGAGACAGGCAGTAAGACAGACAACAGTGGGGCAGGACACGGTCTGGCAGGCCACACCAGAAAGGTTTCAACATTTTCGGCCATTGAGACCGTAGTAGTACGTACGGCGTACGCGTACTGTAGTTTTGTGCAGGCTACAATGGAACAAAGAGGATCATAATCCTCAAACACGGCAAACTACGCAACGCTAACCTTGAACTCCGTTATGCCAACGATATTAAGCTAGTCTCAGCCTAAAGCAAGGCTAATCATAATCCTGGCACGAACTCGGGTCAGGCCACCCAATGGCAGAGCTTCTAAAAGATTTACTATGAACTCTTGTGACCTCTTAACAGATTACACCAGTTAATAGGTGGATGATTAGGACCGAAAGAAAGAGGGCTAATTTGTGCACACACACGCACACACACACACACCCACACACACACACACACACACACACACACACACACACACTGTAACGTAAATATCATGTGTTTCAGGCATGTCAGCTGTCCTCAGATGTAAAATGTTTCCCAATGGTAGTTTTGTTTTGATACTCAATAAAAAGCCCTTTTCATTTTCTCCCGTTGTGCCTGGAATGGATCACTTCATAATGCCCATAAGCATTGTGCCTGGAATGGATCACTTCATAATGCCCATAAGCATTTCCCATCATCAGTGTGTTTGTTTTGAGACCTTAATGGGGCAGCAGGGGCCCAGGAGGTATGTATGCTGTGATAATTAAAGCTGCACTGTGCCTGTTGCCACTTCACAGATGGATTTGACTGTGTTTTAATGGTCTCTCTGCACACATGCATGACTTTTATTTTAATATGCACTTTACCTTCATTTATTATACAGATTAGTTACATGTCATGCACTTATGTGTCTCCTCTCTCGCTCTCTCTTATTCTCTCTCTTTTTTTGACTGCAATGATGGTTCTGCACAATCAAGAATTTCCAGGAATAATAATAATAAAAAGCACAGCTAGAATTTGCCCACACAGGTGCTACTGATTTGTTAAATTTGGGTCTTAAGTTGGCATAGATCATTCCTTTGTTATATACTATGTAGGCCATGGGGTCCAGTGTATGTTGCCATAGAGTGCCATTTATTGCGAACGCAGTGATTGCGAACGCAGTGAGCATTTACTATGAGACCCAGCAGATCACGTCTGTGTGTGTGTGTGTGTGTCTGTGTGTGTGTGTGTCACGCTGTAACACCACCCGCCCACCACCAGAGGGCGCAGCTGTATCACACACAAAAACACACACACACATGCACGCACGCGCACACACACACACACACACACACACACACGCACGCAAGCACGCACACACACACACACAAAAAACGTAACTTAAAAAAAAACTTAACTTAAAAAAAAACTTAACTTAAAAAAAAACTTAACTTAAAAAAAAACGTAACTTAAAAAAAAACTTAAAGGAAAAACGCACACACAAAAAACTTAACTTAAAAAAAAACTTAACTTAAAAAAAAAACTTAAAAAGGAAAAACGCACACACACAACAAACTTAACTTAAAAAAAAAAACTTAAAAAGGAAAAACGCACACACAAAAAACTTAACTTAAAAAAAAACTTAAAGAAAAAACTTTTTTTTTAAAAACCTAAAAAAGAAACACGCACGCACGCACACATACACACACTAAAAAAATAACTTGAAAAAACATTTAATTTAAAAAAACTTAACTTAAAAAAAACCTTAACAAGTACGTAATTTATTCTAATTGTTGTTATTGCAATTTACGAGCTGCGTTCGCTTCCCGCGTTTGCGCGTCTTACTTGTAGTCACTCTCCTGCCTGTTAAGGCAGTCTCCAACCAACAACGTATTGCAATAACATAACATGACTCTAGTTTGTGTAGTGACCAGCGAGTGAGTTCATTCACACTCTTCAGTCTTTACAGTGATGAACGAAGTAAATCGTTAAACTTTAGCCGACACTCTTATTAGCCAGAACTCATTAGAGTACACTGTGTGAGCGGAAACGTGCTCAATGACACGTTGACCTGGTACGTAGGCCTACGTAGTACGTACACGTCAATGCTTGGGCTACACATTCCCAAATGTATTTTCATGATGATAATAGCCTAGGCTCAGCCTTGTGCTAAAACATCTACATCCTTTTGGTGACTACGTAAGAAAACTTTTAACCCATTTTGGACTGAGGCCGATTCTAAAAACGCCTTCTAAATCCTGACCTAAGTTTCCTGAAATACTTCAAATATTGATATAGCAGAATCGTTTTTTTTTTTCCTTTCTTTTCATTTTTGAATACTGTACATACAGGCACATCCGCTGGCCGGCATGTGCAGGATCTGATTCATTGATTGATTGATTGATTGATTGATTGATTGATTGATTGAAGTAGCCTATTTATTAACAGTTTGCAGAATGGATACAATTCACATGAAAGCACAACTCAATACAAAGACTGTTACTGTGGACGACACACTGATAAAGAGGAGCGTACCCATGTTCCCCAGGTTCTTACGCTTGTTTACAACAGGGTCCACCATTTTCAATTCATCAGAACAATCAATCAACCACAGGCTGATACTGTAACAGTGAATCAATGCAGCATGAAAATTAGAAGTCTGCACACTGAGACTTTCAAAGCTCCCAGTCAAGGCTTTTTTTGATTAACGTTTTGACTCACAAGAAGACTGTGTGAGTCGAAAGTTAAGTGATTGACCATGTCCCACAATTGGCTGCAGTGCAACATTCTCCAAAATTGTATCTTGAATTTGAATTTGATTTATAATGTCCTGTCACTGACACTGTGCATATTCATTTAGGTTTCAATGTCTTTGTGCCAAGGTTAGTCGAGGAGTAGGTTAGATGAGGAGTGAGTAGGAGTAGTTATTTTAAACTTAAAGGTGAGGAAAAACGAAAACTAAAATAAATAAATAATATAATGATTAACAAATTAAAACAAAACAACACATACTAATTTAAATCATATACAAAGTGTTTGTAATGCCTATTCTGATTCAATTTTGTCCCTACATTATATTTTTTAAATCTCAAAGTAGTAGACTAGTAGATATACTGAATACATTTTATAAGACAACAAATAAAAAAAACGAGCACTAAACTAATACAACAATGGACAATAATCACAATATTATAGTTCGTGCCAGGTTGGCAAGCTGATGAGACATGGAATGTGACCTCCCCCAAGTGGTGATTGTCAGTATTACAGTTGGAAGACCTAATCAAAATTAATGCATTCCTCTAGTGTAAAGTAGTGTAGTGACTATGTACACGTCTGTGAGAGGCAGGGACTGCCTTATTTGTCACTTACTTTGCTGGCCCAGACTAACACTAACCAACCTAAATCTGAATGTTTTCATAAACTAACAATATAAGCACAGAGATTTGGTACACAACCATTCTGTGAACCGTTCAAAGTCGATGGTTTTTGTTTTCTTTCTGTCTATCTTTTGATTTCTTTGTGCCCAGATATACTCAGAGCCGCTGAGTCAGCGGCCCCAGCAATCTAATGGTGCTTCTGCATTGTATAAAACCTTCTCAGCTCATCTCTACTCGCTTTTTCGACTCTACTCATCTCTACCAGCATTGTTTTGACAGCCAGCTATAAGGGTGTTCTATTGGCATTGGAGAACAAAGCCAGTTGAGCCGAGTTAAGCTATAGTTTTATGCAATGGAAGCATCATTATTTAGAAGCCTCAGCCTTAGAAGACCCAGCAGTTGAAGCAGTCTCAAAGAGGCCCCATGAAGCCTTAGAAGACCCAACCAGCACTTGAAGCAATCTCAAAGGCCCCAGCATCCTCAAAGGCCCTAGCAGTCTCAAAGGCCCTAGCAGTCTCAAAGGCCCCAGCATCCTCAAAGGCCCTAGCAGTCTCAAAGGCCCTAGCAGTCTCAAAGGCCCTAGCAGTCTCAAAGGCCCTAGCAGTATCAAAGGCCCTAGCAGTCTCAAAGGCCCTAGCAGTCTCAAAGGCCCTAGCAGTCTCAAAGGCCCTAGCAGTATCAAAGGCCCTAGCAGTCTCAAAAGCCCTTGCAGTATCAAAGGCCAGAACGTTAGCCCAAAACACGCTCGCCCCCATTTTTTGAGTGGACCGCTCTGCCCCAGTTGCGGATCGGACCACTGTCCCCACCGGTGCAGAACGCTCACCCCGCATTGATGAGAACAGACCTCAGCCAAGTTAGGAAGTAGTAAGGTGTTTTCTTGAATTAAAAAAAATAGCTGCAACAACAGAGACGCGCTGTCTGAAGTGGACTTGAGCCACGAGAGGCAACACCGATCGAGCTCAGGCGAGCGAGTTGCCGTGCCGAGCGGCTGAAGTCCGCTTCAGCCAACTCAGCGTTGTTCGAGTTACGTTCCGATAGGGACATAATCGTAAATCAGTGTTTTTTTTTTATTCCCTATAGCTGCCCCAACAACCTAACCTGACTCCGCCAGATGGGGCAGGAGAGAGTCCCCCCACCAACAACCGGCACACAGATGTATAGAATTAAACAATATTATTACACGAGATGGTGTGCGTTATCATCATTAATGGCACGCCTGCGTTGCTGCAGGAACGAGCCGATAGGCAAGTTCCGTAGGCAGCGCAGATGGGAGCACATGCATGGGAGGCAAACTCACTGGCCAGTCAATCTAACATTTGACCCAAAAGAAATTGCAATAGTAATCGTTCAATGTTTCTTTTATGATCCTAGGGTCAACCAAATAACATATTAAAAATGTATTATTATATAAATTTTGGATCATCACGTGTCACGAGGCGTGACCATATATGGAAGCATGATGTCATGAGGCGTATATGGAGGTGTGATGTCATGACACGTGACCATATATGGATGCATGGGGTGACTAACTAACTGACGCACGGGAGATGCAGGTTTTCATAGTAAATGCGACGCACGGTCGCAATAATAATAATAATAATAATAAAATTTGTAATGAAAAGAATAACAACAACAATTATTATTATTATAAAAACGAATAAACAAATAAATAAATACAACATCTAATACTAGTGTTGTTTACAAACTCTTTACAAAGAAAGAAAAACGTTGGGGACAAAACACACTTGAAATAAGGCTAATTAAAATGTTGAGTTTGAGCCATAGGGGTTTGAGTTTGTATACCGGTATGTCTATGGTTTGAGCCATAGAGTATATAAAAGGAGGTTTGAGCTCAGCCAAGGGGCCAAGAGCTTTGAGCTAGTCGCAAGAAAATGACGAAGTTGTCAGATCAATCCCAATGAGCTTCCCGTAGTTTTACCATTCAACAATAGGGATGTCCTCTAAAGTTAAGTATTGTTTTACAATTTGAACCCAAATCTTTGTTTAATCTCTCATTGACACGGACAACTAAACTCGGTGCAATGCATTCAGTCAAATATCAACTCCCTCAATTCTCCTATTATTAACGGCAAAAACTATCTGCGCTATGCTCATGCTACCCGGTCACCCCAAGCCAGCTGACGACAATGGTACGATCCGCGTTGGTGCTGGGTCCGTACGTCGGTGTCGCGCGGCCCGTAAATAGCCAGATCTACAAGCTCAGTCTCACACAGCGTTAACGTGACCTGGTATGGTTCGTTAGCTTGTAGATCTGCCCGTTTTTGGGCCGCGCGACACCGTCACACGGCCGAGGTCCAGAGTCCCACACAGGCTCTAATGGCAGACCTGTAAAGTGACAGAGATACGAGCCCGTGACAGCGGACAAAAACCTGACTTTTCTTTTTAGAAAACAAGTGAATAATAAAGTCCAGAGGTACGTAACCGTGGGCACCTCCACAGCCCGCCCCCCCCGTCGTTCACTTCTTACCGCTGACAGAGGCGCTGCTGTCCGGCGCGCTGCTTGTCAATGAAACAACTATACAGGGAGAGAAACTGAAACGCAAAAAAAAGCAGCTCATTTTTTGTGCTTGCTAACCATTAGCCAACAAAGCTACCTAGCTTCCTTTAGCTAACCCGCTCCAGTCAAACCAAAGCGTTAGCGTGATGCTAGCGTGTTGCTATGCTAGCCTCGTTAGCCGCAGCCTTCCTATTTTAGGCATTGGCATTTCAACCTTAATAATGCTACAAACTTGACATATTTATTCATAACTGCGGGGTGTTGTTGGCGTCCAAAGGAACGTGGTTGTTGACCCACTGATGTTGACGTTTTGTTTATGTAAAATGAATGGCTGTAAAGTAACGAGCGTAACACCAAAAAAATACATGTATGTGATGTTGCAATGTTTTCTTCCACGTTAAAAATCAACTGGTTTGAATGAGAAGCCACAGTGGGCCTATACCGTCAGGTAACCCCTGCTGTATGACACATATATACACACACAAGTGTTGTGTCTTTAGTTTATGCAACAATCTTGGAATTTTAGTCCCTGCCCCAGGGTTTGTGTATTGGTGATGGACATTAACCATGAACTTGACCACATTGCTTGTTTTACACGCTGTTTATCTACTCATTTATGCTGTTGTTGTTTTAGTAGCCTGTCCACCAAATGCTTAATATTGACGGTCTCTGTGCAACTTTTACGTCATTTTAATAACTGAGTCATGCACTCTTAATTACTACTCTACTACTAGTGTTATTGATCATATTCAGAATCACTGTGTATGGCAAATGTAATGGTGTTAGACACTACAGGTATTTGGACCTATTTCTGTTAAGTGTGCAGACCTGTCACTCAAGCCTGGTCGTCTCATTTGGTCTAACTTAAGTATTTGTTTTAAACTACCCAAATGGCAAGAATTAATTGATTGTTATCTTCTATCTACGGTATGTTAGGCCAGACACGGATTCCAGCTATTGTAAATGGATCAATTTCCACAATTGATTTCACCCACTTCTTCTCTCTGTGCCAGTGCCAGTCATTTAAGGTGTTGTTTTCTCAGTCTAAAACAGAAGCGATACAATGTCCTTGAAGCCCCGGGTGGTGGACTTTGACGAGACATGGAACAAGCTACTGACGACAATCAAGGCCGTGGTGATGCTTGACTATGTGGAGAGAGCTACATGGAACGACCGATTCTCGTATCCTCTCAGCACAGATTCGGAAGACCTTGACGTGGATGCTTGATGTTTGAATGTGTGATTGTAGATCACAAATATTTGAATTGTCTCCTCAATTTCATAGTTTTGATATAGTACTACATATTTGTTTTATAGATTTTTTATAGATTTGTCCGATAAGAGTAATATTATATTAATGGTGTCATAATACACAATGTGCATGCTGTCCAAATGAAATGTATATCTGTTTAATCCAATTATGTAAATTGAAATTCTAAATCCTTAACATCTAATATTATTATTAAATTGTAATAACCAAAGATTGTATTCATTTTCAGCTATGATTTATTGATTTAAAATATGAATATTATGTTTCCTGAATCCTGAAACCAGTGACATTTATGCCTTGTGTGTTGCATACCCAGAACCCCTGGGTGAAAGATTGTACACAGAGACAAAGGTGTTTCTGGAAAATCATGTCCGGCAGTTGCACAAGGTAAGGGACCAAAAACGGCAGCAACCGTGCGTATCAGTCAGTGAACACGGTTTAATTTTCCCCACTATGACACTTTCTATAACGATAATGTCCTCTGATCTGTGTGCATTTTCAGAAAGTACTGGAGTCAGAGGAGCAGGTTTTGGTCATGTATCACAGATACTGGGAAGAGTACAGTAAGGGTGCTGACTACATGGACTGCTTATACAGGTAACATCAGGCACCCTCTTTTACTGCTACCTCATGATGTCTCCTGTTTGTGTTTAGTAACATCGATATGAATTGGACATAGGCCAACAATAGTTGTGATTATTGTTTATCGTGATAAAAATAGATTTTCATGTATTGTGAAATTGTCCTCCGTCATGAATTAGCCTTTCTTGAGCTGTACATTCAGTACAACTTAAACTCTTAATACAATAAAACGTAATAAAACTGACCTGTAAAGAGTGCATTTGGTACACTCTTATTTCACTACACAAATTGATTCCCCCAAAATAGCCGATTTACAAGCTTGATACTTGCGAAATTGTTATGACCTTGTAGATTGGCTATTCTTGGCGAACGTTCCCCCCAAAATAGGGATGCTGTGTGTTCAAATTGATTGATTTTATTGAACAATAAAAGTGGCATTTTGAGTTTTAATTATATTTTCATTATCCCGGTAATATCATTTGATCACAATTATTTCTGCCACAATAAGCGTGACATGTCATTTTCTTATCGTCCCATCTCCAGTCTTCTATTTGCGTTTTGTAACCTAGATATGAATAGGACAAATAAAAGACCTTAAACATGTTATTGTGCCCGTGCTCTGATGTGAAGAGACTTGTTCTGTTATGTCATAGGCTATAGCTGCACAGCTTTCTGAACACTGCTGTCATGATCTCCCCTGCCGCTCACTTCTTATTGTAATGTGGCCTTTCAACTGCGCTACATAAAGCGCCTACAGCAATTTGGTGTGTCCTTGATTTTCTTTTGAAATCGATATCCCCTTGGAGTACAGCCGAGTCTATTTTTACACAGCTTTGCCTTCCCTTCATTTACATTTTTATGTGCTCTTAAGACTGCGTGCATACAAATCTTTGTGATTTATTGTGTCTTTGTATGCGGGTGGGTTTGGGAGAGAGACTGTACGTCAGGCTCTCTTGTTGTGAAACGGTAGGAACGAGGAAAAGGTTCATGAAAAATACAACAAACTCTATAGTATTTGAATATAAACTAAATTACAGTTCAGCAGAGTTCGGGCTGAAATGCTCCGAATACTTTGCCTCATTGACCCACTTAAACAGTTTTCACCATCGTACAGTAGGCTGCACCAGCCAGTCATTTAGCACTTCATTACGCCTTGGTGTCTCTTGTTTTTTTAACTGTCATCGTACAGCTGTTAAAACAGCTTGTCATATTAGCTAGACTGAGTAGGCTGAAGAACACAGATTGGCTGTATGTCGGCTATCAAAGTAGGCGTTTGACAGTGTGCTGCCTGTCCTGCCTGCCTGGCCAAATCTTTGGTCCCAAAGACCTGGGTAAGGGATACTGCGAGTCGCAACTAGTGACTAAAGCTGCTCAGAGTGACTAAAGCTTGAAACACCGCTTTTTTCCCGCTCCCATGTTAATGAATGACCGACCGCGCACAGATGCCATTTATGCCAACGCTCCACCTACTGCGGTTGGATGGCGTAAAAAATTAACAGGGGCAACTACAACACGCAACACAACGTTGGCAGTGGAGGACCCTTCATTGATTAAAAAGGGAACATTCCATGCGTTGTAGACAATGGATTAAACATGCCAGTAAAGTAGTGATTTGACGATTATTTTCCTTTGCATTGTTAAAAGCTCAATTAAGAATTACCCCGGTGTAACTGACAACTGGGCTCTAACCGAGAGCTATAACACACACAATCAAGTCAGTGCTTGTACTTCATGTTCTTATAGTACAACTAATAACAGCGTCATTACCCTATCTTCTGTGTAAATTGGGTAATAATCTCATCTCTTATCTCGCCTCTCCCCCACACAGGTATCTCAACACTCAGTTCATCAAGAAGAACAAGCTAACGGAGGCAGACCTGCAGTACGGCTACGGAGGCGTGGACATGACCGAACCACTCATGGAGATCGGAGAGGTACGGTCCCTGGTCACACTGGTGGAAAGACCACCCCAGACCCAATACTTTCATTAATATGTCCCTAACCGAAAGAAGACAATCCCACCACCACAATATATAGCGTGTGTATGTACAGACACACACATACATACATTGTAATATCAAAGAAGGGACAGCTAATATGAGAAAATCGAGGGCTTTTTTTTAAGCGTTCAACTTCTGTGACCCAGAACTGAAGTGGAGATGTCATCCTACACCGCCACCCGTAGCAAAAGGATGACTCAGCAACAGCGTGGCTATCTGCGTTGCAGACAGTGTGCCCACACGCAGGTCTCCTCTTTGTCATTTCAGCTGGCGCTAGACATGTGGAGGAAGCTGATGATCGAGCCCCTCCAGGCCGTGCTGCTCAGGATGCTGCTCAACGAAATCAAAAAGTCAGTCCTTTGCACACTCAACAGGACTTCCTTTGGCAAAACATGCCTTGTAAACTTGGTTTATAATTTAATATGCACAATGACTGCAGGTAGCTTCCTAATTACCTGTGTAGAGAGTATGAGTTTTGGCTTATTTTTGAGGGGCGTTAGCCCCTCCTATACACAGCTTTGACCCACACGTCTCAATATTTGCCATTGACAATGAAAGGAAAAATTAGGTCAAATGTCCGCCAAATCCTGTCCCCACATTGTCAATATTTGCCAATGAAAGATGAAATTAGGTCAAATGTCCACCAAATATGACATACATTTGTGGCAACAGGCATTCTGACTGGCCAGTATGAGATGATGCATGATGATGTAGGATAATAATAGTGCCCCTCACTTCACACGGTGTGATGTTTTTATTCTTTTGTCCATGGAGTTCCTTGAGGGCCTTCCAAATGTACCCTCACAGGTCTCATAACTGAGAGTTATGGGGGCCCTTGAAACCACTGATATAGGAATAATTGCAAATTCCATTAATTATTGTGTGCAGCTACAAGTTAATAAAAAAATATAATGTAAGTAGTACAATAAGAGTATAAAACAGTAGTGATGCATTCAAAATTACTGTAAACTGGCATACTCGCCGATAATAGTATTTTAGGCAGTACCGGCAGCCTTTTTACCCACTACCATGTAGCTTTTTTTTTTACACACAACTTGCTCACAATAATCGTATCACAGAGATTTAAATTTATTGTGAAATTGTCCTGTCATTGTTATGAATTAGCTTTTGCTAAGCTGCAAATTTCAACCAACCCTGTTGTCTTCCAGTGACCGTTGCGGTGAGGACCCCAACCAGAAAGTAATTCATGGGGTCATCAACTCCTTTGTTCATGTTGAACAGTACAAGAAGAAGTTCCCACTGAAGGTGAGGCAACGGCACTGTCTCTATGCTGTTCCCAGTGGATGAATATCTCTGTTGGGCTATAGGGTTTTCTACATTATACACGTACACCTCATTGGCTGCTGCTGTTCATCTCCACCTTTAAAATCATGATAGCTCACTGAATTATCTAGTGATTTTAAAAGTGGTTTGGTTTTGTTACAAATGTCAGACATGTAGTTATGATATAGGATACTAATAACATTTTTGGGGTTACCATGGTTACTGATAAAGTCTGTAATTTTATTTATTTTGCCAGTAATTATGAATGTTCAATACATTTGACCACAGAACACATTTACAAGCTGTTTTGACTGAGTGTTGTGTAATTAGGATTTGAGGTTTAAAATCATTGGAAGGTCACGTTACCACTTCATACACAATTATCATTCTCTTCCTGCATTTCAGTTTTATCAAGAAATCTTCGAGGGGCCATTTCTGACAAAAACGGGGGAGTATTACAAACAGGAAGCCTCCAACCTACTGCAAGAGTCCAACTGTTCACAGTATATGGAAAAGGTATGAAGGACCTTATATACAGGTTGTTGATAGGGCTGTCACCATTACACATTAGGTATGAAGGACCTTATATACAGGTTGTTGATAAAGGTATGAAGGACCTTATATACAGGTTGTTGATAAGGCTGTCACGATGTATGAAGGACCTTATATACAGGTTGTTGATAGGGCACCTTATAGGACCTTAATGGATGATGTATGAAGGTATGAAGGACCTTATATACAGGTTGTTGATAGGGCTGTCACCATTACACATTAGGTATGAAGGACCTTATATACAGGTTGTTGATAGGGCTGTCACCATTACACATTAGGTATGAAGGACCTTATATACAGGTTGTTGATAGTGCTGTCACGATTACACATTTAATTTGATGATTGTCACAAATAATTGCGATTTAATTGCGTTTAACCCATTTTGACCTGAGATCAGATTCTAAAAATGTCTTCTACATCCTGACAGTTTTCTGAAAAAGCTATGTTTCTATGTCAGTCGTTCTTTGATTTTTCAAAAATAGCAGACCTACAAGCTATGAGCTTGTAGATCTGCTATTTTTCAATAGCTAAAGCATAACGTAATGCTAACACCAAAAGGGGTTCCCGCCCAAAATGGGTTAATTGTTGTTTTTGTATTGAACATTGGAACATTACAATTTGTATTTCTGTTTGCCTTTTAGGCTTTGTAATCACAAATTGCACAGGGCAGATATGACAAATAACATAAATATACAAAGAAATGACTGACGCATTTAATAATTCATTTCTTTCCAAAAAAACGTACAAAATAGTGGAAATGGTTGATCTACAAGCTTACAAAGTGACAACAAAGTGACATGTTGTAAGCTTGTAGATCTGCTATTTCTGCTATTTTTGAAAAATGTTTGAAAATGTATTGACATTTCTCAACATTATGCAAACATAATTGCGATTATCTCAAATAATTGTGATTAGGCGATTATGTAATAATCGTGACAGGCTTAAACTGATTAATGAATGACTAAGTAGTGGGACTTCCTGGCTGCTGCTCATGTTTGTGACCACTCTGTGTGGTTTACCATTGCACTCTATTGGTTTGGTGTGTAGAGAGGTGTATTTTATTGGTTCATGCTAGCTCAGTTTGCCACTGTGTCCAATAGGGATGGGACGATAATTGTTATTATCGTTTTATCGTTCTTTTTAATAATGCAGGTGTTGGGGCGGTTGAAAGATGAAGAGGTGCGATGTCGGAAGTACCTGCACCCCAGCTCATACGTCAAGGTCATCCACGAATGCCAGCAGCGGATGGTGGCCGACCACCTGCAGTTCCTTCACGGGGAGTGTCAAAACATCATCCGGCAGGAGAAGAGAGATGGTTGGTACACCAGTGTTGATTTTGGCAGAAAATGTAGTTTGTCATATTTTAGTCATCTGAAATGTTTAGGTTTTCGTCTAGTTTTTGTCCGCTAAATATCATACAATTTTAGTCAACTAAATCTACAGTTGATTTGGTAGACTAAAATGTATTTTGTCTGGCCTTGGTGGTGTCTGTCTAGATGCTTGTTTTTACACTTGGTTGGATGCTGAAAATCGCTGATCTACAAGCTCACAACGCATCCCAGTTTTACTGGATCTCTTCTCCACTAGTCCTTAATCCAAAAAAATCACACCCGTGTGAAGTGAGTGGTGCAACTCCGTGTGGGGGTGGGGGGCGGAAGCTCCAGACCCACAGCAACACACCCAGGGTGCCGGCCCGATTCCGGCACAGTTTGTGTGTGTGTTAGGTTGCGCACAGGTGGTGAAAAACAACCATGCTGTTTTCGTGCTCAGACGCACCCAGCCACCCACCCAGCCAGCCAACCACCCACCCACCCACACACATAGCTCCGTAAGGGAGTGGTTGCACCAAAACAATACATTTTAGTCTAGTTTGCATTTGTTGATGAAATTGTCAATATATTTAGTCTTACTTTTAGTAATCATAGCTTAGTTTTTATTTTGTTTCCGTCAGTGAAATAAAGTAGTTGACAAACATTTTTTGTCATAGTTTTAGTCAATAAAATAAACACTATGGTACACATCGTGGTTTACTTTTTGCATATGGGTCCTGGATACTGGGGTCACATACCAAACCTTTTTCTTTTTAATTCACTATTCTAATATGCTCTTGAATGTTCTTATTTTGGATAAATAGACCAAATTTTTGTTAGTTTGCTCTCCAGGTCAGCTATTTATTTAGTTTGAATGAAATTAAACATAGGAAGATCTTTTTTTATCCCCAGGGGTCACCAGCTAAATTGATAAATATATCATCAAGATAACTTTATCCACTTAAACCCAATGCGTTGTGAACTTGAGGATCGGCTATTTGTTTGTTGAAAAACTACAGATGAGACATCTAGAGATTATAAGGGCTGAAGCCATCCTGCCTCGTAACATCAGTAAAGCCTGTTGACTTGTCCAACTGGAGAGGGGCTGAGGGGAGCACACACAGGATTTGATATTTTTAAACTGCACCCCCCTGTCTAAAATCTGTGTCATTGTTCCCCATGACAACTGAAAGCTGGCGAATGACGTACATGATTTCAGTCTAGTTCTTAAAATGGCCAAACAAATCCTCGCCAGCTGAAAGCAAGCCTCCTTTATTGTCTTGCCATTTCGCACACAGGCGACAGAATGGTAGTTTTTGCCTGGTTTTTCATATTCGTCCGTCTTTCCCCTGCTCACAATCCTTTTCAACCCCTTTCCAGTTTTGTTGTCTGGCTATGAGAATGTCCTCCGTACTGATTCAGCCTAGCAATCAACCTTATTAGATTGTCCAATCCATTGTGTAGTTTTAATTGAACTTTGATCTCTGCTACGTTATTTATGTCTGCTTGCAGACACCCTCTGTCCTTGACGTTGGTGAATGTGTCTGGCAAAGTTTGAGGACTTTTACCGTAGTAGTGAACATCAATTCTGTTTTGTTACTCTTATAATGTTTGGACTTATCGAGTTTGGATGCTACAGTGTGGCACTTTATTTGCTCAAGTTACGTGAGATTGATTGTCCATGGTGTGAGTTTGCGATTAGTCACGTTTGGTTACCTGCAGCATGAGCAAATTAAATACAGTTTTAACACAATTTTATTTATACGCTAAATCGAATTACTCACTAATTATTGTCCATCCAAGTTGGGTGGATGCCATCCAACTTGAACCACAGCATCTATTCTCTGAGGAACAGAGTTGTATAAATGTACTCACATACCGAGTCCTGAGTACATTTAACAGACATAAGATGTTGACACATTAACACAAACTTGTCATTGAGTTGTGGGATGTAATACAACAGTGGTTCTCAAAGTGGGGTCCGGGGACCCCCATAGGCCCTTGAGGGGGTTTCAGGGGGTCCCCAGCAAAAGTAGTTAACATAGCATCACAATCATTTTAACCACGTTATCCATTTATATGTTTGCTATGCAAAAATAGCAGATGTACAAGCTCACAGTGTGTCACTTTGTACCACGCTATGAGCTTGTACATCTGCTATTTTTTTACATTTTTGAAAAATCTAAAAAATAAAAAATGTTTGGAATATTTTTGAATTTCCTTTACATTTTCTTAACACAAATCTTCTCTTCTGGGGGTCCCTGGCACAAACAAGATGGGGGTAAGTTTGAGAACAACTGATTTAACAGACATAAGATGTGGACACATTAACACAAACCTGTTGTGAGTTGTGGGATGTGTAATTATAATGTCTCTTCTCTCTGTGCTGTCTAGACATGGCCAACATGTACACTCTACTGCGGGCCGTGTCCAGTGGCTTACCGCACATGATCCAGGAGCTGCAAGTCCATATCCATGACGAGGGCCTCCGAGCCACTAGTAACCTGTCTCAGGAAAATGTCAGTAGTACAGCAAGTTCAGCAACATGTGTGAGTGTGAGGCTACGCTACTGGGGGAAATCTGTCCTCCATTTGACTTTTTATTTTATTTTTTATAATTATTTTATTTGGAAAAAGCAGTACAGTATATACAGCATTTCTATTTATACATAGGACACAAGTGCAATTCCCAGGATTTTTTTTTCACCCCTCTTCCCTCCCTCCCCCCTCCAAGTGGCTCTTTTATAGTGAAACATTGACTGTTATCACTGACTAAATCTAACTCAATATCAATTAGTTTGTCTTCGAGTCTCGCCATATTAACTTAGTAGTAGTCTTGCCTACAGTAGCTAAGGCCATAACAGCCAGGCGATAATACATCTCTGCCTAGTCAGATTCTGTACATCTAGTGACATCTTAGCCTGCCCCAGCCTGTGTGATTTCTGGGCTAGAGGGGCGGGTGGCGACGCAAACACGGCGGTGGATCCTATTGGTTCACCGATCTGACTGCCCGCCCCCCTCCCAGGTAGAAAACAGCGGAGAATACTGACGTCACCAAATTTGGAGCGACGCCCCTCTGCACGTTATTGGCTAGCGAAATACAAGTTGGCTCCCACTTCCTGTTCCAGATTTTCCAATGGGTTTCCCCGAGGCTTTTCATTTTTGAGCCAAATGCCAACGAAAATAAACTCATAAAATGGATTGATTTTCGAAGACATGGGTGTGGTTTTGTTAGCGCTGGTTTTCTCTGCTGTTCAAGCTCATAAATTGAATTTAGATTTCCCCAGATGTATCGCTAGGCAGAGTTCTCTGATCGTCTGGCTGCACAAAACCACCCGTGGTTCTGTTCTCTTAAATAGACACGTAGAAACCTGTGCAGTGATGTGTGTGATTATCTTGAGGCCAAGTTAGAATTACCCTTTTTTTATGTCTATGTCTACGTTATTCATGTATTAAATGATGTCTCTTGTGTCATCCTCAGATGCCAACCCAGTTTGTGGAGTCTGTGCTTGAGGTTCACAGTAAATTTGTTCAGCTCATTAACACGGTCCTGAACGGGGATCAGCATTTCATGAGTGCACTTGATAAGGTATTTACCTCACACTGTTGGCCAGGGCTCAGTCATGCACCAGAGCATCTAATGGCAACATACAACCACTAGATGGGGAGACTGTAATTGCTGACTCGCTTTTCTTCTCCGTTCTGTTAAAAACACATAGTTAATACCACTTAAACCATATATAATTTGTTGATCGGGGTCTGCCAGGGCTCTATACTTGGAACATAGCCAATCTACAAGCTTCAAAACACATTATCTTTCAAGCTTATAGATCTGTAATTCTCTCAGTGTTCACCCCAGAATAGGGCCGATGGGTTCCATGTGGTTGAAGGGACAATTTCACAAATGCAGTGGTTTAATTGTACGGTATCTGTGAAGTGAAGTTCGAGCAATTTTATTTGTTTTCGTTTTTTTCCCACAGGCTTTGACGTCTGTGGTGAACTACAGGGAGTCCAAATCCATCTGCAAAGCCCCTGAACTGGTGAGATTACACACACACACACACACACACACACACACACACACACACACTCTTCCATGACCTGATCTCATAACATAACATCTCCCTCCACATGTCCCTGTTCAGCTGGCCAAGTACTGTGACAATCTGCTGAAGAAGTCTGCAAAGGGAATGACAGAGAACGAGGTGGAGGACAAACTCACCAGCTTCATTACAGTGTTCAAGTACATCGATGACAAGGATGTCTTTCAGAAGGTGACGCGCACCCTGTCACCCTGAACTGTGTTCTGGTCCTCACACCGCAGAACTGAAAACAAGATTTTGTTCATATTAAGGCCTCCCAGATTATTTTAAACACATTTCTTTACAGTACGTTAATTGGTTTTAGAAATTGCCTTTTTCCCCCCCAAATGAGCAACCAACCTTTACCAATCCACCACTGCTGATTGACATGACATGATTCAAACATCACGCCTTGCTGGTAGACGATGGGATAGTGATTGATTGTTTATGTACTATAAGCTTTAAGTCGTTTTTTTTTCTTGTTCCTTCAGTTTTATGCCAGAATGCTAGCAAAGCGGTTAATACATGGCCTGTCATTGTCAATGGACTCGGAAGAAGCCATGATCAACAAACTAAAGGTAAATAAATGGCACCGCTGAAGACCTCTCACCTAATTGTGTTCTTTGAAAGTACACCAGACATCCAAAGTACAGGATAGGACAGGAACTGACACCGCAAAGACATCATGTGTTATTCATTTGTCAATGACTGACCACAAAGAATCACTCTCATTCAGTTGTCTCTTTGCCTCTCCCAATTGCCCTTTCTGTCACCCATGCTCCATATTCCTCTCCGTCTTTCTCTCCCACCCGTCCCTATGAAAACAAACTTGCAGCAAGCGTGCGGCTACGAGTTCACGAGCAAGCTCCACAGAATGTACACAGACATGAGCGTGAGCGCCGACCTCAACAACAAGTTCAACAACTTCATCAAAACCCAAGAAACTGTGGTAGACCTCGGCATCAGCTTCCAAATTTACGTATTACAGGTAAGGCGGAAGGGAAAGAGGTTTCCGCTTGATATTTCGAGGGTAATATACAGTAGATGAATGGATGGAGCAATTTATTATCTGCTATTGAATCGAGGAACACTGCTATAACTGCTATATCTGTCCGAGAGAATTTTTCATGCTCATGGCAGAAACTTGCAACAGTGATATCATTTCATAACTGTGTTTGAGCAACCTGGGCAAATATAACGATAATAATATATAATACTGAGAATTGTAGAATTGGCCTTAGTCTGACTAAATGGAATTATTGTACAGTAAAAGCCAGAAGAGGTGTGGCATAGATTCTCATTGAAATCGGAATCAACTTCATTGTCACATCAAGTAAAAAAGTGGGTGAAATTCGTTTTTGTGCATACAGTAGTTCCCATCGTGCCAAGGGGAGAAGAAAGAGGGGGGAGGGGGGAGATCAAGGCAGGAAAGAAGAAAGTTTGAGCACTTTTACCACAGAAAGTACAAGTAAAGGGTTTCAGATAATTTAGAAGCTTGTTTCACAAAGGCTTATTTACAGGGTATACAGCAACCAAGGGGTCTCTTTCCACAAAATACATTTCCACATAGTACCTGAGATTATATATATGGCTATATATGTACTGTGCATTATATACAGTAGGACATTATTCAAGGTGCAGGACATGAAATAGAGACGAGAAGAGAATACCTTTGATTTGAGTACCGTAATCCGTAGATTCCTGCCTCTTCTTCCCCCCCATGTTGTGTTTTGTCATGTGGTTGCAGGCAGGAGCCTGGCCTCTCACACATGTCCCCTCCTCCACCTTCGCCATCCCTCAAGAACTAGAGAAGAGTGTACAGATGGTGAGTCCACCGCCGTACGGTCGGGGAATGTCCATCGCTGGAGTTAGCACGGCGGGGGAGGGAGTGCTGTGGGCTAATTATTTTTTGCTTTTCTTTACAGTTTGAGTTGTTCTATAATCAGCACTTCAGCGGTAGAAAGTTGACCTGGCTGCACTATCTCTGCACAGGTAATGCACCCTTACCTTAGACACTTTGCTTGACTTGGACTGCTCACACTTTAATTCCCCCCAGAATCTATTTCTCTATGACTGAACTGGATTTCTGCATATATCGATTTTTTTCTCAGCTTTATTTCGATAGCGACAGTGAGAGAGAGAGAGACACGAAAGGGAGATAGAGAGGATGACATGCAACACAGGGCCTCGGGTCGTATTCAAACTCTGGTTAACTGCTGGAAGTAACTGTTAGCCTTATTTAAAGAGGTATGCACTCTTACCAGGTGAGCCACCCAGGTGCCCCGGGCTCTAAAGCCTCTAATAGCCTATTTTTGGTGTGTTGACACTAAGCACAACCAAGTATAAATCAGGTGTAATACGTTAGCAGAGACAGATATGAAGTCCAGGTAGCCACTGTGCTGCCAAGTGGTGTGAATTGGATTAACGTTCTCACTCTTTTTAGGAAATGGAGCACTGGTGGGTGGGGTGGAGGACGGGATACTTTCATGCCTTTTCACGAATTAGTCGTGAGATTTTATTTAGCTTTATTCCATGTGGATTGCTGTCAACACCGTGGGACTTTTTTCCCCCACCCTCTCACTTTTTAATCGTGCCGTATGAGACCCCCAGAATCCCAGCTGCTCCACAGAGGAAGCAGCCAGTCAGTGGTTTTACCTCGCAACATGCCACCTGGTAACGTCTTCGACTACTAATCCATGGAATCACAGAGCGCTAAGACTGTGCTAACAACAGTTTCACTATTCACAGCACACCCCAGTCCCAATCCCCACAAATGCTGCAATTAAAGGATCTAAAGCTAAATCCCAGCAAACAGGATTCCTACAGAGAGAACATGAGAAGAGGCATATTAATTTCTGTGACTTGGCGGGGTGGGGTGGGTTTCAGTTGATGCTCAGGAATGTGGATGCCACAGCACTATATTCACATGCTGTTGTACACAACAGTATATTGCCAGTGATTGCGGGACAAAAGACCGTACTGTAGGCCTAACCCTGGCAGGGGCTGCCTTTCTGTGCAGGGTTTTGCATGTTCTCCCCATGTTTCCTCACCACCAGCATACCAGTTCCCTTGACCAAGAATTATAACTGGAGATGTTCCCCAAGCGCTGCACATTGGATTCCCCAAATTAGCCTGTAAACCAGCCGAATCTGAGAACCACAGTTTTAGAAGATATTTGTAAGATTTGTAAGATTTAAGATCTTAATGGGTTAATGTCAGTGACTAATGGTGGGAACTCCACCCGTTCTGCGCCTCTCCACCACCAGGTGAAGTCAAGATGAACTACCTGTCCAAGCCCTACGTGGCTATGGTGACCACCTACCAAATGGCCGTGCTGCTGGCCTTCAACAACAGCCAAACGGTGGCCTACAAGGAGCTGCAGGACAGCACCCAGATGAACGAGAAGGAGCTACAGAAGACCATCAAGTCCCTGATAGACGTCAAGATGGTCAACCACGACTCGGAAAAGGTCGGTCGCTCGGAAGAGGAGAAGGGCTCACACAGGGACGGATGTCTCACAGCAGCAGTTCCATGAGTGACACTGAAACAATATGATTAAAACAGTTTTGCATTGATCCTTTTACTTGGGAGGATTGTGAGGGACACAGTAAATTAAATTTGGAAAAGGGTCATCTCAAAATGCAGTTTTTGGTTATGTGTTTAGGTGTATAGGTGCCAGTGTTATATAAGCCCAGAAGGTGCATAGGTGCCAACTAAGACTGGTAGTCTACATATATTATTACTTTATTATGGGAAAAGAGAAATATAAGAGTGCGTAAAATGTGCACATTGACAGGTGGGTGCTGGGCTAAAATGACTTAAGACTTCTTTATTTATTTTTCTGACAATCAGACAAATACAAAGTATTTTTTTGTACCTTATACTGTATCTTTCAACAAGAGAAATATAAAACATAGCCCTCAGTCAAGTCAACCCTTCACCATGCCTGTCATATGGTTTTAACTATTGTAATATGTGAAAGCCTTGTCACTTTTAGACGTCCGTGCTGTTTCACAAATATCGTCTCTTCGTTTTGGTCATAGGAGGAAATAGAGGCAGAGTCCACGTTTTCATTAAATATGAGCTTCACTAGTAAAAGGACAAAGTTCAAGATCACAACGTCGATGCAGAAAGACACGCCACAGGTGAGATGAACATGTCCTACCTCCCTTCACGAACCCCCCTCTGCCCAGCGCTCCAGACACCTGCATGTTTGTTTATGGTTCTCGTCTGTGTGTCTCTTGTCTTCATTTATTGCATTTGTTTACAGGAAATGGAGCAGACGAGGAGCGCTGTAGACGAGGACCGCAAAATGTATTTACAAGCTGCTATAGTGAGAATCATGAAAGCTCGCAAGGTGCTGCGACACAACGCCCTCATCCAAGAGGTGGGTGGAGGCTGTTCCATGATGGACACGCCTCGTTTTATAGTGCTGGGGGGTTGACTGTTAATTGTACACAATCATGATTAATGATTTGTGTTTTTGGTATTGAACGTTGGGGACATACAAAATAATTATTTTGCCTTTTCGATGCTATATTGAAAATGGTTAATAGAGTGTGGACAATGATGTGTGAATATACAGATAGATGGAAATGATTCCAGCGAGTATGCAAAATAGTATGTGGGTTGAATTCCCTTGTGGTAAGGTAAGGCTACAGTGAGACTGTCAGAACTTGCCTGCCCCAGCTTCCCTGGAACTGTCCTGCACCTTACTCTCGTCTGACAGCTCCAGCACGCGCACACACACACACAGTCACACACACACAAACGCACAAACAAATGCACACGTTCTTACAGTAGGTGTTCCAAAAGCATGTCCTTACACATACAGTACACAACACTTCTAACCCCATATCCCTTTACTCTTGGTGCTCTTATGCAATAAGAAGTGATTTGTTACGCAGAGGCCTACAGCATGGGCATGTTTCTATTTTCCTACTTCCTAGCCAAGACAAGCAAGACTTTTGCACACCTACAAAAAGGGCCAATCAACGCATCAGAAAAAACTCTCGGTATGGACTCTGGAGGACTTCATCTGGAGTTCTTAACCTGAGGACGATTCTACAAATGCCATCTAAATCAGTAGTTCTGACTTATTACACTTTCAAGATTTAAAAAAATGTTGGTGTAAAATTGTAGATTGTACAAGCTTCCTGTGAGCTTGTATAACTCCAATTTTTTAATAGCCAATGAAATGATCACACCCGTGTGAAGTGAGGGGCGTGCTTATCATCATACAGTACATCATGTCGCAAAATAGACACTGCCTATTTGCTCAGACACTATGACGTAAAACTCTCCATTCATTGTCAATGGGAATTTAATGACGAAAATCTAAATAGCTGAATATTGGAGGGGCTGGCGCCCCTCAAAAATCTAGATGCTTTCCCGGTTTAACCCGGTGGGTTAAGAAATTAACTTAACAGTTCTACTGCGTAACTCACGTTCCCCGCTATTTAATCCAATATTCTATGCTACCTAGATTGTCTTATTTGCAGCTTTGTTCGACGAAAATCCGGCGAAAGATAGTCAGATGGTTTGTTGAAGAGAAAAACAGGCCGCCATTACAATGCAAGACAAGAACCGCCTCCACAGCATGTTGTAGTCCAAACAAACCCCTCGTTCACTTGCATTGAGCTCATTTTCCCAGAATCCTTAGCAGCCCAGAGCATGGCTTGATTTCTGGTTTCATCATCATAACGCAACGGCCTCGTCACCAGGTCTGCGACAAATCCGCTCTTTCTTTTTAATTATTTTAAAACGGCGAATTAAACACATTAAACAAATATCGGGTTTAGCGTATTAAGCAGGGCGGAACGTTGGATTAAACAATTTACAGCCCTGAAAGTGTTAAGATCGACCTAATGAAGGACTGAAACGTTGTGTTTCAAATAAATAAAATAGTTTGCCTTTCCACCACTCGCATTCAGCATACCCCGCATTCCTGATGTCTCTCGCCATGACAGATTGAGAGAATAGCAGTGCCTGCCTGTTGCCTGGGGGAACGACTGATTGTATTTATGAAGCCTCATGTGTTTCTGATTGCAATCAATAGCCTGCATGGCAACAAATCCAGATGAAAACAGGCTCGAAAAGTGTGGCTCCCAACAGTCACTGGCAAAGTTAATCTCTTAACTTGTATTATCTCTTATCTATTACCACTTCAGACTTGCCTATCTCGCCTACCCATCCATTATTTTTAACTTTTTTTTTTGGGAGCAGCCAGCAGTTTTTACCCCCTTTTTCTCCCCAATTTAGTTATGACAATTAATTCCTCCCCACACACATTTGTGTGTTGTCACTGCTGTTGTATCCTACCGACTCACCTGCCAGTGAGGAGGCCCCACCAGGAGGACGTAGTGCCTTCGTCCTACTCCTCCCGTCCAACACTCCTGCCGCCCCAGCCCGTAGGATTACATACAGTGACAATAATTCCCTCCCCGCCCAACTCCCTCCCCCGAATGTGTGATGAATTATGATGATTATTCTCATCATCAATGCTTACAATTTACTGGACCTCTAATTCCTTTGTGGGTTTCACAGTAAAAATAAATCGCTGTGCTTTAAGGTAACTTTGCCATGTGAGGTGAACATTTATTTCAGAGTGGAACACTTTATACATCTGTTGTATGTAAATATTCTAACATTATTCCCTTTTTCCCTCTTCATGGTCAGGTCATTAACCAGTCCAAAGCCAGGTTCAACCCCAGCATCAGCATGATCAAGAAGTGCATTGAGGTGCTTATCGACAAGCAGTACATTGAGCGCAGCCAGAGCTCGTCAGACGAGTACAGCTACGTGGCGTGAAAACGAGAATGGCCAGGAGCGTCCACTCCACGGACATCCTCCCATCCCAACCCACCCACCCACCCACTGGGCCAGGTGGCCCGCGCAGGTTTAAAACTTATTAAAAAAAAGACAGAACAACAACAACAAATAAACATAAAGAACAGACTCATTCATCCATTTAGTTTTGGACCGTCGCTTGTGTGGCTTGCTGCCGTCGGCGGACCGATGCAGGACTGTCTCCCCCGTCTCTGGAAAGAAGCTAAAGAGAAAAAACAAGGGTCACAGTGTCACATTTAGATAGCCACAAACCTCATCCACTGCAGACCCCCCCCCCCCCCCCCCCCTCCTTCCAATAGAGTACCGAAGTCCTGACGTCACTTCTTCATACACTGGTTCACGGAAGTAATTTCTCTATGGAGTATAACATAAACATTGGGTCATCTTAAAATCGTCTCATATAAGCATTGTGGTCCAAAAGTAAAACTGTCCTGGCGCTATTGTCAGGGAGTTGGCTTTGTATCGTTTACGATAGTTCAGTCACTCATATTTGATTATTTGTTTCTGAATTTACTAATTCAGCAGCAGTAACATAAGCGTTTTCTCACCTAAGTTGAGGCTTCATATCCATATGAGTCAATCCGCCGTGCTCATTTGTTAATTTTTTGGAACACAGTAGTTATTTGACGTGATATTAAATAAGTATCGGAATTCTGAATGGGGGGACAAATCCTGACCCATGTAAGTTACGTCAGACTTCGGTGCTCTATACACATCCATCCACCTTTCACCCATTCAGATTTTATACTGTTGTTTACAACATCACCAGTGCCACGCACCCGTGCGTCAATGAATAATGAGATGCCTATAGATATTTGAGGGGAAAGAGCCGCTAAATGCATTTGCCGAACTTAACTGAAAACAAACAAAAAAAAGGATGAGAAGGAGAGTTGCGCTGTGACATCGAACTGTTGGTGGCTCGACACGATTATGAATCCCATGCTTTCTTTTCTCATGTTTGCAGTTGTTGTGAGAAAATAATTTCTCTTTTTCTTTTTAAATGTACTGAGGTTAGAAACAAAATATTGTAATAAAACTGATATACTGATTGTTGTATCTACTTTAAAATGTAAAGGAATTTAAATCAGTTGAGGTGACAAACATGATCTTGCTGCTTGTCAAATAAATAAATAAAAACACTGAGGAGTTTTATGTAAAGATCTGTCGTGTGTATCTGTTGGAATAGCAGACCTTATACATTTAATTATACAATTGTACATAGTCTGTCAGAACTCTTCATACCACTTTGTTTTATCAAGTCTAGGAGTCTTGTCCTATAAGACATTCAAATGGAAAGTTCCCCCTTTTGGCCTTTTGCAACAGCATTACTTCTCGTTACCTCCAGGGGGAGTGTTTGATGTGGGTTAGTTCATTGCACCGGTTATGTCTGACTACTACAGTCTACACCAGACCACAAGTAGTCTACTGCTGGTCATCTTGACTTTATATTGTCAGTTTTTGTCACATCACAGTTTTAAGAAGTAAAAAAGTGGGTGAGTTTTACCTCATGTAATCCTTGTCCTCGTGGTGTGGTGTGGTGTAGCAGCACCAGTTACTGTAGATGCCCCGTGAGTGAGTGCAGGTAGCCTGATGTGATGGAATTAACAAAAAGAAAAAAACGTTAACGGGTTGCCACAGGACCAGAGGGTTGATAAACTACTCGAGTCAAAACCAGTGATTCCATCTCAATCATGATTGTAATACGACTTGCATGCATACTGATGATTATTAAGACGCCCAACATGACATCATTCAAGACCCTGATGTTTAATCATTTCGACCTGACATCAAGCCTGTGATTTTTCACAAGAAACCAAGAACCAAGAAATGACCCCGACGTGATTTGAACACGCAACCTTCTGATCTGGAGTCAGACGCGCTACCGTTGCGCCACGAAGTCCCTGTACGTGAGAGAAAACTCTGCTTTGATCTCTTTAGAACAGTGATTAGGATCACTGTTCTAAATGGGATTCATTCTACAAAATAATAAATAGTTCCGGTAGTAGGCTATATTATATATGTGTAGAAGTACAGTCAGTGTACTGTGTATATGGCCTGTACATATTATGCTATTTGGGGGGGATCAATCATATGGGGACAACTTTTGTGGGGCCTGGTTGTTGGCAACTGCACAAATGAATGGCCACGTCGACTAGAATACTAGGTTATGAATGATTTATAGCCTATACGTTACAGTCCAAGGCACAATTAGTCTATATAATTTATTATGCAAGCCACTGAGCATGAATGGTTTCAAGATATTCCTCTGACTCATAACTCCTTCTTGGTGTTGATTTAGTACAACGCCGTTCTAACGTTTACTGACACAAGTTCACACAACTAATGTTCTTTGCACTCAATAAAACACGAAATACAACTTGACATCAGATTAGAGTTGATGCAATGATCTTATCTTGACACAGAGTGGCCGTCCATGTGTACTTTACTTTCAGTTCCAGAACAGGCTGTGGCCGTGCCTGCTGTAACATGTGTGGGTAGTAGTAGTAGGCTAGTCTCAACTGTGCTGCTCTGCTCTCTCTTCGTGGAAGTTTCTCCCAGTGAGTCACTAGGAACTGGGAGACGAGACGCCACCCAGTGACCCAGCAGATCCAACACTGGATCCCCACGCTGGCTTCCCCAACTCCGAGGAGCGAGGATCTAGGACCCACACTGACACATTCACTTTCACAGTCCTCGGAACACCAGTAGCCAGGTGGTCTTCTGGTACCCGGTACCGAATGATCGAGGGATTTATGGAAATGTTATTTTTGTCTTTTCGTCACTCCTTTTCTCTGGGATGTTTCTTTTGACGCGGCGCGCTTTCTGATTGGAATTACAAAGTAGCGAGAGAGAGATGAAAGTGACGGTGTGTTTCGGGAGGACCCGGGTGGTCGTTCCGTGTGGGAATGGGAATATAAAAGTCCACAACCTCATCGACCAGGCTGCCATGAGATATAAGAAAGCGATCGCCAAGGTAAGCCCGTCTGTCTGCGTGCACACACAGCTGAGAGAGTGGAGCCGCTTTGCCACACTATCCTCAACATGGCGCGTTTCTTGGAGTAAGGACGATGAGTGTAAATATAGAGCAGACTGTTGTCACTTTATATATTTGGATCGAATCGATCCGACTGAAGTGTACAATCCTTGTGACATGCACGTAGCTATTATTTTGTTGTATAAACATGACTCGATCACAGTGTGAAAACAGCCTACTTTGCCATTTGGTGCTGCTGGGTAAGTTAGTGTAGGCACGAACGAGACTGCATGCATGCATGTATGGCACAACAAGCTGCACAACACACATTTATCACGATGTGTTCCGTTTAGATTAGAACATTAGCAGCTTTGAATCAAACTGCTTGACGAAAACTACGCTGCCAGTGTTCCACTGTTATAAAACTTCACACGGAAGCATGGCTGCAGTCTCGCCTGCCTGTCTGGCAAAGTAGGTGTGTGTGTGTGTGTGTGTGTGTGTGTGTGTGTGTGTGTGTGTGTGCGTGCGTGCGTGCGCGCGCGCGCGCCCGCGGTGGGGTGCACGTACGTACCTGTGGGTTTGAAGCAATAGAGACACACGGGGACTACAAATTTCACGCCCCCAAATGAGACAGCGGCCCCACTTCTGGTCCGTTTCAACTGTGTACTGCAGCTGCCAATGCAATCCCTATGAGAAGCATCATAAAATACCCTAATTTCACTGGTTCATTACTGAGGCTATAGCGATTTTTTTTGTGTTCTAATAAAGTGTCCCATATGTTTGATTTGTCCTTTTCAATGTCACATACCTGCCATCTCAATATACATCCTACAATGTACTATAATATACTCCATCAGTTTGTGAAAAGTACTAGCATTGTAATTCTCAAGTCAAAGTGGTCGCACGGTATATACGTCACGGATGCATCCCTTGAGGTTTTCAATACCCAGATATATTTGTTGTAATTCGTTTCATATGCTATGTATTTGTTGAAAATGATCTAAACAGCATCTTGCAAGACTACTATTAATACTCATCTGGAGAATTCACTAGGTAGTTGAAAATGTCAGGATGTCACTCCTCCATTTATCTGGGTTATTTTCCCATGCAACTATTCAGCAAAGTTAATTATACAACAAGTTGACAGCGGTAAAACACACCGTCGGAGCTCCGTGGTAGGTAGAACATATATAGTGAGCCCGTGACATGTTCAAAATATAGACATGAATAACAAAGTCAGTCGGGATCGGGATGTATATTGAGAATTCCACTCTTCAAAGTCGGCGCTCGTAGCCTCGTAAAGGCAGTGACGTCCCTTAAAAGCGACAGGTTCTCTGTCTGCCGTCTCCCCTCTGCTCCGTTAACATTATGGGTAACTCATTCAAGTGGTAAATTAAATGTGAAATACATCCTCTATTGAGAAAACAACAATATATGTTGACAAAGACACTTCATACATTTGGAAACATATTTTTATTCAAATCAATATAGTCTTCAATTCATTTCATATTATTTTAAAAGTAGGCTAACTACAGTTGAATTTCAACGGACTTCTATGGGCTGGCCTGCAGTATCCGTGCCAACGGACCAGAAGTGGGGACGCTGTCTCATTTGGGGGCGTGAAATTTGTAGTCCCCGTGTGTCTCTATACTACTAGCTTGGCAGTTTTTTCATAGTCCCTAGACGAGGCTTTATCTACTGTGTCTGTCTGACCTAAAGTTTTGGACAAATGGTAGTTGTTGTCACTTGTCACACATCAGTCATAGGTTATTCAGGCCATATGACAAATACACCGTGGTGAATGGTGATGTGTGAAGTCCTTGTTTTAGTTTAAATGGGTCTTGACGGGACACTGATTGAGTTTCCCTTTGTGGTTTTATTAATATGCAGTGCATTAAATCATACAGTCAGTAATGACTGAGTGAGTTGAAAATGGCCTAAAATGGAAAATAAAAATAAATCCTCAAATTTGTACTTAAGTACAGTACTTGAGTACATGTACTTAGTTACTTTCCACCACTGCTTCCACCAAAGTACGAAGCATGTGTTTCTCATGTGTGGAGCTGGGGGCAGGTGTGGTTCACTGGTTCAGTTTTATCACTGAAGTCAAACAATGACACACACTAGAGTAGGTCAACATTAACACTGAACTCTTGAATAGCACTTCCTCTCCTCCCTGAGTGCACACACATCCGACCATGTGCACGCGCATATCCACTCGCTACTTGTTCACCTCCATGGTTGTGCATGCTTTTTCCATGCTTCAGCACAACGGAAGGCGACCGGTCCATTGATCCATGGAGTGGTGGTGGTGTAAGTGTAGCCTTTCCCCCCAGGAGGCCACTTGGCTGGCTCTCAACCCAGTCTAGCACCATTGCAGACCAGCCAAGGCATTTGGACAACTCCATCACAGCTGAGCTTAGATAGGGCAGTGTTTCCCAAACGCTGGGTCAGGAGGACCCATTTGTGGGTCATCAAATTCCCCTTTTAGGTGTCGAGCTAAAACGTTTGGGAACCACTGGCTTGCTGGGTTTCCGAGGCTACTGGCTTAGAGGCTACAGTTGGGGTTCGGTACTTGCCATGTAAATTAAGTCTTGTTAATGTGGTGTGGCTCTTTAGTTGTTACACTAAACATGTATTCCCTCTGCTGACAGTGTCACACCGATGATTTCCTCTTCCGTCTGAGGTGTTGTCTCACCCCAACCACGGTCTGTTTACCCTCCTCCCCTCTGGGAGACGATACAGGAATCTTGGTTCCAAGTCTAGCAGACTCAGGAACAGCTTCCCCTCCGCTGTCATCTACCTGAACTCCTCATCCACTCCTCACCCCCCTCAGTGACAGCCCCCCTCCCCCTACCCATGTTACATGTTGTATCTTGGGACTCTGTACACTTCATCCTTGTTGACTGGTGCAATATCACTGGACCTTAGTCTAGCGCTTCTGTGCACTATGGGCTACGTGCAATAAGGACTACTATGTGCAATATGGAGTGGGCAATATTGAATGTCTATTCTTTATTTATCGCCTACTGGCTGCTCTTACTGCATTTACTTACTGACCTCCACTTAATGTATCGCTTTATACTGACATGTTTGCACTCTGGTGAGATGCGAAAATACCTTTCGCTGTACTGTACTGTACTTGTACTGTACATTGACAATACATTGAATCTCATCTCAATATAGGGCATGGCAGTGGCAGCCATTTTGTGGTGCCACCGATATAAATCCCATTCCTTTTCGCACAGAGGTTACCACAAACATCTATATAAATGATGTTAAGCCTGGAACCAAACCTTCCAGGTAAATGGTGAATAAACATTTTGATTCTGTGTCAATACATTTTTGAAAACAGCGTATAATTAAATATTCAAATATATTTTGACACAGAAGCAAACATTTCAATGTTTCCATCTGTGGCACTGCTATGCCCTATATTCTTCATTCTCTAATACTACTTCAGAACCATAAGGAATGTCCTTCTATATGTCGAGCATGATGCTAATCCTAACTGTTTGCTCTGCTGCTGTGCTTGAACGAGACACAGAGACATTACATCACATGCACTCTACTGATTCCCTGCTTGAATTCAAAGCGCATCTCTTAATTAATTATTAAACATCTGCCTTCTATGCTACCTTCTTGCACCTACTACTTGCTACTGTCTGGTTTAATAAATTCAGCCGGGCTCATATTTCACCGCCTTGCACTTCTCTGTTATACTTGAAACGTTACATAACACCGTCCCGATCAGCTTTACTGTCACAGGTGTAAAGAAGACGTGGGTGACGTTCTTTAAAAAAAAAAAAGTGCGCTCCCGTCATTTTGTAGTTTTATAATTTAGTTAGAGAATAGAGAGGATCGAGGTAGAGTGAGAACAGGAGAGAAACGGAGACAAAGAGCAGGATTGAATCAGCTTAAATAATCAAAAGGGATATTTATGTACAGTACATACGCCTGACATTACATAATCACCTACGGTAATCACAATTATTTGAGTTGATCGCAATTATTATTATTCATATGTTCCACTGTTCAATGCGAGAAACACAATTAAATCGGTAATGGCAATAATTTGTGTGATAATTAACTTTGTTATAATACAATTTGTAATCGTGACAGCCCTAGTTGCAAGGTCAATGTATTACCTCTAAACATAACGGGGCCAACATGATCGTTGTGTATTGTTCTGTTTTAGAAACATTAGCATCCTATGCAGGTGTGTACATACTACTGTACATATAGCATGCTGCCATGAGGCGAGGTGAAAAAGAGGCAGTTGCCCACATCAAACCATTTAAGGCAGGTGCTGGACCAAAGGAAGACAATCATAAAAGACAAAAAGGTCTGCAGTGCATATTGCAGTTTCCTTAAGTGCAATTTATTGGTACATCCAACAGTGAGGTTTTGATCCCATGCTCTTCATCAGAGAAGTATTCCTTTGTGAGTACAACAAAGGAATACTTGTTGTTACTATATATTGTCCAGGTGCTGTGGATTTGATCATTGCATTTCTGGTCGGTTTATGAATGTGTGCTTGTTCTACTGTTGCTCTTCTTGTAAATCACTGATAAGAGCTTCAGACATTTACATTTCAGGTGTTGAGTATTGTAACGGAACCCAGTCTCACAGCCACAAAGCGACAAAAAACAAAAACATCTCCATGAATTCAAGGCTTTCATGGGCTGAGTAATTGATAGAAAATGATCCATTCTTTGGGTGAACTATCATTTTAACTTTTAAGTACTGCATGCATAAATCAACCACTCAAGAACTATCCACCCAGAGTCCATAATTAAGTTTGCACGGTCATAGATGATTCATGCTTCAAGCCCTTTGAGGCTTTTCATCACATTCATTTGTCAGAGAAAATGTTTCCCTCCCATTTCCCCCCGCCCCCAAATGGTTATTGAGGAATAACTTTTCTGTTTACTGATCTTCATCAGGTCAGAGTTGACTGAAACGTTTTTCTTTAGATCTGCAAGCTCGCACCGCAGCGCAAAGCTACTATTTTCACTTGTTTGGGTCCTGGGCAAACATCTGATTTCTCTTTTGGGTTTTGAGCTAAAAAGTTTGGGAACCGCTGTCCTAAAGGATTAACTCTAATGGTTCAGGGAACCCAACCATGAAATTGACTAGATCAACTTTGAATGCAAATCACTGCTACTTCTGTCCCTTGTTTGTGCTCCTTGCAATGCAGTCACAGGGACAGAACATTAAGCTTGAAGCATGCTTCATTGTCCTGTCTTTAGTTTAAAAGAAGTGCATCCTTCTATAATGCTGCCCAATGTCTGTAGATCTGCCTCTTTAGATCAACTCACCCAACTCGTCATTTCCCAACATCTAGTAGGCCTTCGAATGGCTCCGACGTGGGCTTAATTGCTTGTGTCCCCGAGCAAATTCCACAAATTCAGAGCCATAGACATGTCACAACATACATGGGTTGTGGAGATACACGGACACAAGAACATCCTCCGGGGACAACACAGTTATACCCAAGCCTAGACTCACATTTCTCTATTCTCTTCTCAGTAAGATAAGAGAAGATAAGATAAAATAGACTTGCATTGATCCCCTCAGGAGATTCAGGTGTCATACTGTGTAGCTGCAACAGCAGTGAAATACAAGAGTGTTACAGGAGCAGTGATGGAAGAAATTTACTTTACAAGTTCGGCATTCAAAATGCATTTTACTTGAGTAAAAGTAGAAAAGTATTGACATCAAAATATATTTAAAGTACTACAAGTAAAAGTACTCATTATGCAGAAGGTCCCATTTCATACGTTTTCTAATGCATAAAATGTGTAAAAAAAAATCATTTAAAAATAGCCGATCGCCTATTTTCAAATTGCCAAAGTATACTGTATAGGTCTGAATTGGTTTGTAATAATAATAATAATAATAATTAATATCTACAACGTAACTAGCAACTCAAGTTGTCAAATAATTATAGTGGTGTAAAAGTACAATATGTCCCTTTACGATATAATGGATTAGAAGCAAAATATTAGAAAATTGGAAATAATCCATTAAAGTAATAGAAAATCCTCAAAATTGTACTCAAGCACATTACTTGAGTAAATGCACTTCGTTACTTTCCACCACAGTACAGGCATAGAGTAAAAACCAAATGAAGACATTGCACTGGGACTGTGAATGAATTGAATTAAGTCATATCAATAAATATACGGTCTGTCAGCAATGAATATCTCAATGAGTATATCTACAGTGCTGACATGCCTTTGAAGTATCTGAATGAATATACAGCCTATCAACAGTGAATTCACTAACAACAATGAATTTAGTATTTAGTCTTTTGTTTTGATGTGAGTTGTTTTTAGTGGCAAATGCTGTTTCTTCTTATGAATCTTGCATAAGGAAATTACAATTAAAGAAATCTGAATGTGCGTCGTCCTGGCTTTTGAACAGAGGCCACATAAAGTGAGTTAACAATATTTATCTGACTTTCATCTTCGGAGCCAGACACTTGCTTTCATTCTTCAGCCAGACACATGCGTTCGTCATCAGTTGTGAGCTTTATATGGAGAAAAGCTCACAGATGACTGCGTGGCGTGTGTCGGCCTGTGACTGAGTTAATGGAAATAACGAAAAAGAGTTGAAACCTTGAGTGGTTTCTTAACCCATTAAGAAGACCCGAGACCGATTCTAAAAACGTATATTGCTATATCAGTGGTGCTCAAAGATTTTCATGTCAAGGACCCCCAACAGACGGGTACTCTGTCTTATATATCTATAAATGCACGTCTCTGTCTGTCTGTACGTTTGTCTGTACGTGTGTACGGCTGTAATGCACGTAACTCGAAAACCCTTCGCCCCACCGACTTCAAATTCGACACACGCGTTCCACACCCCCACAGGCAGTGCAGTGCCCGGTGTTGAGTCGGTCAGACCCACGGTTGTCCAGAACCGTCACAAAAGGCCTCTGCCCGGGCTCTAGACAGGACCCATGCCCAGGGTCTATATATGGAGCTGGCCTGTTCTGACATCACAACACTCCATATTTGGGCATGCCTGACACAGAACTCCATATATAGGAATAAAGGGACAAAGAGAGACAGATCCAGAAATCTCCATATTTGGGCATAAAAGGGACACAGACGGGTGGAACGGGTACTCTGATACGGGTACAGCATAACCGGGTGGCGCATGGATCTCCAACCTCCATCGTTACCGACTCGGTGCTCTACAGATATAAATGGTGAATTTATATAGTTCATTTTAGCCAAAGTGCTTTACATAGAATGTGCATTACATTCACCCATTCACACACCGATGGCAGAGGAAACCATGCAAGGCACCAACTTGCACATCAGGAACAATTAGCCTCAGTGTCTTGCTCAAGGACACTTCGACACTAACTTTGACGGAGCCCAGGATCGAACTGGGAACCTCACGGTTCCATCGGGTCGCTCTACCAGCCACTTTACCCCTGAGCCACTGCCTGCCCCAATATGCATTTAGCCGCAGACCCGCATCTCAAAATATTTACTTCCAGGGACCCCCAGAAGAAATGATTTGGGTTGAAATTGTTCACTTTAAAATGTATATGTTAAAAGATTTGTCACAAATATTCACGATATTTCAAAAATAGCAGATCTACAAGCTCATATCGCAACACAAAGTGACTCGCTATAAGCTCGTTTACCTGGTCTCACACACACACACACGCACATGCACATTGCACACTTGCACAGACACCCACAGAGACACCACTCAATCCTTGGGGGCCTGTCTGTGACTGCCCCGTACCCTGCAGGTTCCATTGTTCCCATGGTTCCTGACTGTTTTCAGCCCAGTATGAATTGACTGTTGAGAAACATCATGATCTAGACATGCCTGACTGAGAGCAAAACATGGAGTGTCATTGGAGAACTCGGTGAACCTTGCTGCTTTTCCACAACAAAGGGCTCAATATGTTAATCGAGTGGTATCAGTTGCACCATTTGTTAATTCATAGTTAATTAACCATGACTGTTGACTGTCAAGAAGTAAAACGTCATGGGCAATATGTTGTTTCGATGGGAAACTTATGAGTAAGAAATGAATCAGATTTGGCAATCAGTAGCCCTTAAGCCCTGTAGTAGAAACCCAGCAATTTACGTTGTTTAATCTTAGCCACTGAAGAGTCCAACAACTTTAATTGAGAGTATCAAGTTGTGCAGCACAAAACCCGTCCCAAATTGCTTTGCGAATGCATTGCCTCAAACTCTGCTTTTGTGCAGGACAGGTTCATTGTGTCAGGCAGAAAGCATGTGCTCCGTGCATAAAAGTACAGATCAAATGTTGTAATCCCCTCTGCTATTCCCGGCTGTGGAGGTATAACGGGCCAGCCCTCGCCTGCACAGCTGCACAGCTGCACAGCACCACCACAAAGGGGGAGAGAGAGGGAATCGTCAGTGGAATGGTTGTCAGAGCTCATTAGCTCAATGCTCAAAGCAGCCCCAGTGGTTACATAAGAGAGAAGGGATCTGCAGTTTTGTTAGCGCCGTTCTGACAATAAGAATATTACAGTAATGACATATAATTGGGGTCAGGGTGGGGTGGGGTCAGGGTGGTGGGTGGGGTCGTTACTCGCCAGGCATGGGCCCCTTTGCATGATGGGAGGCCAATGCGATTGACACTAGGGTTGGGATCCGGAATCGGATCCAACATTGAGGAACCCAAATCAGTTCCATCCATCACATTTGGAACATGTTCCGGAACCGTTTATTATCACACTGTCAGAGCTGGCATGTGGACTTCACGTCTGATATGCAATTACAGTACTTGATGTCCTTGTACTTGTACTTGTTGTCAAACTTTGACATTTCAAGAATTCCACATTCAATTTGGTTTCATTTTTACACCTGTTAGTGTCCATTTGGAAGCCCCTATAGACGAATCCATGGAGCAGTGCCCTGCCTGTAGGCCAGGTGTAGCTAATCAGTGCTGCGATGTAAAGCTGCGCTTAACGGTACACCGCAGCTATGGCCTCGCCCAGGGCACCCCTCCTTGGAGTCGTTCCTCTATAGGAATCGTTAAAGGGAACCCTTAAGGAATCGGACCGTTAACATCCTAAAGCCTCATTCACACCTAAAAGACACCCGTCTTGTCCGTGTCTTGTGTCTTGTCCGTGTTTAATGGCCACCCCAATGCATTTCCAATGGAAGTCACATGGTTTGACCAGACCAAATTTTTGTTTGATGGGGGGGAGGGGGGCAGAACACAGCCATCAAACAAAAATGTTTGGACACGGACAAGACACAAGACACGGACAAGACAGGTGTCTTTTCGGTGTGAATGAGGCCTAAAGGATCCCAACCCTAATTGACTCCGAACGAGTGGGAGTGTAAGGGTCTCTGTGATGATGCGGCGGTGGTGGTCAAGTGCTGTATTTGGGGTTGTGAGTTTTGTTTGGTTGTGGACCACAGCGGGGATCACAGCGGGGCCAGCGGAGCGAGCAGCAGGAGTGTGTCCTCAATAACCCCTCGTTCTCTCTCTCACAGTGGAGGAGCTCTGCTCTCCCTCTCTAGCTGGGTCTCTCTTTGTCTCGCCATTGTGTTTCTCCTCAATGCTTGTCTCTCTTCTCTCTGTGCATGTTTGTCCTCTCAACCTTTCTACCTTTCTTCAGACTGGATCTCATTTGGGGCAGTTGAACAGATTTTCAACATTTTCATCTTAGTGAACCTGGCGTTGATGTAGGAAATTGCTCTGGGGGCCATCTGCTATTTGGAATAACAGTGTAACAGGGACAAGAACATTGCATTCACTGAAAAACAGATTGCACACTCTGCACAAAAAGAAGAAAACAGAAAAACCTACAATTTGGCAATTTTACAAAGAGGTAACTTTTTACAAAGATGGAAACTATATTTAGTTTCATACTTCGCTGTAAACAAAGTAGGCTTAGTAGTGTTAGTAGTATACTGTACACCTAGATATTGCAGAGGTCCAAAAGATCACAACACAACACAGTACAACACAACACAGTACAACAACACAACATACAATGTTCATACTGTAGGTCATTTTAGGGAGATGTACTGATATACTGTATTATAGACAGACTATAGAGCGTCGCAGTCCCGCCCCTTACTATGGACCAGGAAATGATTCTCCGTTCATTTTCCTCATAGACATTTCAGAAAGTATTTATTTAAAGACGTTTACGCCGCGGACAAAGCCAACTCGAGTCGTGACAAATCATGACAACAAACACAATTTTTGGGGCCGAAAAAATAATTAGAAAGAAGAAAAAAACGGCAGGTTACAACACTTTTTTTGTTGTTTTTCTTCTTTGTAATTATTTGTTTGGTCCAAAATATTGTTTGTGTTGTCATGAGTTGTCACGACTCGAGTTGGCTTTGTCCGTGGCGTAACCGTCTTTAAATAAATACTTTTGCAAATGTCTATGGGAAAAATGCATTGGGATTCATTTCCTGGTCCATGGTAGGGGGCGGGACTGCGACGCTCTATAGACTGTAATGGACTACATCAATGCGGGCCTGATTTAGGGATGCAACTATCGATTATTTTCTTAGCGATTATTCCATCAATAAAGCTTTTCGATAAAGCTAATCGATTAATCAAATAATCATTAAGTCAGCTATTTTGTTATGTTTATATGTCAACGAATTGATGTGCAGAAAGTCTCTTGTAACTTATTCAATTAAAATCGAAAACTGGCAGCCTAGTTGCCTGTCTGTATGTACAATCAAGTGACCACAGCTGCATGCATGCCCAGACTAGATTATCGTTTCAATTGCTCACACACACACACACACACACACACACACACACACACACACACACACACACACACACACACACACACACACGTATGTTTGCATGAATGGAACAGGAATGAGTGAAAGGACATACAATGCTCTGGTTGCAAAGCACAAGCAGAGTGAGTACCATCAGTGGCACTGTCATCATAGGCGAAACATTTTCAAACATTTTGCTGATTGTTTACTTTTTCTTTTCTTTTTTTTTAAACAAGCACAAAGTATAAAGTAGGCCTTAAATGGCAGAAGGTCTGTAGGACCTCGTGGCGCAACGGTAGCGCGTCTGACTCCAGATCAGAAGGTTGCGTGTTCACTGAACATTCTTGCCTTCTCGGCCTTGCGTGTCTGTGGTGTGTTCCTCCTCTGCACACCCCTGGGTCACAGAGAAGTTAAGAACCCATTTTACCATTTCATATGGCGTCTGTTCAGGAGCAAGTGCTTTTGTTGTGATCATTTCAAGCATCATTCGCATCAGTACTTCCAGGGTTCAAAGACATATCAAAGTGAGCTGGCTTTTTTCTAGCTTTAGTTCCAGCTCCTGTTGGCATATACCTGCAGTTTCCTTTATAGTCGTCGGTAGTGATTTCTTTTTCACCTTTTGGTCTTTCTTCGTGTGCCTGCCATCCTTTGAGCTGAATATTTAAAAGCTCTTTCCGCTGCCAAATCAGATCAAACTGTATTCTTCGTTGTATTCTTCATGTTGCTCAACTTGAGACGGAAATAATGGCAAACGGTGGCTTTGCTTTGTTCTGTGTTTGTGGTGTACATAAACAGACATAATGTGTTTGCTCCCATTGTGAGTTTTTATCACAGATAGTGCCACTCAGTGGGGAAAGTAAGTACATTTACTCAGGTAGGCCTACTGTACCATTTTGATGTATTTTTTTATTTTGTTTTACTTTACTTTACTGTGCTTATACTTTGCTTATACTTTGGCTATTTGAAAATAGCCAAAGCATTTGCAAACGCATTGCAAAGCAACGCGTTGTGAGCTTGTAGATCTGCTATTTTCATTCAAAGATTTTATACATTTAGAAAAAAATATTGCATATTGAGCACTTTTACGTCACTACTATATATTTAGATATATCACTCCAAATGTGACAGAACTGACACACACATGTCAGGCAGCATGACCTCCCAGTCTTCCTTAGCCGTGGCCTTGTTGCAGTGTTGATTTTAGTTAGTTAGTTTTAGTCATACTTTGAATAAAACTTAATTTAGTTTTAGTCATATTTTAGTCATGTGAAATGTTAGTCTAGTTTTAGTCGACTATATCCGAAGAGTTTAGTCGACTAAATCTACAGTTCATTTAGTGGACTAAAAGTTATTTTGGCGGCCTTGTCGGTGTTGTAATAGCTGATTTTAGACAGAAAATAGCCGATCTACAAGCTCACAACGTGTTGCAGCATGACGCGTTGAGTTAGATTAGTCTTGTAGTCTTGTCTTAGTTTTAGTCATCATAGCTTAGTTTTTATCTATTTTTTTTTCTTTTTGTCATTGAAAAAAGGTAGTCGGCAAACTTTTTCCGTAATAGTTTTAGTTGGATGAAATCTCCATTGGTTCTTCAGACTCACTAATCATTAGCCTGAGCTGTGAAGAGGTGGGACAATAGAGCCAGTGCAGAGGGCCACGTGACCTGGCATCACTTAGACATACGTTGTTGAACGGATACCCTTCACAGCCTCAGGAATGCCAGAGACCTCCGAGGGCAATTGGCATTCCTGTTCAAGTTGAGGACGGTGATGAATACTGAAGAGTTGGCGGTTAAATTAAATAGAGAGTTCCTTCTTAAATGTATTCATAACCCAAAAGCAACCTGGTGGACTGGACTGTTGTACGCTACATGTGCGTTGTTGCCTGGGTAACCACATGAACCCCGTGTGAAGGATTGAGCAGATGAATATTAAACAACTTCTAATCACACAGCCACTTCCCATTCAAGGCCTCTATGTTCAGAAGATTAGACAGGGTGTGTTTGCGTTTGTTTGAAAAGCTTTGACCCCGACGTGATTTGAACACGCAACCTTCTGATCTGGAGTCAGACGCGCTACCGTTGCGCCACGAGGTCCTACAGCTGACATGTTGTGAGCTTGTTAAATTTTTTTTTGAAAATGTTTAGCCTGTATAATGACTTGCCCACAGACTAGTAGGTGCCCGGTTAACCCATTAAGGCAGATTATACAAATGCCTTCTAAATTAGTAGTTCTCACACTTTAAAGTTTTTTAACAAATGTTAAATCATAGCAGAACTACAAGCTCACAGCGCGTCATTTCGATCTTGTAGATCAGCTATTTTCTAATAGACATTGCTGCCTTCCCAGTTTTAATGTGGTCAGCCTCTCTCTGCACCTTATTCGTTATTTCACACCTCGTCTCTCCTGCCTCGCGTTCAGTCCCCCCCCCCTTTTCCTGTCACAGATGAATCCTCATCACCAGGTAGTACTTAGGTTTCTGTTTGGAAAAGGAAACCATGAACATCCTTTGATGTGATTGTGTTTACCAGATTGGCAGCCAACAGCCCATGGTTGAGTTGGTCCCAAGCAGCACCACAAGCACTGACTCAGATGAACACATTGAGTGTTTATAGTCGGACAAAAGTAATACATTTTTCTGTCCTCATATAATTTGTAGTTGTATTTATATGATCGTGTTGCATTTATTTCCTTTAAATGCTTGTCAGGGTGGGGATCCCCAGTTAAAATATGATCATTTTGGGGGGTTGCAACTTGCAGCCTGAAAAAGTTAAGAACCTCTGTCCTAGGCTAGGAGACAGGCTTTTTGAGCAGGACAAATCGAATTGCCTGAAGCTTATACACATACTATATGCAGACCTGTATTCTCCCTGTCCAAGCAGAGACTTGGATGAGCAGTGGAAATGTGTTCGCTTGTTTGAGAGACACGGATTCGGACCCCTGGTACCTGTCAGGCCGGAATGCAGCTTTAACATTGAAACAGGAAATCCTGTAAAAATGTATGTTTAAGTTATTCCAACAGTTCCATGAGTGCAAGCTCCTGCAGGGCTGTGCAATGTTGGGATATTTTGGTCAATCTGTCTTCCTCGCTGTCGGAGCACCCTGTCCTGAATGTTAGGAAATGCTTCGGGCCAACAGCATGGCTTTAATGTGTGAAAAAATGAATGGGACGCACCCCATAACTTCTAGATGACTCTGCGACTCATATGAGTCTATCTTTAGGAATGGAAAAAAGTTGAATTAAAAACGAGACAGCCGACATTATGTGCTGCTAAGATGGAAAAGCACTTTGGTCCTCCTCGATGCTGTTTGGAAGATGTTTTGACAGCTCCCTTGTGCAACACATTGTGGGTCTTAACACGGAAGCCCAGCCTCCGCTCCTTGCCCTTAAAATACACACAGGCATTTATTTTCCATTGACTAATGCGGGAAAGGCGGCCATACTCTGTAGCAGGGACGAATCGTTTTCATAATCCTCATGGGGGCCCATGAGTGCCGCGCTACGATCTTGTAGGTCTGCTATTTCCTACCTGGCAGGTTAAGCACCCAGATTAGCATTTCAATGCCTGATCTGCATGTTAAAGAGGACACGCAACGCGGTCCACCCCCACCACCCCCCGCCCCGGACAGTGAGGAAAACAGACGTGTTAAGGTGTCAGACTTGGATGGTTAGAGCGGCGCGATTACATACAAAGTCAATGCAAGACGAGAATTGCGCGAACGGGTGCGACCTGATGCGGCACAAACGGGACGAACCGAGGCGAATATATATTCAGGTCCAATTCCTCATGGGGGCTGAGATCCCTGGTCCAATTCCTCATGGGGGCCCTGGCCCCCCGGCCCCCACAGACTCTACGTCACTGCTCTGTAGCCAGGGGAAGCCGTCGAACCTGGTTCTGTGTCCGTACGTGGAGGAAATTAAGGCCTCGCTCCAGCTCCTGCTTTGGGGGCTGCGGGCCAGGGCAGAAGAGTCGGAGAGTTCATGGGATCCACTGGCAAGCTGGTTGTAGAGGCCGACTTGCACCATAAACCTGACCACAGAGCTGTCTCCCTCGGCTCTGCAGCGTTCTCTCCATTAGCGATCAGGCAGCTAGCGTGAAGGGAAAACCGCACCAGACACTGTTGCCAGTTGACAGAGACAAATAAGCAACAATGTCTATAAAAACATGCCCAAAAGAAGCAACTATTAGGAAACATGACCATCGGATATTTGAAAATAGCCCATCTACAAGCTCACAACGTGTCGCATATCTGTTATTTTTTTATTTCATAATAATAATCTAAAAAAAAAGAAGTGTAACATTTATATCTGGTACTATGGTCACACAATACTTTTAGATGGGGATCCATGGACAAATAGCCTACATATTAATTTGGGGGTCCTTGACATGAAAATGTTTTAGAACCTCTGGTTGGAAACAATCCCAAGTAAGCAACTACACTTTAGAAACAAGCCCAAAAAAACGCAACCCGCAACTGCCAATATTTTAGGCTTTACAGGAAAAACAAGCCCATATGGTCGCTTCTAATAAGCAGACATGGCAACACTGACCACAGAGTACAAATTAACAGAGAGCCAACTCCCACTGCACGCCTGTGTAACACCGGCGCCACGAATGTGTAACTGTCATACATCATTTAAATGTGTTGGCCAAACTTTAACCAGAACCTTTAGAAGAGTGAAACATATCAATACGCAATTAGGGCTGCAACAGTTGATCGAACTAATTGATCCAGTTAATCTGCTCCAGTCCGCTGAATGGGGCGAATCAGTCTGGAATCCAGGCTACCTTCAAAGTAGCTGGTTGTTGTGACATCGATGTCCAAAAGTCTGTGTACGAGAGAGTGCTAAACGAGTTGACTGGAAACAATATCTATTACGCCTGTATATGGTCCAAAAAAAAAGGTTTAATAACTGAGAAATAGACAATGCAGTTGCTCAATATTGCCATCTAGTTTAAAGTTTGTTTCACAAATAGTGGAGATATGGCACATTGATCCCTTATCACCTTTTAGCATCACCTCAGCTCTCTTGGAACTTTGACAGAGTTGAAAGAATGTAGGAGCCGAGGTAATGGAAAACAAACGACAAAAGACAGTGAGTAGAGTTAAGTCAAGTGGAGCCGGTGTCATGCAGTGGAATAGTGCAGATAGATGTAGGTGTGTTACGTAGGTAACACAGAAAGAGAACCTTGCCTCCACTGGCAATATAAAGCTATCAGAAGGCCAGCCCCTGACACTGCTAATCACATTAGCTCCACCTAGTTATACAAGGTATGTCGAAATGCTGGCATATAACCCAAGGTAACAGTACTGTATATCTATTTTTGACAACCCCTGAGTGATTTGCAGGCTCATATACTCCACCCATTGACACACAGATATACAGATATACAATAGATAGGGTCGTTACTAATGATTTTACTGTAAATGCTACTCACTTCACTAAGTTCCCAACTCATTACTGGAGTGAAGGCATGGCTCTGTGAGATGCGAGGATTCTCTAAAAAAAAGACGTAACTCAAATCATAGTCTGTTTTTGTTCTGTGAGCGTCTCAGTCTGCAGAGTGCAGTTTCTCTTGTTTTTCCTCATCCCAATGTCTTTGCACGATGACAGATCCTGCCTACAGCTGGATGCAACAGTGAACAAGTTGGAGCAGAGGCCAACTATGCGGTCGCGGTGTTTCGACATGCAGGCCACACCAGGCCCCTCTTGGGTGTGATCCACTGTTTTTGTCAACAGCTCATTGCTGTGGCCATGGTTCCATTTTCAGTGCACTGTATTTTAGGAGTGGGCAGGGTGGTGGTGGGGATGGGGTTGTCCATGAATTAAGATCAAAGTCCACCATCACAGAACTTCCGAGAGATCAGAGTCAGAGAGACTTTGTTATGCTATTTAATGTTGTAATGGGAGGGGGAGAGACAGGTGTCCATGTACAGCAAATTCAGTGAGATACTGTACATCAAGGAGTATGAGTGGGCAGGTTTATTTCAAATGAGCTAAGTAATAGCTGGGGGCAGGGGTAGTTTATATATAACTCTATGGACTTAATATGGGCCAGCTTAATTTAATGTATAATGCAATATATTACAAACTTTCAGCCTTGTATTCGTCTGAATACTAATGGAATGAAGATATACATGCACGTGCATGTACTGTAAATGGATATGAAAATGTACCAAAAATACCAAAGCAATGTAAAGCGCTTTGGAGAACAAAGCGTCACACACTGGCGGCAGATGAACCATGCATGATTATGGGTTAAGTGGCAAGGACCCTTTGACACACAGCCAGGAATCAATCACTGTAAGGACTTACAGTGGTGCGTAGCGTTCTCTTGCACATTTTACTTTTCTAAGGGTTACTAAAAAGCCATAGAAAAATACAATAGACACATACACATCCACTAACTAAACGCCAGGTGCCGGGCCGAGGTAAATAAAACGTTTTGAGCCTCACGGCTCTTCATCAGACGTCTGAAGAGCTGTGTGTCACTTGATGTAAGGAACCATAAATACATTTTAAGCTTTGCAGCTTATGTGCAGACCTTATTTTCTTTTCACTTACTAAAAAGCCTTTTCTCTTTATTGAGGCATCCTGTTGTACTCCTCGAAAGAAAAAGGGGACAGGGGTTATCTAAGAGTTTGGTTTCTCCTCGCCCTAACCTTTCCTTCCTTCCTGCTTTCTCCTGAGTACCACTGCAAGGTGTCAGTAAGACGTCTTTATTGACATTAATCAGTAACCCACAAGTTGTTCGAGGCCAACATGGCTAGCTAAAGTATCACTATTTTGGTCTTCTGGTTCTATTGAAACATTATATGACTGAGCCTACCAGTAATGCGTTTCACTTACTGACATTTTAGATATTATTTGATTAATTTTCTGGTGTGACTTGATAGAGAGCTTGATACCCCAAATGACATCAAAGTGTGCAGAGCCTGATGCCATGAATGACATCAAAGTGCCCCAGTGGCTTTGTCTGTCATTGAATGTTGATCTTTCTATTGCACTCTGGGTCACTCAACCCCAAGACACTAAGCACACAGAAACTCCCTCATTCAAAGAGTTAAATAGATAAACATGGTTGTATCTGGTTAATGGCTGCTTTTTACCCACATTTCAGTCTACTATTTTCTGTTAGCCATTTTCCCTGCTCTCTGATGTGTGTGTGTGTGTGTGTGTGTGTGTGTGTGTGTGTGTGTGTGTGTGTGTGTGTGTGTGTGTGTGTGTGTGTGTGTGTGTGTGTGTGTGTGTGTGTGTGTGTGTGTGTGTGTGTGTGTGTGTGTGTGTGTGTGTGTGTGTGTGTGTGTGTGTGTGCGTGTGTGTGTGCGCGGCTGCATGCGATGGACAAACATAAGTAAGCAAGCGTGTGTGTGTGTGTGTGTTTCTTCACTTTCTTGTACAGTATGTTGTACAGTATGAAGTTAAGTCATTTGATGTCTTGTACTGTTGTGTTGTGTCCTGTATTTCACATGTATTTGAAAAATCTAAATACAATATGTAATTATTTTTTAATAACAATTAGCCTATTTCTGTATCACTGCATAGGAACTATCTGTCAATATAGGAGAAGTATCACACATCTCCACAATAAGGTCGCATTATGGAATTGAATTGGAAATTAGAATGGAATGCATTATGGAAGTACTGTGCATTGTTATTAGACCACTATTTTTGACTGATGCCATACTCTCTTTTCAAAGACGTTGCATGCTGGCCTTGGTTTAAAGAAACTATTCAATTGAAATAGTTAAGCTGTGAAAGTGACTGTATTTTTAACGTTTTATAATGAGTGCTATTCTGCTTCAGTTCATTGCTGCTCCAGGACTTAAAACAGAAATCAACCGAAGTGAAACCCCTCGTATCGTTCCAAAGCATGTTCTCGGTTGGTGTGTGGGTTGGGTTGCAGCAGCATTGCGTTGTTTCAAAGTGGGGTTTTGCTCCGGGACATATTTAGCATTGCATTATTATTACCATGTTCTCCATTTTTCATGTAGCAGTCCCACGGATGTGACATAGGCTTGAATTAACCGAACAGAGGCCCAGAGGAGATTGGCGCTCAAAGGCACGTACTGGCTAATGAGTCCTGCATCTATTCATTAGCCGTATCATTTAGTTTTTTCCCGCTGGTCTGGTCTGGAGTCTATTATGTTGTCAAGTTAAATCACAGTTATAACCTCAAGCTTTCTGTGCCAAAATGTTTAAATAATCCCTAGGCTTCTTATAGGCCTAGGCCTAATGCAACTTTCACTTTCATTGTTCTCATTGCATAGAACAATGGTACAGTAGTGCATCATCATGTTAAACTTGCCATACAGTGATATTTTCATGACAATTGCAAGTGCACATACATGTCAATATGTAATGGTATGCTCTCATAAGAATGTGTGCAACGTTACCATTAGGAATCATTTCAAGAACCATAGCTAATGTGTGTCCTATGTGGAGAATTTGTCAAACAAACAATGGGAAGATCTGTGTTAATGGACAATACTGAATGCTTAAAGGACCACTTCACCACTTTTCAACGTATCTTCATATAATAGGTCCTCACTAATAATCAGGATAAAATGGCACGATTTTTTTCTACTCAGTCTGTGTCTCATAGGAGGGCTGTGGGCAGTTTAGAAACCGTCTTCCAGTGACATCATCATTAGGCAGATTATTTTTTAAACAAGATTTTTTTACAAAAATGTTTAGATTTTCATTATCGTGATTCGCATTGCAACTTTTCAGGACTAGAAAGCCTGCAGTTTTTATTAGCTTGTATTCCCCATCGATGATGTCACTGCCCACAGCCCTCCTATGAGACACAGACCGAGTAGAAAACAATTGCGCCATTTTTTCATGATTATTAGTGACGACCTATTATATGAAGATATGTTGAAAACTGGTGAAGTGGTCCTTTAACATGACATTGTAGGGCTCATGCGTTTGCATTGGTGTGAACTAATGAACCCCCCATTTTCAGTACTTTTACTTCTATATATCTCAGAGGCAAATATTGTACTTTTTACTCCACTACAGTTAAATGAAAGGTCCCACCGTCCCTGGTACGATTCCAGTCCAATGTGTCCCTGAGCAAGACCCTTAACCCTTTACTGCTCCCCCTCAACGCTTCTATGTGGGCATAACTCAGCTAGTCACTTAAGGAAGTGGTTGCATCACTTAATAATAATAAAAAGAGATTTAGCTCAGGCACTGCAGAGTGTGTTGATTTTAAATGATTAGTGTATTATTTATTTATATCACAGTGTGGAAACACTGAATGATTTTCTTTTACATTTGTTTTTGGCTTTTCTGCTTTTTAGTGAAGAATGACAGGAAAGAGGGAGAGAGATAGGGGGAGACATGCAGCAACGGTCATCATGAACAGGACTCGAACACGCAATATGCTGTCAGGCCAGAGCCTATATGTGGCGTGCGCCTGGACCACTAGGCCAGCGGGCGCCCCAATGATTGCACTTTTTAGTTTGTCGCAGAAACAGGTTTGAATATTGAAACGTTGCAAAAGGTGAATACAGTTTTAAGACAGGTGCATACATTTCCCTTGGGGAATGACATTTTTCTTTTCTTTCTTTGCTACAGGAACCAGTTTTTGTGTAAGCACTCGAGGAAAACTGTAATATGCCTTTCTGCCTAAAGTGAGAGGAACCCAAGACAAAATGATTTGACAGCTTTAGTGCTCTGATACTTAAAGGGGCATTCCACTCATTTTCAACATTTTACTATGTCATTAAGATGTGTTTCACCATGTTAATGATTTTTTTTCATACTTACACTTCTAGGGGGGACATTTTTATTATTTCCACATAACAGCTCTAAGGTATATTAATGACATAGTAAAATGTTGAAAATTAGTGGAATGCCCCTTTAACAGCTTTACAACCTAAGCAAAGACTTCCCTCTGCCTTGATGGTGATTCATCCCCCTTTTCTGCTCTCAGGGTCCTTTGACAGTTTCTGTTGTGGAAATGCACCAAAGAAATTCAACTTGTCTTAACTTAATTAAGTTGTTAACTTAATGAAGGACTTTGTTTTTATACACTGCCAGTGTCTGTTAAATTGTGGCTCAAGTCCTAAACAGTGAGTGCTGTTGGCCCGCCACTGTGCTGTTGAACAGTGGTGGAAAGTAACTTAAGTAAATGTACTCTATAGGCCTACTTCAATACAAATGTTAATGTTGAGGTACTTTTTACTTCACTGGAGTATTTCCATTTTCAGTACTTTTACATCTACTCCACTACATCTCGGAGGTAAATACTGTACTTTAAATTACTCCACTTACAATTAGTTGAAAACTTTAGTTACTTAACTTACTTAGATTTGGATTATTATTACAAACGATACAGTAAGCACCACAGACAGATATAGATTAGATTAATATGATGCATTCATATCATTCTGCATTCATACTACAAGCTCATGATGCAACGCATTGTGAGCTTGTAGATCTGCTATTTTCAAAAGTTTTTTCTTTTTAAACTTGTGTTATAGGACATTAAGCTGCATAATGAGTACTATTACTTTTTTACATTTTGATGCTTTTTTTTTACTCAAGTAAATTACATTGCACCAATTTGATACTGCAATGCAATACATGAGAGTACCTTTTTCACCACTGCTGTTGTTGTTGAGTTTTACTGATCCCACTATCTCAGGAGATCTCATTCGCTTTGGATCTCATTCCCTGGCTCAAAATCCCTGCTTAAGAATAGACTGCACAGCCCATTTCCGGACAGCTCTCTGACGAGCACACACAGTCTTCGTTGGTGTACTGTGCCCCCTTCGTTTTCTTGGATTCTACTCTTCATGTCTGGTATGACAGCAATGACGCATGCTGCTATATTTTGACCTTGGTTATATCTGTGGCACATGGCCTTTGGAGTCACTCAAATAGTCTTCAGTGGGCCTCAAGAAGGACGATAATCCTGTCACGCTCTAAGGCTACGATGTCATTAAGTAGAGAGATTATTATTATTACTCCACTACATTTCAGAGGCAAATATTGCAATTTTTACTCCACTACAATTATTTGAAGGCTTTAGTTATTATTGGATTCTTTTTTACAAAACATACATTAACCACTTCAGCCGTATACTTTTGCTATTTTCAAAAGATTTGTATTTTGAAAAAGTGAAATGGGGCATTCTGCATAATGAGTACTTTTACTTTTAGTACTGTACATTTTTTGTGCTTATTTAATTAAGTAAACTGGCTTTTCACTGCAACAATGTTGATTTTCCTTTTCACTTTGGTTTCGCTAACAAAACAGCTGTTTCAAATGACCAAGCTAAATCCTTCCTCTAAATATGTGTGTATGTTATTACATTCTCCTTGGTATTTTGTACCCGTATAGCAAACAAATTAAACTGTACAAGAAACAAGCTCATATTGAAAGGCTTTTTATCCATATGTTTATTAGAATGTGTGTGGGCATTTCTTTCAATGCTCCATGAGGCTGAACGCCCAGGTTGCAAATCATAGGATTATGGAAAAGCCAAAGTAAGACCAAACAGTGTTTAAGGGCATTATCCCCCTGTGATTCTGCAGATGCCAGTGGTTCTCAAGGCCGAACACGTCTGACATTTCTTTTAAGTATACGTTTTTTTAATATGTTTAATAAGTATATAAACGATGTGATGGATTTATCTCTGTAAAGTAATTTTATGCTGAGCCCTTTTGTCTGGTTTGATGATGGCAGATGATTAGTGTACAGAGACCTTCAAATGGAGCTTTTTAGCAGGAACCAGCGAGAGAGCTTTGTAAAAGTTGTGTCAGTGTGTTCATGTTTGTGTCCATCTCAAGCATGCTTTTTGTCTGCTCTTGTTAAAAACAAAACAAATAAACAACAACACACTCATCTTAAATGTGTTTAGTCTTTTTATTACAATTCCTACTGTGATTGACAGCTAACATTTGTCCTCTGATTAGGTGTGTGAGATAAGAGTGTGAGAAATGAACGGATGACAAGGCAAACCCCCAACGTGTCTCTTTTCAGTATCTAAAACAGTTGACTATTGGCAGGTATTTTACATTTTGGTCGGAAATCGACGGCGTACAGAAAAGATCTTGATTGGGAGTCTATTACAAGCTTACAGCGTAACAGCACATCACGAATGTGAAGCCTAGTAGATGAGCTTGTAGATCGGCTTATACATAGGGCTTAAAGTGGTTAATCCACAGTGAGCCATTAAAAGCCAGCCTGCCAAGCACATAGTAGGCTACTATTTTCCCCGTCACAAAGTCAGAAACAATTGAGGCCCACTTAAATATGCCGCGGTAGAGTCACGGTGGGTTATCTAATTGCCGGGCTGGGAGTTGGCGTACATTGATAACAGATGAGCATCTACTATTTGTGAAGCTGAGAGGATGAGGCTTCCCAGACGGTGATGCCACAGTCATCTCACACCCTGTGATTAGAGATCAGCGATGGATGCCCGAGGGAGAAAGAAAGAGTTCTCTCGTGAAAACACCGCTCCTCACTAACTAGTCCAAATGCTAGGCATTTTTCATATTGTTTTTCATTTTTTGGGGGACATTTAATTTGTTTCTTTCTTTTTTTGCAGTCATGGGATGGCTTGGTTTCAAGGATCACGAGCTGTGATTTGTTAGCTGATGTTTGCAGAATAACAGCTGCGATTGTAACAACACTTAAACACGTAAACAACATGCTATAATGGTCAAAACCGATTCCTCTGACTGGTCCTGTCATCTGGCCAGTGATGTAGTTGTGACCAACATTGTGATGTTCAACAATTCCTTAAGCCCTATATATCGGTACCATAGTACTATTATACATTGTCATACAACGGATAAATGACCTACAAGTTCACAGTACATCACATGTGTAAGGTTGCATCATGCATTGTGAGCTTGGAGATCAGTTATTTTATGTTTTTTTCACTTCCTTGTCATGGAGGAATGAATGCTGACTGCCTGGGTCTCACAGGCCATGTTGTTCTCCTCTTATGAGGGCCACTTTAGCAGATCACCATGCAGGTGGTGTCTGGTGTCCTGGGTCACGTGACACCTGTCAGAGTATGTATGGTGACAGATGTAAACACTGACACAAGAAGAACTTCTTCATCTATGTAAACTATACATACTATACTATTATATAGTATAGTATGTATAGTTTACATAGATACTCCACTGTTACGTTCTTAGTTTACGCATGATTCATGATAACTACTTTTTATACATGTGATGTATGCCATGCTTTTTGTTTTTGCTTAATGTAAATCGCTCTGGATTAAGAGCGTCTGCTAAATGCCTAAATTGTAAATTGTAAATTGTAAAAGGTTTGTCTGTGTGTCTGCACGTTCAGTCAAACAAAAGTTGAATGCTCACACACAGGAAGACTGAGTAAACTATAATTAGAAGACACTGTGAGTGACCCTCTCACAGTTTGTTTGTACTATAGTGTGTGCCGCGTGCGTGCGTGCGTGCGTGCGTGCGTGCGTGCGTGCGTGCGTACGTCCGTGCGTGCGTGTCCGTGTGTCCGTGCGTGTGTGCGTGCGTGCGTGCGTGCGTGCGTGTGCATTTTCTTTGAAGTCTCACCTCATAGTCTACAGTAAACTGGGTGAATGACCTTGTTCAGCTGGTTTCATGTTGTAACCGTCGGCTCCGTGTCTGTAAAACAAAGTCTTGTTTCAACCAAACATCACTATGTAAATGACAAGCCTGTTTTCAGTTAGATTGCCCTGAGTTAGAGAGAAGCTCCAATTCAAGGCCAGGTTGACAGTGCCCTGATTATGAAGTATTCTTGTAAAGAATGCTAGTGTAGCATTTGGTTTATGTACGTCTACTATTTCATTATTCATTAACCCCTTTCCTAATATATCTGGTAGGCCCTATATTATGGTTATTGTCTTGCTATTCTTTAAATTGTTGGTCATTATATTTGTTCATTATTTCCTTCGCCACAGCTTTGCTAAGAGCCTTCTGTCTGTTACTGTGTTTTAGACATGTGCATATGCATTTGCATGTGCACATCCGTTTACTGCAGTAAACACACACAAAACTCCCTTTTTCTATAACCCCAACCTCAACTTGTACTCCATGAAAGCCTCTGGCAGTAGCCGTGGGCCGTCCATAGAGAGCCGGCTACCCTTTCCTTGACCCAAATTGGCCGTGCACGCACGCACGCACGCACGCACGCACGCACGCACGCACGCACGCACGCACGCACGCACGCACGTACGCACGCGTACGCACACACATACACACTTGCCACCCAGGCTACACATATGGACAACTGTGAACTTCACAAAGTATGGGCAAAACAAGGCATTTCTGTCCGTCCCCCTATCTTCTCTCACACTGAAGCCATTCAACTCTGGTGGTGGTCCTTAAAAGGAAGATTGATGGCTCTCTCCAGTCTCCTCCATCACCTACTGAGTACTGACGTTAATGGGAGCCACTATAGAGATCTGCACACAGATACCACTTACGTCATCTTATTGTGCCTAACGTTGGACCCAAAGCAAGGCTGACTGGCTGGCAGGCAGGCAGGCAGGCAGGCAGGCAGGGAGGCAGGCAGGCATGCTGGCTGGCTGGCTGGCTGGCTGGCTGACTCACTCATTTGCCTGTTGCTTTGTTCTTGGCTGATGATGGTGGTGTGGGACAGGTGTTGTTGAAATGTTTTGAGTGGAAAACGGAAGAGCGATGTTTGGTCTTGGTGCATCACAGACTGAGCCATATACAGTAGGGGGAGTAATCCAGAGCACTATTTCCGTGCTCTGGATTACAGTGGGTCATGGACCCATGTTTGGGTCGCAAAGTGTTTTGTTTACTACATTACATTATTATTAATCACTAAATGAATAAAGTTTGCATCAATTTGTATCAATTGAAAGCAATTTAAAAAAATATCTAAAGTATTTCAGTACAAAAACGTACAAAAAAAAGAAAAAGTTTAAGATGTAGTGAACAGCAGATCACTTGCAGATCTGCTATTTTCACTAGTTTGGGTCACCAGGCAAACATCGGATTTCTGTTTTTGAGTCTTGAGCTAAAACCTTTGGGAACCACTGATGCAGAGTATAGGCTGAATGAGTACATTCATAGTATTATAACCCCACTCTGCATCAGGTCGTTCCCGCGTATAGCCAGAGTATAGGCTGAATGAGTACATTCATAGTATTATAACCCCACTCTGCATCAGGTCGTTCCCGCGTATAGCCAGAGGGAGTCGGATATAGTTTGCAGCATTCGCTGCATGCCTTTTATAGCCCTGTTTCAAGGATCAGCAAGTTCTGGAATTACTTAGTGTAGATAGATGTGTGCACGGGTGTGCGTATGAGCATGCATGCATGTGCAATTCTGTCTTCAGAAGTTCAGGGCAGGCTGGTGTAATTGCATCCCTGATACTCATCGATATACACTGACTGAGCTCATCATGGGGAACCTTGCAGCACAGCCTCTGGTGATTTCTAGTCTCAACCATTCCTTTATTCTCCCTTTATTTATTCTACACTTTGGGTTTGTTTTTATATTCTACACTTTTCTCTGCTCTTTCTCCATTTTCTTTCCACATGTAGCCTGGTGGTACGTTGGTACAGGTTCTTGCGCTATAAGCTAGCCATGTAAAAAGCTGCTGGGTTAAAACAAGACATTGAATGTGCACATTCACTCTCATTCACTCATTATTAGGCACATTTTCTTTTGTACACAATAAAACAAGAATTCATACATTATGAATTAATATCTCCAGAATTGTGCTATGAAATGTAACTGTCTATCTGTATTTAATGTGTGTGGAAACAACAACAGGATGTGTCCAGGTGACTCTAGTGTAGCCTTAGCCTACTACAAATGGAACCAAAGGACCCTTTTCTAACAATAAACTCTGAGACTGTACAAATGGACTGTTATGGGTCCATTTGGTTGTACCCTCGCCGACCTCTACGGGACCCCCCTTATCCGCGGACCCCCACGCAGAATACCGCGGAGGTCGGCGCGGGGGCACCGCGGGGGCACCGCGGGGGCACCGTGGAGGTCGGCACGGGGGTCCGCGATAGTCTGCAATCGTGTCGTCATGCCGTTCACGTTGATGCATGTGGTTTATTTTCCACATGCCTGGTTGCTGGCGTCAATTTCCACATGGTTAGTATTATGTTGTGACTCTTCTTCATGGCGTGCAGACTATGGGATGTTATAGGTTGTTGCTGGAGACAAGGCAGCCAATCAGCCAATGGTTGGCAGTGTTGCCAACTGTCGTGACAGAAATAAGCTGTAATAATAAGCGGAATTGGCAACCCACTCATCAGTAGGACTACCGATGTCGGTCTGTACCGGTACGTGCTTTTTAGCCACTCAGTCATGCACTTCCCCACCCATGTTTCTAATTCTGGACCAGTCCAGGGGTTCGAACGAACCGGCAACTGTCCGGCTACAAGCATGCTCCTACGCCACCACTTCTGATGTTGCATGTTGGTTATAGCAACTAAAGGACTGAGAACTCTGCCATGGCTCGAAAGAGATTGTGTGACAGAGGAAAACCAGGCCAACACAGAGGAGCAGAGATATTTGTAGTAATAATAGAGGTGTACCCTAAGCCCTTTAGTTGTTGTTCGTGTATTTGCCAAGCACATTTTGAACACACTTGGAATTCAACCTCTGCATTTACCCATCCTAACTATTAGGACCAGTGCATGGGTAACCATTGAACAGAGAGGGGTTTTTGTATTTTTCCCAAAATAACTTACTGTCTTTAATAGGTAAATTGGGGACGCGTCGCCGTCATGCTCCACAATTCCACTATTAAAGCTGCTATAAGCAATAATATGTCAAAATTTGAATTACCTTTTTTTTTTTGTAGAAGCTTTGGCATTGGTTCAATTGGATAGTGTAAAAGTTCCTATTACACAAAGATTTTGTGTAATAGGAACTCCCCCGTAATTCTGAGGATCCCCTGTTGAAGACCCCTGCCCTATATTATCTCTTTAATATTTCTAATAGCTCAAATCTCTGCTTCTTTATAGAAACACAGCAACGCAGCAACAGTAGTGAGAGTTGTATAGCAGTAGAAGTCGTGGTAATGCAGTAGTAGTCATAGTAGTAGGCTAGTACCCGTAACCATGGTGATCTGCACCCTGGTGACAGCATACATACATTCATGGAGCACCACTGGTTCACCTCATTCATAAGCTTCATGTTTTCCATCTGGAGCTCCTTCTTGCATGCGTTAATGCAACACATGTGAGAGAAGACTATTTCTGGCCTTTACCATATTTCAGTTTCCGCATAATGCGAACCCCCTTCCCAGGAGATGCTTTGACAGTTTTGAAAAATGCCTGTCTCCTCACAGCCACTTTATTAGCTCTGGGCGGGGTCCCTCTTCTTCTTCTTCTTCTTCTTAATCTTCTGTTTTTAATAACATGGTCATGTTGTCTTTGGAACAGAATGGAGAAAGACACGAAAAATGCATCCTGTTTTTAGAGTTTATGGACAGAGGGAAAGTGTGTCTGCTGAGATGGTTAGTGGCTGGATCTATTCCTGGTCCACGCACGCACACACGCACGCACGCTGCAGCACGCAATGTAAACACTCTGTTACAAGTAAAAGGCCAGTAGGCTGATCTAAATGTACTTGAGTAAAAGTAAAAAAAGTAATGGCGTAAAATATACTACTAAGTACCAAACGTAAATGTACTCATTGTGCAGAATCTCCTGTTTCACAATCAGAAGATATCATATGTATTGAAAATAACCTAAGTTTAGGGATAAAAAGGGCATTGTTTTGTAATAAAAAAATTAAATCTACAAGGTAAATAGCAACTAGGTTTTCAAATAATTGTAGTGGAGTAAAACGTACAACAATATAATATTTGCCTCTGAGATTTAGTGGAGAAACAAAGAACTATTTCCTCCCGCGGAGGGTCTCTCCACCTGATAACTACCTGTCTGAGGCGGAGCAATACATGACAGTAGGGAGTAGGCTACTGATGATGATATTACGAACAGGTGCGGGAACTACCGAGGAGCGCTGAGGAGGAGTGCAGGACCAGAGAAGTCGCGCCAATTTACATGTAACTTTCATCAGTTTGAGTGTTATGTGTGTGACCCTGACTCTGTGAGAATCAGTCGGTCAGTGAGTGAATGTATGCAATGCAGAGTCCGGACCCAGGACCAGTGGTTTTCAATGCCAAGAGGTCAGTATAAGATTTTAGTTTTCTTCACGTAGCGCTTATAATATTTCCATTAACCGGTGGTGTAAAAGCCAGCATTGGGTTTTTGCTCGACGCCAAGCGTCCTCCCACGGAACTGGACTGGGCCTGGTGGCGTGTCACGTTGATTAATTTGCTCGAGTAAAGTTAATACTTAATAGGAACATATTATTAGTCTATTATTGTCTTCATAATGGATTTTATGTATGAGAACTTTGTTTATGATTCGGATACGCTCCGAACCGGCGCGCGTGTCTGTCTGTCTGTCTGTCTGTCTCTGTGTGTGTGTGTGTGTGTGTGTGTGTGTGTGTGTGTGTGTGTGTGCGCGCGCGCGCGTGTGTGAGAGAGAGACAGGAGACAAGCTGTGTCCTGTCAGTGTGATGATTAGCTCCGTTTGGAACCTCTATATCTACTGCTGTGATGATATTGCCTATTTTCTAATGCGTGCTGCTAATAGGCCCACATGATTATTTCATGATGAGTTGATGCCATGCTCGCACTAGGCCTACTGTGTATTGTAGCGGTAGCCTACTGTGCACACGTGCAGAGGCGACGGTCACGGGACGAAGTGAGAAGAACTTGGAAGTTGGCTATAATCTTTCAATTGATTTGTATTTGCATTTGAGCTTGTTGTTATCAATGTCAGGCTCAGGCTGTTGTCGTGTGTGTGCGTGTAGTAGGCCCATGTCTGTTTCCACTCTAGCTGGTTACTTGCATTCACTTGGTGTGTTGACTCTTGAGTCTAATTATTGTTAAACAAAGCATGCAGCAGTGGGTCACCATACCATGATGTTCATGATTCTACAAATGTCAGTTTTCCAAAATACTTAATGTTATATTGTTATATCAGCTCAAACTTTTTCATAAGGACCCCCAAAATTAGTTGGCCTTGGACCCCCATCTCAAAATATTTTGTTCCAGCCCCCAGGGACCCCCAGATACAAAGATTTGAGTAAAAGTGCTCTAAAGTATATATTCAAAGATTTGCACTCTTGCTTATCTGCTAAAATATAACATGTGCGTGTTTGTGTGTGTTTATGTCATTGTCACGTTTGTGTGTGTGCGTGTGTTTGTGCGTGCTAGCCTAGTTTGACCATTTGTCCATGATGGCAGTTCAGGCTGCCAAGTCACTGTCGGTCAGGCCACTTCACCCATAGCTAGCAGTCCTGTGGCACGACCGCTAAATGTGCTCCAAACATAACTCATATCATACATCACTCATATCACAGCAGTGGTTCCCAAACTGGGTGTCCCCACATTTTTTTAGTGGGGAGCCCAGATGATTAGTTTAATGTGCAACAAAATGTTACAATGTAATGGCTTTTAAGACATTTTTAATACCAAATTGGTGAAATTACGTAAGAAAAGGGCAAATGTGAAAATAGCCAATCTACAAGCTCACAACACCTCGCATTGTGAGGCATTGTGTGCTCGCCTTGTAGTTCGGGGGGTCACAGCCTGAAAAGTTTGGGAGCCCTTGACATCCTACTATAAATGCGCCACGTCTCTGCGTGTGTGTGTGTGTGTGTACGGTTGTAATGCACGTAACTCGAGAACCGTTTGACCCTCCGACTTCACATTCGACACACACGTTCCACACCCCCACAGGGAGGGAGTGCAGTGCCAGGTATCGAGTCGGTCGGACCCACGGTTCTCCAGAACCACCACTTTGCTCTGCTCAGGCTCTGCCAGTGGGCTCAATTGAGGCTCAACTAATCGGGCTCTGCCAGTGGGCTGAATTGATTGCCAAGTACACTTTTCACAGTCAGTTTGCCCACTTCACAGTTCACACACAGGCACACAGGCACATACACAGATCTCCATGTGGGACACCGACTGACAGTTAAAACGGGTGCTATGACAATGTATATCGTTAGGTTCCCAAGTTGCATTGTTCCCAAGTAGGCCGGTTGCCGACTGCGACGGGCACGTACATGTCTAGTAGAGAGAAAGCAGGTTAAGAGGGAATGTTCACATGGCCTTTATCTATCTGTGTGAATCTGCTTGCTTTTGCTTTATACTGAATTGTAGGGCTGGGTGCAATAACCGCCGGTATGTAACGCATACCACGGTATCCACACTCATGTTAAAATGAACAAAATATATGCACTGACCCTGACGTGATTTGAACACGCAACCTTCTGATCTGGAGTCAGACGCGCTACCGTTGCGCCACAGAGTCACATGGTGTTCTTCTGCCGGGGTGCTGAAGTGATTTTTCTGACTTATTCCAGATTTTTGTACCACAACCTTTGTATCTGGAGTCAGACACGCTACCGTTGCTCCACAGAGTCACATTCTGCCACTTTCTGCCACTAAGGCATTTTGTCTGACTTATTTCAGATGTTTGTGTCACTTGTTATTCGTTATCATTTGTGGGGTGGTGATGGATGAGGCCAGCAGTGAATGATTTAGTTTTTGACCATGATGTGAATTTTTACATGCAGTACACAAGATTCCGACGGTAGCGTCAGACATGCTACCGATGTGCCAATTAACACAGAATGTGACAAGGTCACATTCTGTGTTAATTGGCCTCTCATGCATCCATGGCACAGGAGTGAGACAGGAGTGAGCTTGAACGGAAGTTTAAAAAATAGACTCCGTCCACAGACTCCACACTCATGTTAAAATGCCACAGAGTCATATTCTGTGGTGGCCTGTCTTGCATCCATGGCACAGGAGTGAGCTTGAACAGAAGTTACACAATAGACCTAGTCACACTCATGTTAAAATGAACTAAATACATGCACTGACCCTGACGTGATTTGAACACGCAACCTTCTGATCTGGAGTCAGACGCGCTACCGTTGCGCCACAGAGTCACATAGTGTCTTTCTGCCACTAAGGCATTTTGTCCGACTTATTTCAGATTTTTGTGTCACTTATTCGTTATCATTTTGTGGGGTGGTGATGGATGAGGGCAGCAGTGAATGATTTTCGTTTTGACCATGATGTGAATTTTAACATGCAGTACACAAGATTCCGACCCACTCTAAGAACAAAAAAAACCATTGACCTGGGACGTATCCTCAGTGATGTATCCCAAGGTCATCAGGGTTTTGGGTCTCGCAACATCATACCCCTCACTCAGGTGACCCAGCCGGGGTGATCAAGTTCCGACTTACGCCCCAGTAGCTACCCGCAATTAAAACTAACAAATACATGTATTGACCCTGACGTGATTTGAACATGCAACCTTCTGATCTGGAGTCAGACACGCTACCGTTGCACCACAGAGCCACATGGTATTCTTCTGCCGGGGTGCTGAAGTGATTTTTCTGACTTATTCCAGATTTTTGTACCACAACCTTTGTATCTGGAGTCAGACACGCTGCCGTTGCGCCACAAGGTCACATTCTGTGTTAATTGGCCTCTCATGCATCCATGGCACGGGAGTGAGACAGGAGTGAGCTTGAACGGAAGTTTAAAAAATAGACTCCGTCCACAGACTCCACACTCATGTTAAAATGCCACAGAGTCATATTCTGTGGTGGCCTGTCTTGCATCCATGGCACAGGAGTGAGCTTGAACAGAAGTTACACAATAGACCTAGTCACACTCATGTTAAAATGAACTAAATACATGCACTGACCCTGACGTGATTTGAACACGCAACCTTCTGATCTGGAGTCAGACGCGCTACCGTTGCGCCACAGAGTCATATGGTGTCTTTCTGCCACTAAGGCATTTTGTCCAACTTATTTCAGATTTTTGTGTCACTTGTTATTCGTTATCATTTTGTAGGGTGGTGATGGATGAGGGCAGCAGTGAATGATTTTCGTTTTGACCATGATGTGAATTTTGACATGCAGTACACAAGATTCCGACCCACTCTAAGAACAAAAAAAAACATTGCATGGATGCACCTGGGACGTATCCTCAGTGATGTATCCCAAGGTCATCAGGGTTTTGGGTCTCGCAACATCATACCCCTCACTCAGGTGACCCAGCCGGGGTGATCAAGTTCCGACTTACGTCCCAGTAGCTACCCGCAATTAAAACTAACAAATACATGTATTGACCCTGACGTGATTTGAACACGCAACCTTCTGATCTGGAGTCAGACGCGCTACCGTTGCGCCACAGAGCCACATGGTATTCTTCTGCCGGGGTGCTGAAGTGATTTTTCTGACTTATTCCAGATTTTTGTACCACAACCTTTGTATCTGGAGTCAGACACGCTGCCGTTGCGCCACAAGGTCACATTCTGTGTTAATTGGCCTCTCATGCATCCATGGCACGGGAGTGAGACAGGAGTGAGCTTGAACGGAAGTTAAAAAATAGACTCCGTCCACAGACTCCACACTTTAACACAATGTTAAAATGCCACAGAGTCATATTCTGTGGTGGTCTGTCTTGCATCCATGGCACAGGAGTGAGACAGGAGTGAGCTTGAAAAGCAGTTACACAATAGACCTAGTCACACTCATGTTAAAATGAACTAAATACATGCACTGACCCTGACGTGATTTGAACACGCAACCTTCTGATCTGGAGTCAGACGCGCTACCATTGCGCCACAGAGTCACATGGTGTTCTTCTGCCGGGGTGCTGAAGTGATTTTTCTGACTTATACCAGATTTCTGTACCACAAGTTAGTGAATGATTTAGTTTTTGACCATGATGTGAATTTTAACATGCAGTACACAAGATTCCGACCCACTCATCTTTATTTGCGTGTGTGTGTGTTCGATGAACTTGCGGCCTATTCACCTCTTCTGGGCTTGTTGAACAAACAGAACCGTTTTGGTTGTCATATTCACAGAGACAGCACTAGACCACTGTTGAAAGAAGAACCAGATTGTATGTCTTCATAATATCTATATCTCCTATGGATTCAGTGAAGTCAACATCATTGTAGTTCTTACACCCCATTTTCCATCTGTAAGTAACAATTTGTTTTGTGGGGGTGAGTAAATGTTGACCCTTACGTGATTTGAACACGCAACCTTCTGATCTGGAGTCAGACGCGCTACCGAGTCATATTCTCTGCTGGCCTATCATGCATCCATGGCACAGGAGTGAGCTTGAACAGCAGTTACACAATAGACCTAGTCACACTCATACAATGAACTAAATACATGCACTGACCCTGACGTGATTTGAACACGCAACCTTCTGATCTGGAGTCAGACACGCTACCGTTGCGCCACAGAGTCACATAGTGTCTTTCTGCCACTAAGGCATTTTGTCCGACTTTTTTCAGATTTTTGTGTCTTGCTATTCGTTATCATTTTGTGGGGTGGTGATGGATGAGGGCAGCAGTGAATGATTTTCGTTTTGACCATGATGTGAATTTTACCACTCATCTTTATTTGCGTGTGTGTGTGTGTTCGATGAACCTGCGGCCTATTCACCTCTTCTGGGCTTGTTGAACAAACAGAACCGTTTTGGTTGTCATATTCACAGAGACAGCACTAGACCACTGTTGAAAGAAGAACCAGATTGTATGGCCCTCATTTATCAATCGAGTGTAAAATCTGCCCCAAATTCGAGTGTAGGATTCGTAGTACACCCACGTCGGGTCGGCATTTACAAAGTGATCGCAGACAGCTGTTTCTTCCTTAATTTCGTTCCGACGTTAATAAATGTGACGGCTGAAATCTATCTGGCACGCCCTATGAAATCAAGCCTCGCCCTCGTTTTTGCGACATGAACAACTGCAATACGACCTGGAAACCATGGTTACAGGAAAAATAAAGTTCCCCTCGCTTGCATAAGTTGCCTTTCTGCCCCCTCTCATACACACACACAAACACACACACACACACACACACACACACACACACACACACACACACACAGACGCACGCACGCACACGCAACTTGCAACTTGTTGTATCTTAAATAAATAAACCTGCATGAATTAAATAAAGCTGTAGCCTACCCTGTCTGTTTCTCCTCTCGCTTCGCTTCCCCCCTGTCCGCCTCACCCCCCCCCCCCCCCCCCGCACGCATGCACGCACATATCGCCATTTGCAAGCAACTGTCACTGTGTGTTGTTAGTTGTATATTCAATTATTAAAGTATTTTTAATTTAATATACAACAAGAAATATTAGTGAACGAAAACCTGAACCTGTGAACCATGAATTAAATAACAAATAGGCACACACACGCTGCTGTTTTGCATTGGTGCTCCTCCTGTCCTGTCTGTCTCTCTCTATCACTGTGGTCCGTCCGTGACACCGTGATCAACTGACCAGCACGTTCGACGATTTAAATTGCCTCGCAGTCGCTGCAGTGGTTGGGCTGTCAACTGTCAAATCAATTATATGAATATTGAAGCCAAAACCGTAGCCTCATGTCATGTGGCATGCACTGGACAGTGGTGGTGGTGGTGGTGGGCTGCAGGCTGGGTTAGCCTATACTATCTCCGATGCGTTCCCACTTGCGCTGGCACGACACATTTGGCATTCGAGCGACGCGTCGGGTTTATTAAACGAGGAGGAGATTGCACATACTGTAACTCCAGAAAGACATCGGCCTGCTGTAGATTAGGCTACAGTAGGCTACCCATGTTGGGACTCTCCGCAGCTGCAGCGCTGTACTATAATCTCCAACGTCCCGTCATGGAAATATTTCAGCACAGACAGCCCAAATCCTCGCATGTATGCGCTCATCATGCAAAACACTGTTTAAATGGCTTACGCATCTAACTTGCAACATTGTTTTTAAAAGCGCGATTTGAATTGCTTGCTTGTAAAGTTGGAAATCTCCTACTAATTTCATATGACACAAAGACACATCGTTGATGTATTCCTTTACTTTTTTTTCCTTTTTTACATTTAGCCCATATACAGTAAATACAGCTTTATATAAACATTTTAGGAGTGAATACATATGTTTCGATGCCTGTGACAGCCTCTCAGCTGGTCAAACAATGCTGCTCCGCTGTTCTACGACAGAAAAACAGGTGAGGACAAAGCGTACGACAGCTCCCGACCAGACGTGAGTTTTGTCTTGGCACAAGATCAAAATCAAACGTTGGCGCAAATGGTAAATGCCGAAAATTGCGGTAATTTCGGCGTACACCCATATTTTGGCGTACGCACGGTTGATAAATGAGGGCCTAAGTCTTCATAATATCTCCTATGGATTCAGTGAAGTCAACATCATTGTAGTTCTTACACCCCATTTTCCATCTGTAAGTAACAATTTGTTTTGTGGGGGTGAGTAAATGATGACCCTGACGTGATTTGAACACGCAACCTTCTGATCTGGAGTCAGACGCGCTACCGTTGCGCCACAGAGTCATATTCTCTGCTGGCCTATCATGCATCCATGGCACAGGAGTGAGACAGGAGTGAGCTTGAACAGAAGTTACACAATAGACCTAGTCACACTCATAAAATGAACTAAATACATGCACTGACCCTGACGTGATTTGAACACGCAACCTTCTGATCTGGAGTCAGACGCGCTACCGTTGTGCCACAGAGTCACATGGTGTTCTTCTGCCCTGAGCGTGTTCCTGTGGATCTGGAAGTTTCGGGGACCCCCCAGGGATGCCCACATGGAGTTGCACAACTTGCTTCACACAGGTGTGATTTTCTAACTTCTTCCAGATTTTTGTACCACAACCTTTCTATCTGGAGTCAGACACGCTACCGTTGCTCCAGAAGGTCACATTCTGCAGTGACCTGTCATGCATCCATTGCATAGGCACAAGACAGGATTAAACAGATGTTATACAATATACTGTACACTCATGTTAAAACTAACAATATACTGACTGACCCTGACGTGATTTGAACACGCAACCTTCTGATCTGGAGTCAGACGCGCTACCGTTGCGCCACAGAGTCACACAATGGCCTTCCACAAAGTGGTGAAGGCATTTTTCTGACTGACCCTGGTTGTGACTTGTTATTTGGATGGTTGAGGACAGCAGTGAATGTTTTTGTTTTTGACCATGATGTGATTCAAACATGCAGTACTGTGTGTGTGTGTGTGTGTGTGTGTGTGTGTGTGTGTGTGTGTGTGTGTGTGTGTGTGTGTGTGTGTGTGTGTGTGTGTGTGTGTGTGTGTGTGTGTGTGTGTGTGTGTGTGTGTGTGTGTGTGTGTGTGTGTGTGTGTGTGTGTGTGTGTGATGATCCTGTGGCCTAGTCGCCTCTTTTGGGCTTGTTTTCGTAGACCTGTATGCTTGTTTCTCTTGCAAAATCTGGCAACACTGGTGTTGGAACCTCTCTTTGTGTATTGATTTCAGACCCTGTTCTTGTATTCGGTCATTACATCTCCACCACTACCAAGTGTCTTGGATATTTCTAACTTGACTTTTAATTTGTTATGCATGTCACTTTGGCTAGCTACTCTTTAGCTGTTTTGCTTGATTGAATAAATAGAACCGATTAGTTGTGGTTGTGTCATATTCACAGAGGCTGCACTAGACCACTGTTGGAAGAACGACGAGATTGTATCTATAATAATCTCTCCTATGGATTCAGTGAAGGTAACACTAATCTGGTCCTTAGATGCAATTTTCTGTCTGTAGATACATTGGCTGGGTTTCCCGAACGCATTTAGTGTAAGACTTGTAGTGCCGCACATGCTCAGATGCCCTCTAGGCCGCACACAGAAGCCTGTGAACATAGACATTCCGTGCATACCGTAAATCCTCAAATACATTCCTTCCTTCAATAAAAAGCCGTCCCCCTATTAATTACCGGGGGTGGCGTTGAATTTAGCAAATAAAAACCCTGCTTCTTTTATTAGCCGGTTATTTTTTTGACGTGGCCGTATCTGTTACCTTCCTGCTCTGACTGGCTGTCACATCAGTGTCCAGATGCCGGTGGTCGCGCTACTCGTGGACAACACAACAACAAACTAACAGACAATCTTCGGGAGAGAACGCCACTAAGGCCTCACTCACACTGTTGCAACATGCATACAATTTACATACATTTGTCTTGTGTCTTGTCCGTGTTTAATGGCCGCCCCAATGCATTTCCAATGGAAGTCACATGATTTGACAAAACATTTTTGTTTATGGCGTTGTTGTGTTGTGTTGTGCCCCCCTCCCCTGCATCAAACAAAAATGTTTTGTCAAACCATGTGACTTCCATTGTAAAAAAAAATATATATATATAAAAAAATATATAATAATAAATAATAATAAATAAATATAATAATTTTATATATATATATATATATATATATATATATATACATACAGTATATATACAGTGTATATATACATACATTAAATATAAGAGTAAAGAGAGCCTACTGTCAGCTGTCCAGCAGTCCAAATATTATTAAATTAAATTTCAGAATGGTAGACCTGAGGCCTACCATTGCATGGCACATTATGCACGGAATGTCTATGTCAGACGCGCTACTCTTGCACCACAAGGTCACATCTTACAGTAAATTTGCTCAAATCCCCTATTCCTTTGTTGGTAGGCAGCATATACTGTAGGTCTAAGAACAAGAATGTGAGGCAGATGAGTACTGGCTTGAGTGCTCAGAAATTACTTCCAGGGATAAGACAGACATCCCTTAATTGTATGAAGGTGCTTTGAAAACCCTAAACATACTACACAGTGTTCACAACAAAGAAAACTTAACTCGCTGTTTAGCGAAGAGAATAGCTTAGCTGTAAAGAGGAGTTCAGGCATGCATTGCTTGAGCTGTAATGACAATTGAAGCCTAATAAACAAAACAAAGCTATAATTATAGCTCTGGACATGGCAATAGGGCACACCCATCTAATGAGGTTGTTGAGCTACTGAGTTCAGAACAGAAGGGATATATTGCAATCAGCATTATGTCTGCTTTATACTTAGTTGTGTGCTAGTGGGAGTTGTGAGCTTGTAGATCTGCTATCTTCAGTGCATGCCAGCACGATGCACAAGTATAACTCGGCAAACAGCCAAAGCAAACATCATGCTAATCACTCTATGATTAGACAAACAAGACAGTCAGAGGGAGCCGTGCAATTCAAGCTTGAATTTGTATTATTTACATATTTGTGTGTCATTTAAATAGGATGGCAGAGAGACAGTAAACTGAGGGCAGGAGCACATATCCAGCTGGAATCAATCCTGGGATGTCACGAATGTGTTCAGCACATTTTTCAGTCAGCTACCAGTGAACTTCCAAGCGCATGTTAGTAACCATATCATCTTGCTAACGTTTTATGTAACAAATAACTATTCACTATGTAACTTTCCTCTTCTATATTTTATCATTTAGCTAATTTGCTCAAGGGATGAATTGAATCTTGACCATCATGATGCTCAATATTCGTGTCACATCCTGTGTCTAGGTGAGAGTGAGACATGACCTTTGACGCGATCTAAATGTCTTAATAGAAGAGCAGGGAGACAATACAACAACCCCAATTGTATAATTTATATTGTATTAACATACATGCTATATTAAATTAACCAGAGGGATAGTCCCCCTCCTTTAAAAGGGACATATTTCAGATAGCTGAGACTATTATGATCATGATCATTTAGGGAGGTGGCGACAATGTACAATTGTTGGTGCCTGCCTGTCATGCATCCATGGCACGAGACATGAGTGAGCCTTATAGCGAAATGTGTGGCAAATCTGCAAAATAAATGCTTACCACTAGCTTTCTTCACAAATGTGTTCATAAAGGTGTCCCAACTCCCTTGGGAAACTTGGGACTACTAGCACTACTTTAGCTCTTCTTGAACCTATACGCACC